>NC_030832.1:16277733-16580764 GCF_001704415.2 Capra hircus
AGTGGGTTGTCATGCCCTCCCTCCAGGGAATCTTCCCCACCCAAGGATCGAACCTGCGTCTCTCTCTTACCTCTCCTGCATTGGCAGGCAGGTTCTTTACCACTAGTGTAGCCTGGGAAGACTCCAAAACGCTTAACAGTAAACTAAATGAGACTACAAGATTAGAACTTTGTGAAGTCTCTGGAGCAGTTAAACTTCCCTAGGCAGACCGAAACTGCAAATGGACCCATCAGGTCCAAGTGCCCCCTGGCAGGAAGCTCACTCAGGTTCTTTTTATCACATCATCCTGGGAGCTACTACTGTCACTTGACTATCAAGGGCAATCCCACACTGGATAGAAGCAACACAGGGATACGACAAGGGAAAACCCAAGCAAGCTACAGCGAAAGACAAAGCTTTCTGAGGCCTCTGCACTACCACATGCGAGCTTTATATATTCCAGTAGCAAAAAATCCCTTCCATTCAGTTAGTGTAATTCCAGCATATCTGCTCTCAAACCACATCAATCTAAGATTGTGATTAAGGGAAGAATTTTCTTAATCTAGTCTTTAAACACTACCTTATTTCCCAGCCCCATTACATTTCCACAGTAAGGTATATCCATCTTTTGCATGAAGGAAACTGAGGCAAGAATGTCTTACAAAGGAAGAAAACCGAAATTAAGAGAAACCAAAAAATAATTCAGGCATTTGGCAGGGCCTGGATTTCAACTATCTATTAGCCAGGATTTTCCAAATGACTTAGTGTATCACAGAGTAAGGATGCCACAAGTGAGTTCCATTTGGTACTCTGTTCAAACTTGTTTCTCAAGCTATTAGGCACAGAGAATGTTTAAGAGAAACCTGGTACAGGGCACTTCTCAAACTGTTTTTTTTTTTTTTAATATCAACCGAAATCTTCTGCGGGACAGCTTTAAAATGTGCTATAAGCTATACACCAGAATTAGTCTTCCACTGTCCCTGAGCAGGACACAGATTTCCTAGTTCTTAAAAATAGAGGGGAAAATAAACACACCCTCTTCTACTTGAACATACTGTGAGGATCAGAGTGAGAAAAGTGAATTCAAATCCTTCCTTGGGATTGGAATCTAATGGTTTACAATAAAATAAAATAAGACCCCCAAATTTCCTTCAAAAACTCTTCAAAGGCTTCATATCCAGTAATTTTTATCTGACATTAAGTATCTATCCACACAAGAAGCAAATTCACTATGTAAGAAAGCAACTTTGTAAAACAGAAAACTGTTGGACTAGGGAATGACCTTAGGCCCCTGCCACTGACCACTTTCTTGGCCCATTTGCCCTAGTGTTGGATTACAGGAACCTGCCTGCAATGTAGGAGACCCAGGCTCGATCCCTGGAGAATCCCATTGACAGAGGAGCCTGGCAGGCTGTCATCTATGGGGTTGCAAAGAGTTGGACACGACTAAGTGACTAACACTTTGCATTACAGGATCTCAGATCCCTTGCAAATCTGAAAGCTACAAATCTTAACACAGAAAGCAAAGCAGCAGTGATGAGATCACCAACTGACTTACAGACTAATATCTAGCCCCCAAATTCATGCAATCCAAAGTCAAAAAATCAAAGAGATTCAGTAGATTACGCCTACAAACTTAAAGGAAGTTATTTGCACTAACAGGACTACTGGCCTTGAACCATCCAGGATTCAAAACTGGTAGCACCAGTCTCAAGCCTCCACATCTCCCTTCAGATATCTTATACTCCAAACACTAGGTCAACTGACAATTCTACCTGGAAGTTACATAAAATTGAATGATTTTAATCAATTCCCATTTTTCTTAACCTAATTAGGTAAAGCAAGCACAACACTCATTTTACAAAGGCAATTATACCACCTTAGACCATTCTTAAGTTTCTATAATGTGGAAGATAGTCAATTCTTACCTTATTTAGCCTGCCTGTGAGGTTCACAACAATTTTCCCAGCCCTGTGATCATCAATGATTTCAAATTCGCCAATGTAACCTGTAGAACACAATTGACTGTATTAAAAAATAATTTTAAAATGAAGAGAGCAATACTCAAAACAATCCACCCTGCAATTTTAAAAGGAGGATACTTTTCTCCGTGCCATCTCATACCTTCCCAATCCCAAAGGCTACCTAGTGACCAGGATGTTCAACAGTCCTTTACATCCCATGGAGCTCTGAGAAGAGCTCAGGGTCCTTTCAATGACATGTTGTGGGTGATGTTATTATCAAGAAAGGCCATTTTAGCTGCCAAACACCTGAACAGTCACAAACCTCCTCCTTCCAACAATCCTATCCTACTCAGCATTTCCTAAAGAGCACCACTTCTCCAGGACTACCCTGTCCACAGCCCAAGTCAATTGCATTAGTTACCATCTCTGATTGCCACTTTGTTCCCCATTTTCCGCTTCCAGGCCTCTCTCCACAGTTAATTTCTACAGGGCCCATTCCATAGCATGCTTATCCCAAAACATAAAACAGCAAGACACTTACCATGCTTCATCATCACTGTTAGAAATCTGACGATGACTTTAGAGCACGGCCTAATAAGGACCTGGCGTTTGCCTCTCTTCTCGGCATTGTTGATACTCTTGAGAGCATCAGCCAGGACATTCATGCGCACCATTATGGCTGTTCAGGGAAGGAAAAAACAGGCATTTTACCAGCACTTCCATTACCAGGCACCCTATCATTCCCCTGCAAACACATCCTTTCCTTTCTGCCTCAATCATGTGGAAGCTTCCCCATTCCTAAGCAGACTGGTTCCCCAGAAGGACGTCAACTACTAAAATAAAAACACCAGCCGTGGTAGGTGCTATTCAAAATGGCACTAATACTCAAACTTGTGGAATTCGGCAGCATCTGTACTATTAACACGGTCCTTTAAACCTACTAACCCAGTGTCAGATTTTTCCCAATAACCGAAAGATACTACTCAACTTTCACCTAACACCCAGAACCACTGCATTAACATAAAATGTCCGTCCCTGTGCCATCTAAAACTATGCCCAACAGCAAGTACCAAAGTAATAAACTGAAACATTTCACATGTATCACCAGACTGGTCTCTTACCTCAATGGGCACAAACTTCATCTAATAAAGTTTGAAAGTCAGGAACAGAGGCATGTCTCAAACCACAACAGTAGGACTCCAACCTACTTCCTCCAGCTCAACAGTGTCTTGAGAGGAAACCAGATTCGTTCCCAGCAAACCGCCACCACAGGTAGGATGCAGTTTCCCCTCCCGAGGGTCCTCATCTCCCGAGCTCCCGGCGCAACCAAAGTAATGGGAAGCTGCACGGCCCACCAACTCCATGGCCCTCCGATGCTTCTCAGAGCCAACGAGCTGCCTCAATCACTAACGGGAGGTACTGGCGCCGCCGAAAGATTGGGAGCTGCCGCCTCTCCGGAACGGTCCAAAGCTCCCTGTTCCCAAAGGCTGCGGCCTGCGCCCCAGAGGCCGGGCTCTCCGGGATTCAAAGCATGGGCTAGCCGGGCATGACTCTCCCCTCTGCTTGCCCAGACCCTCGCAAGGCTAGCATCTCAGGCCCAGGAGGCCTCCGACATCCTCGCAGGACACGAAGCGCGACTCCCATACCACAGGATGGCACCGATAACGGACGGATGATGTTGGATAGCTCAGAGAGAGATACTCACCGGCACGGAAAGATGGCGGAAAGAGGGCGGGAGGGGCGAGCGCACGGAATTATGGGTTATGGGTCGGGCTATCGCGAGACTTTTAAAGCCCCGCCAAAAACAAATAAAAAAGGATTGCCTACTGGAAGGAGGCGGGTGAAGGGGTGGAGCCTCCTCCAGGGTAGGTAGTAGAGAGTCGATGGAGTCGAACATCCCCGGCGAGGCATCGGGCAGTCAGCTGGCAAGAGGTGGGGCATTTGCGTAGTTTTGAATTCCTTTCTAGCAGCTAATCGGTAAAAACGAAAAGCTGACGAGGGCCTAGATATTTACTAATTTTTATTGCAGTAACTGTTGACTGTTTAGAATGAATTTTGATACGTGCGTATTTACAGTATCTCTGGAAGGACCCACAAGTAATCGGCAATTGCCTCTGAGAAGGGCGTTAGAAACTGGGATGGGAGTCATGCTTTTCTCCCTATTTTTGTTGCTTAGTCGCTAAGTCGTATCGGACTCTTTGTGACCCTTTGGACTGTAGCCGGCAAGGCTCCTCTGTTCATGTGATTTCCTAGGCAAAGATGGTTGAGTTGCCATTTCCTTCTCCAGGGGATCTTCTCCATCCAGGAATCGAACACGGGTTTCCTGCGTTGGCGAATTCTTTACCACTGAGCCACCAAGGTAGAGCTTTCTCCCTGTACAATTTCTGTTTTTTGAAATTTGTTGATACTTTTTAAAAACAGTAAAAAATATTTTTCTTAATCGATGCTTCTTTTTTGACGTTATTTTTTTGGGCTCCAAAATCACTGCAGATGGTGATTGCAGCCATGAAATTAAAAGACGCTCACTCCTTGGAAGGAAAGTTATGACCAACCTAGATAGCATATTCAAAAGCAGAGACATTACTTTGCCAACAAAGGTCCGTCTAGTCAAGACTATGGTTTTTGCAGTAGTCGTGTATGGATGTGAGAGTTGGACTGTGAAGAAAGCTGAGCGCCGAAGAATTGATGCTTTTGAACTGTGGTGTTGGAGAAGACTCTTGAGAGTCCCTTGGACTGCGAGGAGATCCAACCAGTCCATTCTGAAGGAGATGAGTCCTGGGATTTCTTTGGAAGGAATGATGCTAAAGCTGAAACTCCAGTACTTTGGCCATCTCATGTGAAGAGTTGACTCACTGGAAAAGACTCTGATGCTGGGAGGAATTGGGGGCAGGAGGAGAAGGGGACGACAGAGGATGGGATGGCTGGGTGGCATGACCAACTCGATGGATGTGAGTTCGAGTGGGGTGATGGACAGGGAGGCCTGGCGTGCTGCAATTTATGGGGTCGCAAAGAGTCCGACAAGACTGAGCGACTGCACTGAAGTATTAGCAGTTATTTACTGGAGTTCCCTGGTGGCTCAGAGGGTAAAGCGCCTGCCTGCAATGCAGGAGACCTGGGTTCGATCCCTGGGTCAGGAAGATCCCTTGGAGAAGGAAATGGCAACCCACTCCAGTACTCTTGCCTGGGAAATCCCATCGACAGAGAAGCCTGGTAGGCTATAGTCCATGGGATCGCAAAGAGTCGGACACGACTGAGCGACTTCACTTTCACTTCACTGGAGTTCCAGACTTTTCTTTTAAGTTCTGAAATACAGACACAGTTGCAAAGAAAGCCACAAATATTTCGAAATAAAAGCTCGGCCTCTTAAAGGTTGTTGCAAGGGTCAGATGACATAATGGTGACAAAGGGCTCGCCAAATCTCTGGCACGCATTAAATAAATGCTCAGTAGTTACTGCCTGAGGTCTGGCTGCCTGGGAGCAGCAGGGCGTTCTGGCACTGCCCTCTCTGGAGCTGAGAGACCTTAGGCTAAGCTTCTGCTCAGGACTTAACTTCCTCACCCTTACCCTCCCTTCTTACCCTTCCCTGTATTTCCCACCCCCTTCCCTGTGTTTCCCACAAGGCTGCCAGAATGATCATTTTAAAACTTGTCAGACCTCGGACTCTCCAAGGATTCCTGTCAGTAAAATCCACATTCCTTACAAAAGCTTAAAAGGTCCTCCTTGTAATATCTGCCTCCTTGCATCGGAACGCCATCCCCCAGCAATCTCCCTGGCTGGCTTTTCTTCAGATACTCCAAGCACAGCCTGCCTCAGGGCCTTTGCACTGGCTTTTCCCTTTAACTTGACTTTTCCTCCCCCAGTTTGTCAAGTCTCTGTTCAATCACATAACCTCCTCCTCATCCTCCCCACCCCCCAATCTCATTGCCCTGTTTAACTTTTCTCCATAGGGTTTACCACCTGAGATATTGAAGTGTATTTACTGTCTCCATTAAGCAGGCAGGGATATGGCTGGCTTTGTTCACCACTGTACCCACAGCTTCTAAATAAGTTAACTCCACATAGTAGGGCCCTGATACATACGTAATGAATCAATGAATGGGCAAATCAGTTTCCCCATCTGTAAAAGGGAATGATATACTAATTACTCGAAGTTGCTGTGAAGATAAATGAAATAATCCAGATAAAAGACCAGCATTTGTTATTAGCATCACAGCCCACCTCACCCACCATCACGACTTCTCAAATCCTAAGTGAACCTTGAAGAGTGCCAAGCTCCCAACATAGGCACTGGCTTTTCTAAGAAACATTCCCTTTAAGAACTGGTTGCCTGAATGCAAGATGTTGACTAAAACTGTCGTACTCAACTTGAGGGACTTAGCAACAGTGGGGAGTTCATAAACCCACTTTCCTTCCAGAGCCTCCATCAATAGAAAACTAGTGCCACTCAACCTGTTTATAAACTTCATTCATTCTTTCATCCCTTCATTGAGCAAACATCTGAGTGCCTATCATATGCCAGTTGTGGCAGGAAACAGGACAAATATCAGTTCCAGGCCTTAAGAGGTGCAGATCCTAGCAGAGACAAATCTCTAAATAACAATACCAGGCAGTGTGCTGTTTCCATGCCAATATGAAGCACTGTGGGAATGGAGAGGTGGCCTGAGAAGTTGCTAAACTTTGCCAGGAGGAAGTGCCACTTGATGTGTGTCTGAAAGCTTCTAACAGCTAATTCCTAACTGCCACTATGCGCTTCCTATAGATTCACTGAATCCTCAAAACACATGGTGTACATAATGCCCTTTTGAGATCTGTATTATCTCCACCTCACAAATGAGGAACCAAACTAAATTCAGTCTTAAATTAATTCAGTCTTAAAATTTTGCTGTAAGTTAAAAAGTCAGAGAAAGTGGTCATATATAAATTACTTGTGGGGTTTTATTCCCAAACGTTAGGAAAGGTGTGTGGCCTATGGGTTTTTGAATTGTTCTAAGAGCTAGGGGCTTCCCTCATAGCTCAGTTGGTAAAGAATCCACCTGCAACGTGGGAGACCTGGGTTTGATCCCTGGGTTGGGAAGATCTTTTGGAGAAGGGAACAGCTCCCCACTCCAGTATTCTGGCCAGGAGAATTCCAAGGACTGTATAGTCCATGGGAATCACAGAGTGACTTTCACTTTTACTTTGAAGAGCTACTACACTTCAGTTGTGTCCAACTCTGTGTGGAGGGCATAAAAGGCATATAAAGATATCCAGAAATCTTGGAATGGTTGGGACTGGGGGAAGGAAAGAAGAGTAGAAATGGAGCAGAAGACTGTGTATAAATCGCCTCTTGACATCCTGTGAATTCTGGAATAACTCTGCTAGAGGTGGTGCAAAGGAACTTGAAAGGGGACTTGTGCTGTGGCCAAGCTGGCCCAGTAGTATCCAAGCTGGCCTGGAGACTCATCACAGCTGCGCGTGGCTGCATTCCAGAGCACTGGGTGACCAAGAGACCTATGGTGACTGGGTAGAAATAGAAACTTCCTTTTTCTGGACATCAGCCTCCAGGAGGCTTCAAGGAAGGATCCAAACATTTAGCAGGTAGGGAAAGCAAGAGGTTTGACATTCAATCTGTTCCCAGTACCCACGAAGAATAGATAGTGAAACCCAATGATAAAATACCCAATTTGGGCTCTGTGTAAAAAAAATTCTAAGTGCAAACAAAAGTTACTGAGCAAGTCAGGTACAAAATTCTGAGCTAGGTCCTAGGGTAGAGGTGTGTGGCCCTCTCTCCTGCGTCCTTCTGCTGCCTGACCCTTCAGCCACACCCTCACGTACCACCTTTGGCCATCATTTATTCATTTCACCTCCTTTTCCATCTAGGGTGCTGCCTGGACGTTTACTGAAAGAATTTAAACCTTTTAGTTCATCCTGTTCTTAAAGAGCACCTTGTGCAATACGCTCAGTTGCTAAATCATCTCCAACTCTTTGGGACCCCACGGACTGTAGCCCACCAGGCTCCTCTATCCATGGGGCTTCCCAGGCAAGAATGGGTCACCATTTCCTCCTCCAAAGGATCTTCCCAACGCAGGGATGGCTTCTCCAGCATCTCCTGCATTTGCAGGCAGATTCTTTACCACTGTGCCTCCTGAGAAATCCAAAGAGCCCCTTACAGCGGTGGAATGATCACCCAAGGTAGTTCATTAACTGGGTATGTAAATCCAATCATGGAAACACTGTATTGGTTAAGCGATAAAGAAAGGACACAAGGAGGGATTCCAGCTTTTTTATTTATTCCCCTTTTAACAAAGTAGAAGAAATAATACAGGATTAAAACTGCTAAAGTAGTTAATTGGTAGAACACACATACACACAAAAAATTTGGACAGGAAGACAAGCTTATATACAATGAGCAAACACACGTAAATTATGGTAGTTTGTAGGTTGTATACGAAACATTTTTTTAAAAAGTCAAACATGCTACATGGTGCCACTGTTTACAGCAATATTGAAGGGGAGAAAATAACACTAATTTAGGGACTGATATACCACAAGGTCCAGGTTTCACAGCATCAGTGCAATAAATTCACAAAACTATATTACAGCTAGTTAATCAGTTTAAGAATTGTTCCCAAATATGTCACATTTCCAGCCCTCAGAGGTCCATTCCTACAGATTTCAACTACTCCATCTATTGGGACCAAAAGCAGCCAGTGTTACCATCAAAGGAGACTCTTGAGACTTATCTGTAAAGGCTTATTCTGGTCTTGAAAAATTAGTAGGATAAGGCTATTTTCTACTGAAATGAATCTTGACTCAACACAGGAAGACTTCAGTCCTTTATTGGCTGGTCTTAGAGTGAAGATCATAGACATGACTCTTAACCTATTATGGACTTTAGTTCCAATTAACTGAAAATCTGAAATTTAAAGGTCCTAAATACCAACTTGTGTAAGCCTGCTATTAAAAAGCCTTTAAGGATGTACCAACTTCAAGTTTAAGTGCAAGGGAACAAGAGTTCTAAAAGTTCCTGTCAGATTCCCCATTTGGGAGGAAGGATCAATGTTTCCTAAAAACTGCTAAATTCTGCACAAGGGAGAAAACACATGCTAAGGCATGGGATTAGTTTCATCTTATTCCATGAGGCTGCTTCTCCCACACTATCAAAACAGAATGAGGAATGAATCTTAATTGGTCTCTTCATCAGAAGTGGTAAACTTCTGAAGCCAGTTTTTTTTTAGCAGACCATGGAAGCAGACGAGAGAATAAGCTTCCTGAAGCCACAGGCCACTATCCTGTATCCAGCTAAAATAAAGATCAACTTGAACAGTTATCCCAAGTCACTGTTAACTGTACTGAAGGGTGAAGTTCACCACTATGTTATTTTAAAAGTAAGAGTTCAGTTAACCCTGGGTGACAAAAAAACAAGATGAGGAACTGAAGAAAGAGTTGTCCATTTAAGGGCAGCTGCTAAAAACACACCCATGAAGACACTGGGCATAAAGCCTTGCTTAGCAAGTCAGAATTTGTACTAAGGGCAGAGTGAGGGACAGCAGAGAGCTACTTCTGTAACATTTTAGTATCCAAACAGCATAACAGACACTGTTCCCAAGGACAATGTATACTCCATTAATCACACCGAATAAAGCGAATGCTTTATTCATTTTTCTTTTCTTTTTGTTTGAGAAGCTTGTTTATCTCTCTTTTGGCCATTCCGATGTATTTCGAAATGATCCCATGTTGGTTCAGTCCAGGAAGCAAAAGTAAGAAAGTCACTTAAAGAAAAGAAAAAGAAAAGTTACAGACGCAGCAGTTAACTTTCTAAAGACTACAAAATTTTACAGAAGCTAGTTCCTCAGACTAAGACACACTCTAATGGGAAGAAGTAACATGATATCCATTATTCCCGATGACATTTATCCCCAGAAGCGTCTGCCTCACACCTCCCAACCTCAGGTGACACACACAGCCTATTTTCACCTTGTACACAATACTTTCTACCTTGGTTATCAGTTCTTTGTCTTACTTCTGATAAGACCACAAACTCACTGAAAACAAGGACCCAGCTTTTAGTCATCTTTCTATGTTCACACAGTTCCTTAATCACTGCCTGGAACTCAGTGAGCAGGAACATACGGTTTACTAAATTCCAGTTAAACTGGCTAGGACATGCCTGCAGCCCTTCCCCAGAGACTTACCTATCAGGTAGGTGAGAAGGAGGTTGTGGACTTGCTGTCCCACCCAAGCAACCGCAGCAAGAGAAATGATCATGGTCATGAAGTACTAATAATGAAAATAACAAGAACTTATCAACTCCTCAGAACAGACTAAGAACTGAAACTTTTTAGGAGGGTGTTTCAAAGGTTGGAAAATAACTCAGTTTTTATTCTCATTTTTCTTTAAAAATATTTAGCATCTATATATTAGATAAAACCTACAGAAAACTCCCTAGGTCTACTTTACAGAATTTAGATACAATCTCTCCTAAAATAACTAATTCTATTTGTAAATTAAGTAGTTTAGAATATAATTACACTACTTCCGCAACTGATAACTTCACACAGTAACCTCAAGTGAAACTAAGAGAAAAGTGATGTTATCTTTTGTATTTATTTCAGTAAGTAAAAAGAACCAGAAAAAATTCATTCTACAATGAAAAATTAAATGCAAAGTGTAAATTTAACTTTCAGTATAACTGATACAGATAAATATTTATTAATGTACTCAGAGGAGTTAAACCAACACACAATGATAAACATCCAACTACAACTAGAGTAAAAAAGAAAGGCTTCAGACTATGATGAAGTAAAATCTGACACAATCTTAAAATGTTGCTCTACTTAAATAAGCCAAAACCAAACAAGTACCATTTTAGGCTTTTCTTCCTTTAGTGTAAAGAGGCGTTTCCACCAGCCCACAGCTCTGCGTCGAGTTTTTACTAGATTGCTGCAAATTTCATGGAATCTTTGCTGTTGCTCGGTGGTCCTAGAAAAAGAATTTTCCTCTTTACTATAGACAAATCTAAATATTAAACAGAAGTATACCATCCTCTCAAATTTCAAAAGCTACTTTCCAAAGAAAATCTAAAGAATACAATGCACCATTATCTTATTTAAAAAAAAAAAAAAAAAAAAGAGCACTTGAAACTCTAAGACTCTTTTGGGAATTCCTTTTTGGTCCAGTGGATTAGGACTCCAAGCTCTAACTTCTGAGGGCCCAGGTGCAATCCCTGGTCAGGGAACTAAAATCCCACAGCTGTGCAGCATGGCCAAAAAGCAGACAAGACAGAAACAAAAAAAACCCCCAAACTTCCTATTATCATTTGGCAGATCCCAGTGAATCCTGAGTTGTGGCCACCAGAGTCCCACTATTTTGAGGAGGATGTGACATTTCTACCAACAGTTAACTACTGGCATTCAAAGCACCTCAACCGGGCTTCATACATTTGATGCCAAGGCAGCCACAAACAGTTCAAATCCAATCACAAATCACAAACAAAACAGCAATAAGAATACAAAAAGATACTCCAAAAAAGTCCATTTTCATTTATAATGTATTTTAGGTTCTGGTTTTTTTTAAATAATTGTCTTTGTACTGTCTTTGCTACACAGACATAATGACTGATATAAAAAGTAAGCCCTATGCTGGGGTGTGTTGCTTTCTCTCCGCTAGTCCTTGTCCTTGTAAA
The DNA here is from genome assembly GCF_001704415.2 of Capra hircus. Taxonomy (NCBI): domain Eukaryota; kingdom Metazoa; phylum Chordata; class Mammalia; order Artiodactyla; family Bovidae; genus Capra; species Capra hircus. The sequence goes on from NC_030832.1 coordinate 16,289,341, forward strand.
TCTGCAATGACAGATACAGCAGAAGGCCTTCTGCGGAGCCCTGGAACTTCTTATAAGCAGACATTCATATGCTGCCCACAGTCAAGCCTGGACTGTGGCTATGAGACAGTGTTCTTCCTTCCTCATAAAGGTCAAAAAACAAAACTGCGTCAGTGACAACGTACCAACTACCAAGAAACTTCATGTGTTTACTTCTGAAATATTTTCTCCAGGACTTAAGAATTAGCAGATAAGAATGTTATCTGGCTAATAAAATCAGGGTATGAGGTTGAGTCTGTTAAATTGTTACACTGCATAGTCACAAACTTGCCCCCAGGGACTTCCTCGGTGGTCCAGTGGTTAAGACTCCGAGCTCCCAAATGCAGGAGGCCCAGGTTTGATCCCTGGTCAGCAAACTAGATCCCATATCCCACAACAAAGAGTGGGCACAGCCAAATAAATTAAAAATAAAGTTTAAAAATAAAAAACAAAAACAGAATTTGGCTCCCAAACAGCAGCATAATTCTTTACTGCATACGAAAAACAATTCAGAGGACATTTCCTAACACGAACTGTTCTGATATGATAGAAACATGTTCATACAAACAAACATGCTTACTTATCCCATAATGTAAGCAATTCCTACATTTAAAATTATTTTTACAGAATTATTTTTATCATTTTTTTTAATCAGGAGAACAAAAAACTATAGGTACAAGTAGATTACTAATCAAAATAAACAACCAAGGGAGAAAAACAATCCCATTCCTCTATCTAGTTTTGTTCACTATTTGAATCAAAAGTGAGGAATCCAACATCCCAGAGGAAAGTTAAGCAATACTTTAATAGGATCCAAAGCCACTTAACCTTATCTTGGGAACCCATAAGTAACTCGTTCAAAGAATGGTATAAATGAAATAAACAACCCACTTCTGTATAAGCTTGAATCTATTCTTAAGCACTTTTGCTAACCATACTGCACTGTCTCAATGTCTTAGCCTGAAACACAAGATAAATCTTAAAAATCAAAATACTTCACAGCACCCAGAAGAGTGCACGTAACATAAAAGTAGACATTCAATAAACAGTTGCTAAATGAACAGGCAAAAAAAAAAAAAAACTGTTTACTGTTTTGAATTAATCATAAGTTATTTATGAAATTAGTATCATCTTAAATATCAATGGTAAAAAATGTAAAGCAGACATACTACTTTTATGGAAAGCTCATTATGAGTTCTGCAATCACTGAAAATCATTACCAAAAAAAGCCTCACTTCAATAAAAAGGTCTAGAAAGAAAAAAGTCAAAATAAATGCTAGAGTATAAAAGAACTATGGAGATATAAGTACTGGAAATTCATGATTTATATGTGAATCAGCTAAAAAATTCTTTACATCAAACAATAAGTCTAATCCCTAGCTGTTAATTAAGGCAGCTCTCTGTGTGTGATTACAGCACCCTAGTCACAGTTATCACGTTCGTAACTTCTCAGAAATTTGAATGCCACATCATTATGCCACCTACCATTTATTGGAGCCAAAAATTCTAGGTGCTAGAATGGGAACAAGGTAGTCAGCCAAGCACAAAAACATAACAAAACAGGAAACACCAGATAGAACAGATGGATCTAGATAGTAGATAGTCCTGTTTAAAAAAAAAAAAAGTAACAAAGGTTAGAAAAATATGGTCTTTATTAGTGCTAGCTGAAGATGTTTATTCAGTTAGTCCTCTGGTTCTCAAAAGATGTTATCTGCCCTTCCTATTCTCATTTTCTCACAAGTGGTTTTCCAGAAGTTTTGTGACATGATGACATCCCAGCCATAATGGTTAACATAAACATCAGGAGGCAAAAGCCCTTTGGGGTCCTCAACACCTTCTAGGAGTGTAAACAGTCCTAAGTTGGAGCCACAGATTTATTTCACTGCACCGGTTACTGAGTTTACATAGTACTATGGATTCTGAAAACCAGGCAGGCGGCTCTAAGGAAAGGCATTTTTTTACAGATTTTAAAATTACAAGACTTCAGTCACTTCCATAAATGAAACCTGAACCATTATTAGTAACAAGCATAAATCTATTGTAATGTAATAGCTCACTTACAGAAACACCAAAGAAACCACACCCATGATGGCAGGTGGAAACCAGGCTCTTTCCCATCGGAGGATTTTATCTGCCATCAGCATCACTTCTCCCCATCCTTGCAGCTGCTCTTCCAGACTTGCAGTCTCTGCAGCCTACATATGAGCAACGTTTAAAGCAATCATTTTACTAATCTCAACATTTCTGTGACTCCTAGAGATACCAAAGTCAGAAACCAATGGGGGGAAAATTATCATGTAACGGTCACTTTCCAAGCCCAAGCACTGGGGTTATGTAACATAATCCTTATAAGACCCCTTAAGATAGGGATAATCAGACCCATTTACAATTAAAGTGAGTTCAGAATGGTTATTTTCCCAAAACCATGCACTGCTAGCTGTAGGCTTCCCTGGTGGCTCAGACGGTAAATCATCTGTCTACAATGCGGGAGACCTGGGTTCGATCCCTGGGTCGGGAAGATTCTCTGAAGAAGGAAATGGCGACCCATTCCAGCACTCTTGCCTAGAAAACCCCATGGATGCAGTAGCTTGGTGCAGGCTACTCCGTCCACGGGATCGCAAACAGTCGGACACGACTGAGCGGCTTCACTTCACTGTGCACTGCTAAGTGGCACTGCTCCAAGTATAAAATAAGATCACTTTAAGTTTGCTCATTTCAGGTTGTTACAATCGATCTGTTCTTTGGTCATTTCATTGATTTAACCCCCTACTCCTGAATACATGAGGAAAGCCTCTCCCTGAACAGCAATTTCCAAAATAGCTCTTGGTGTACTGGAATATATTGGCATCACTTGCACAAGTAAGGAAAACTACTGCGCTTTCATCGAATTATAAGACATTAATATTAAGCCCAATATATCTCAATAAAATGCTCCTTACACTTATCAGGATGCTTTGGTTAGATGTTAAATTTCTCCGCAAATCTGACAATCAGCTGCAAGCAGACTTCTCAGATGAGCTAATGTGGCAAAAAACCTTTAAGTTGATTTTGTTTTTTGTTGTTGTTCGGTTGGTTTTTTTCCTTGCATGTAAGGTAAGTTTCGGAGACAGCAATGGCACCCCATTCGGGCTGAGGTTATAATTGTCTGCCTTTGATACAAGCTCACTGCAGTTCCCTTCGACCCCTGCTTACTCTAAAATCGTCCTGTGACACCCCCTCCCAGACTTACAAGTTCCAGACAAACGCCAGGAACCTCCCATTGTCCTTCCAGCTGGATCCCACCTCCATTTTCCAGCCGTGAGCTCGAAGCCTCCCTGCCGTTTTAAGCCGTGCCAGGCTCTAACAGAAACGCTCGGGAAGAGCCCTTTGACCCTCCACTCCTGCCCAAGCATTAGGGTAAAGGGCGAAGGGACATTCTGGTTAAGATCAAGGAAGGGGAGACACAGATACGGCTGGAGTCTGGGCCCCAAAAGCGCTCGACAGGCCCCTCGCGGCTCTCTGCCACTGACTGCAACCCAGACTGGTCACAGCCCCCTTCTCCAGCTTCCTCCTCTATTCGCAGTAAATGATCACGCGCCCTCCTCGCTCCATCGCGCACCTTCCCCAAGCGGGTGTTAGGAGACGCCACGACTAGTCACTGTCAAGCAGAGGTTAACCAAGAAGCCAAAAGGGCAAGCGTCATCGCCTACACCAGGGAAGGGAGAGGAGGGCCGGGCCCGCCGCGGGTGATAAGAACAAGGCCGCAGCTCAGTCCCACGGAGCACACCGAAGTCCGGAGGCTCCACTCGGTCCTCTGGCGACTAGTCGCTGGGACTCACCAGCAGATTGGTGCTGCGATTATCTCCTTCCGCCATAGTTCTCGAGGTGTGCCGTCTCAGCGAGCACAGGACCAAACCAAAACAAACCCTCCACAGACTCCCTCGCCGCACCCCTAACGCGAGGATACGCCCCGCAGCCCGCTTATATAGGCCGGCGGCCTTTCCCGACAGACCCTGCGAAGCCCGTTCCTCATTGGACAAATCGAGATCAAGCTTGAACAGGTCGGACCAACCGCTGCCCAGCGCATGACTTGAAACCGAGGTCAAAGGAGAGAAACCTCGCCAGTGCCCCGGGGGCGGGGCCATGGGATAGCCAATCAGCGCCCAGTAGGTGACAACGCCCCGCCCAGGCCTCTCCTAAGCGGTTCAACGGCCGCTCCCGGGGGCCTGGCCTGGCTTCAGTATTCCCAAGGCGGGCCGCCAGGTGGCTCTCGGACGATCTTCCAGTGGACTTCAAAGCAGCTAAGCATGCTGTCTGGAATTGAGTCCTTAAGGAAATATGCCACGCAGTATCAGGCGGAGGGCAGAGATGGGCATGTGACAGTAACCTCCTTAAGGGGGCGGGCTGGGATCTTCTCCCAGATTCAGCGGGTGGCCCTGGGCCTGGCTGTGCCCCGAGTTGGACCCACGTTTCTTCTAATCCCTGCTCTGGCAGCCCTCGTCAGGCTACTGAGCAGTTTAGCCTAGATATGTGACTTGGAGACTCGTGCCCATCTCATGAGCTTTGTGGACAAGGGAAAAGGGCATAAATTCTAGGTTGTCTGTAATTTTTCCTCCCCTACTCATTAGGAATAAGGTCTTAGATGGAGGGGCGGGGGGCGGCAGAGGGGGTGTGGACATCTGGGCATAGTTTGAGAGCTTGTGAAAAATGCACTTTATAAAACTGGTTCATTTTCGTGGGTTCTTTGGGGAAGTTCTTAATAGAACACCTCACTTGAAACCGCATGTTCCCCCTCCAAAAAGGGGCTGGTTTTGACAGATCCTTTCATATAAGGAAAGATGTAAACCATCTTGAGTGGAATTCATTGCAATTTAAGAACTAGATGATCAATGTGAGACACATTTTCTCTCCAGGATTTCAAAATGCATTAACGTTTTCATTACTCAACACAAAATAATGCCAAATGTTGACCTTTCAGATGTCTCTTTCAGAAAAACATGCCATAGCTTTCAACTTCCAGTCTTTTATCCTTTTGCAGTCATCTATATTATGCCATCGTTTATTTTAAAAACGTTGCTTAACTACCTACCAGGTTCATAAAAAGTTCAGGGAAGGCATAAAGAAATGTGAGCCAACACAGCTACAGACCACATGCTGCCCCTAAGAAAACTAGGGGGACAGAAGCATTGTGAATATCATTAAAAGTTATGAAATTTGCCATTGAACTTTGAAAAAAATTAAGCATCTGATCAGGTATAAACCCCATGGGACGGAGCAGGGTGGGGGGCTTTGTAAGGGAAGGAGATTTTTCAATCAAATGCTGCTTTGGGAAATGTTGGGGAAAAAAGTTTATGTAGGGAAAATGCAGCCAAGATATACCCCATTTGGGGAGACTTTATATAGTTATGAACTGTGAGGAGCAGGCCCTCCTCTACCTAGTCAAAAGAAAAAAGGTCCCAAACAATCAGCAGCCACACAATTAGTGAATATGTAGAGCGCTGCGTGCAAAATCTTGCTACAGGCACAGTAATATCCTCTTCCAAAGGAGGTGTGGGGTTATTAGACTTTAAAACCTACCCTTTGTACTTTGGTAAATCAGTTTTTGTTACACAATGTGCCTGGTTTTCACCCAAGTTCTCTAAGTACAACTTCAGAAGACTTCAACATCAGCTTGTGAAACTGAAGTAGGTGAAAAAAACTAAAGAAACTGACTTAAAATAGCACAGTTCTCCACAGTCCCTTGTTACTCAAGGAACATGTTCCCAGACTTATTTACAACTTAACAGCCTAAGGCACTGAAATAAGGTCCTTAACTAAATTTCCAATTGCCCTAATTACTAAAAATCCCAGCCTGCTGTGGTGTAGCTTCCTTCAGAGTTTTGGGTTGGTTGGTTTTTTTTTTTTTTGGTACTACAAAGGCAGGATGTGAGCTTTTGAAGTGTATCAGATGACTGAACAGATCCTCCTACAGAATCTGGCAGCAACAAATGTAATCTGATTTCCAGATATTCAAACAAGCTGGATATTGTTTTCCTTCAGAGCTTTTACACACCATACACCAGGGAATATATGTCAATAATAATCTACAGAAGTTTTTAAAGATATACAAAATGAAGCTTAATAAATTGTGACTTAATACTAACAGCTTTGAAGTAAAATTTCCACTTCTATTCAAAAATATTAGAACATGTAAAATAAATTTTTTTAGAATCAACTTTTTAAACTTTTGGAGGTATTAATGCTTTAAAAAAGCTATCCATACCCCAAAATTAAGTTTTCTGGAAACTACTTCAACAAATTCAGAGCTTAAATGCTACGTCTTTTAAGACTTTATTTTCTGAAAAACAGATATTTCATACAATCTTTGCCATGTTAATGCAAATATGCACAAAGTAGGCCATGTACTTTTGTTTTCCAAAAGATGCATTATCAGCATTTTCAGGAAGCTGGTGTGATTTATTCAACTTTTAATCTTAAATACAATCACAAAATTATATCCATCAGGAGGCATTACAACCTTTTGTACAGAGAAGCCACTTTATTTATACAATGTTACTAGAACAAGGAAGATTCAGTTCAACTCAATTTGCTCTTATATAATAAGGGTAAAGTAAATTAACAAGTGAAGTATGATGTTGTTGACATTACAGGTGGAAATACAAGGAAAACTTAAACCTGAAAATAAAAGAACTTTAAACAGGAGCTTAAACTTGGACTGTCAAGGAAAAAAAAAAGCCTGTTTTGAAAGACATACATTCTGCAAGTCTGCATTTCAGAACATTCGGTTAAGTTTATCATCTTCCAAAGTCAGGCTAATTTTATGACATTTTACAATAGCACAACAAACAGCTTTTTCCCTAGTAAGCCCAAATTCCCATGGAAAGCAAGAGGCTAAATGGTTCATGTTGTACAACTAACCACTGAACCTATAAAGCTTCTCTCAATACAGTTCATTTGCCCTTTTGTGAAAAAAGAGATGGTGGTATTGTTACCCAGGCCTTAAAAAAAGCAGGAAAAGTGCAACAAACCCTTCCGGGTTCATAATACAGTGGATTTCCTTCCTCAGTGTTTGGAAAATTTATAATGCTAGTTTTTCCCCATAGGAGGAATCTTTCTAATACAACCCAAATAGTGAAAAAAAAAAAAAAAAAAATCTGCCTTCTTTAAGCAATCCTTTTATTAACATAGTCTACCTCCTAGAGTTAAGAGGGGAAAAGTCCTAGCTCTAAATTACTGGCATTTTACAAGCTCAAGATACAGAATGGAAGGGCATTGGTTTTCATATGTATCTGGTTTTATGTAAAACAAAGGTACTTCAATGTGCTAACAGAAAAACATTCACTGATTTTTTTTTTTTATGTATATGAACAGAACCTAACAAGCTAATTGTAGGCGTCTTCTTTAATATGAAAAGAACTGGGAGAAAAGAAGAACCAGCTCCTTTGATTTTAGTACTGCCAAAACAAGTAAGCCCCCAGAGTAATTACAAATATGTAGAGGAAAATAGGCCAGGAAGACTTTTCAATTCAAAGTACTGCCTATATCACAACAGATTTAAAAGGACCTAAGATTGCACATCAACTCTAATATTTGGCTGTACTTGCATTGCCCTGCTTGGAATTTTTTAATGGCTCTTTCCTTGAATTTCACACATCAGAACAACCACAATTAAAAACAAAAACAATGCAGATAACACCAAACGGACATTAAGAACACTACATACAACAGATATTAGAGGCAAGTGTTAAGGGCAGAAGTGATGGAAGTTTTTCTTTGTATTACAAACCCTCAACCCTGAACCTGGGGTTTGGGCTCTAAAAGAGCAATTTAGGGGAGCAGATCAAGAGCTTATCAGTTCTCACACAGAAACCTCACATATCTCAAACAACTCACAAGTGTCAGACACAAAATAATCATCATCTAGCAAACTATGTGAAGACCTCATGACCAGAAATAATGAGATACTGCAAGACACACCAAAGAAACAAAGTAAAAGAGAAATACAGACAGCTCCATAGACTACTAAGCCTCCACAGCTTTATAGAGAAATCAACTAAAATTCAGGCAATTCTAGAAAATTAAAGACAGCAAAACACTTATGATAAACTTCAATTTCCAAGGGTACCTCAAATTGTAGAAGTTGTAAGTCATTCTGTACCCCCTGAATCTTAAGAAGGGTGGGGGGAGCACAAGAGAGTGAATGCAGAATCTTAAGAAGGGTGGGGAGGTGGGGAGGAAGAGGAGGAGGAAGGTGGGAGAGGGGATGGGGGACAGGAGAAGGGAGGGAGCAGCAGACCCCTGGTTTGCCACAGGCATTTCTGTACTATCAAAAATGCATGACTTCATAACCATAGCACTCTGAACTTCACATTTTAAAAGATAATCACCAAAATACAGACCTGTCTTCTGAATCTGCTGTATGATCAAAGCCTTTTACTGCTGATTAAATCTCTTAACTATTGAGTTCCCTTATAACAGCTCAAAATGACAAGGCTACTTGTCAAATGACTTCCCCAGAAGCAGCCAGAGAGTACAGACTGAGGTCTTATGTCCAGAATGCAGCAAAAAGCAAGCTCTGAAGTCAATCACTCATATCTGCCCTACAACCAAACATGTAGATGTCACACTATTCTGAGGGATCATTTTAAAATAAAAGTGATGGATAATTTAGCAGAGGCACATGTTTTTTATGTAAAGCTGTTTTGTTTTCACTAGGATAAGGTGCCAGGTACCTCTGAAGCCTGAAATTCACAGGCAATAAAATTCACCTATTTCATTTTTCTTCTTTACCAAAGAAGAAGCAATTTCTGATTACTGTCTATAAGGACAAACTAGTGTGAACTGTTTTTATCACTGTAATAAAAGTTTTTCCTTGTGACAAAGAATGTTGTTAAGAGACTAATCTTGAAACAGTAGAGGTAATCAAGTGATGAGTGCAACAGCCTCTAGGAAATAAAGCAGTGTGCAAAACACAATATGGCATTATTATTCCAATAGGTTGTTTTGATTGTGAAAATAAGGTTTAAAATGAATGAAGAAAATAAAATTTGATGCACTAGTTTCCTTAACTTGCCATTAGACACATGGGTATTCAAAAATATCACCTTTCTTATAATACCTGTCAAAGTATTAAAAGAGCACTGATACTGAAATGCATTCTCCCATGAGTATTTAAAGATTACAGATTAATATGGCAATCAGAATACAGGAAAGGCCAGAACTCTGTGAAATTTTTCCTTAATTCCTTTCAAGTTTGTCTGTGAAGACTGGCAACTAGAAAGTGATCATAGCCCTAATCTCTAAATTGCAGGGAAAATGTACTCGATCAAGATTTTAATCCTCTTCTACTCTGTGTTGATACGTGATTTTAGGAATCCTATTCTAGTCTGGATTTTTATTTTGGATCAACAGTTGAGCTTACAAAGTCAGTACTGAAATGCAATGCTAAATTTAAGGAAATCTTGATCATGAATTCACTACTGAACTATGAAAACTGTGCAAAAATTAAAGTACTTCACACACTAATAATGGAACTTAATAAAAGATGTTGGTGGTTCTTACTTTTTGTTGATGTTTCATGTATATGTCCTAAAAGGCCAGGTAAACTAAAGCACTTTTAATTTACACCTTGTAAATTGTAAATTAAAAGTATCAAATGAGAAAACTGAATTAAAAAAAAAACATTTCACTCTACCTCCACCAGAACATCACTTTATTGTTAATCTGTCACCAACAATGTAAAACTCTTAATAGGTACTCTATCCTGGTTTTTAAAAAGGTAAAACATTACATTGGATTAGCTACTTTCTATGAAGAAACTACAGCAATCACAGAAGAGGGAAAATTTGAATGACTTCCCAAAAATGTACACTATAAGCAAAGGGGAGTGTACATTAAATCAAATGTCTGTTAGATTCATTACTTTTGAATGCACAGTGACAATTCTGGAAACTGTACATGATAGAATCACAGAAATGACTTAAATAACCAGAATTACATTTTGTATGTGATCATCAGACCTTTAAACTGTCCTTGCATTTTCCATGTTATCAGTGGTTTTGGAAAATTTTCTGTTTATCACTCCAAATATAAGTTAACAGCATCGAGATGAAGTATATGAAATATAAGGATTGAAATAAAAGTGAATGCGAGAGATGGCTAATCTACTAGATCAGGTAAACGGGGAAATGGGCAGATGGAGGGGGATGGGGAGGACGACGATGGGGTGGGTTTTTTTCCCTTCATTTCAGAAGTAAGTTCTTCCAATGTAGTGTATCTGTTACATAGCTTTCCTTCTTCAGTCCATTTCTGAAATTCATCTCATAGCCTTTTTTTGTACTTACTGGTCAACCTGACCAGTACTGTTGCTAAGCAACAAGTGTTATGCAAGAATCTGAATGCATCAAATCTTCCTTGGCTGTGATTTCTTCGCGGCCCCAGTTTCCTCTGTTTCTGAGCGGGGTTTTTTTCCTGGATTGTACACACGGGGTCAGGTGGAATGGAGTTCCAAATCACTGTGCTCCGCGGCATCCCGATCTCTTTCTGCAGCTAACCTCCTGACACGTCTGCAGCTGTTCTGTGGCAGAAAGACAATCTCCGTGTTCAGGCGGTGAGCTTGCTTGCTTTCTTTCACCCTTGACCTTGGGGTTGCAGGCCATGGTGTTGGGCGTATCCCTGAGTGCAGCTGTCCTGCAGGATTCACTTCCCTAGCGCACTGAGATTTCCTAGGTTTCCTCAGAGTATGCCCCCAGTTGCATCACCACCGACTGTGGTGTGGCTTTGGATGCCTGAGGCTGAGTTGATTCTGGTGGATGTCTGACCTCGCTTAACCAGACTCATCTACTGTCTTGCCATTCATACCCAGGCTGTCCAACCTTCATACAGCTGAGCCAAGTTATCTAGATTAGTTGCTTCCTTAATGACATAGTCAACCTGTAAAAATGGGCAAGATAGAATTTAAAGCCATTTAAAACTTGAAAGAGCATGATTCATATCTGAGTTACATGAACTGTTTAAGTTTCTAATCACCCAAATTAATTACCCAAAGATGTGCAGTTGTCATGGTGCGAAGAACTTAAATAATCTGAGTTTCCCTCCCAATTCTGTAACTTACAAATGTGTGTCTTGGGAAAGTCACAATCCCCTTTGAGCCTCACAAATCCTTAGATGGAGAGAGAGTGCCACTGACCTCACAGGTGTTCCTGGGATTAAACATGTGAATTCACTGGACAAATGCTTAGGTGAACTGAAAAGTGCCCAGAAGATTCTGGAACACAGTTTGATACTCAGTTTGAAACATCTCCTGATTCTGACTCAGCTAAATATTCTTTTATAGTAAGAGATATGATCATTTCTCTATCCAGAGCATCCATCAGGGTCCAATTATATAGTAAATGCTCACTATATGGCTGCTGAATTATAACCTACAACAGTTCTTTGTGTGCAAAGAACTCTATACTTACCCTACTCCTGTGAACCACTTAACATTTTTTATATAAAACTTAACTATCAGAATAAAAAGCACAATAGCTAAGCATCCTTCAAAAAAAAAAAAAAAAAAAATGGGACAGAGACCTAAGATGCAGTCAGGAAAGCACACAACCCATTAACCTACCAGAAAATTTCTGAAGCAAAGATACCTCTAGACCCAGAACACTGTCCAGGGTTTTTAACAAATTTAACACACCCTCTCTAAAGAATGACTCTTAACCAAGAAGAGCTTAAGCTCAGATCCAATACAGACATCTAACAGTTTAAAATTTAAAAAAAAAAAAAAAAAATTTCTTGCTGATGTGAATTGTGAATGCCAAGCCATTAGAAAATAGGGTATTCACAAGTCTCAGATTTTTACCCTACCCCACAGAAGAAAAGGCAAATGTGTAATGGAGAACTCAGGAGAACATTACCCTTGACTAAGTGCTCTACTTTAATAACAAAGATGGCACAAACAGACACACATTCAACGATGTAAAATTCTAAGAACACATCACTGGCAAAGTACTCTTGCCAAAAATGCTATGATATAAAGAAAATATCAGACAAATATAAACTGAGGCACATTCTGCAAACCAAGTGGTCTGGACACATCAAAAATTTAAATATCATAAAAGAAAAGGCTCAGGAACTGTTCTAGACATTAGAAGGAAATTAAAACAGGAACAAGTATATAAACTTCAGGATAAGCTTTGACTAAATTCTGTATGGGTGGGGGTGGCTAAGTAAAAAAGGATATCTGAAGATATCTGGAGAAACCTAAATATGGACTCAATGGTGGAGAGCAGTCAACGTTAACACCAGTGTTAAGTTTTCTGAAATTGATAATTTTATAATTGTATCCTAGCTATATATCAAAGCCTTCTTCAGCGATCAATGCAAAGAAATAGAGGAAAACAACAAAATGGGAAAGACTAGAGATCTCTTCAAGAAAATTAGAGATACCAAGGGAACATTTCATGCAAAGATGGGCTTGATAAAGGACAGAAATGGTATGGACCTAACAGAAGCAGAAGATATTAACAAGAGGTGGCAAGAATACACGGAAGAACTGTACAAAAAAGATCTTCACGACCCAGATAATCATGATGATGTGATCACTAATCTAGAGCCAGACATCCTGGAATGTGAAGTCAAGTGGGCCTTAGAAAGCATCACTGCAAACAAAGCTAGTGGAGGTAATGGAATTCCAGTTGAGCTTTTTCAAATCCTGAAAGATGATGCTGTGAAAGTGCTGCACTCAATATGCCAGCAAATTTGGAACACTCAGCAGTGGCCACAAGACTGGAAAAAGTCAGTTTTCATTCCAATTCCAAAGAAGGGCAATGCAAAAGAATGCTCAAACTACCACACAATTGCACTCATCTCACACGGTAGTAAAGTAATGCTCAAAATTCTCCAAGCCAGGCTTCAGCACTATGTGCACCGTGGACTTCCTGATATTCAAGCTGGTTTTAGAAAAGGTAGAGGAACCAGAGATCAAATTGCCAACATCTGCTGGATCATGGAAAAAGCAAGAGAGTTCCAGAAAAACATCTATTTCTGCTTTATTGACTATGCCAAAGCCTTTGACTGTGTGGATCACAAGAAACTGTAGAAAATTCTGAAAGAGATGGGAATACCAGACCACCTCACCTGCCTCTTGAGAAATCTGTATGCAGGTCAGGAAGCAAAAGTTAGAACTGGACATGGAACAATAGACTGGTTCCAAATAGCAAAATGAGTACGTCAAGGCTGTATATTGTCACCCTGCTTATTTAACTTATATGCAGAGTACATCATGAGAAACGCTGGACTGGAAGAAACACAAGCTGGAATCAAGATTGCTGGGAGAAATATCAATAACCTCAGATATACAGATGACGCCACCCTTATGGCAGAAAGTGAAGAGGAACTCAAAAGCCTCTTGATGAAAGTGAAAGAGGAGAGCGAAAAAGTTGGCTTAAAGCTCAACATTCAGAAAACGAAGATCATGGCATCCGGTCCCATCACTTCATGGGAAATAGATGGGGAAACAGTGGAAACAGTGTCAGACTTTTTTTGGGGGGCTCCAAAATCACTGCAGATGATGACTGCAGCCATGAAATTAAGACACTTACTCCTTGGAAGAAAAGTTATGACCAACCTAGATAGTATATTCAAAAGCAGAGACATTATTTTGCCAACAAAGGTCCGTCTAGTCAAGGCTATGGTTTTTCCTGTGGTCATGTATGGATGTGAGAGTTGGACTGTGAAGAAGGCTGAGCGCAGAAGAATTGATGCTTTTGAACTGTGGTGTTGGAGAAGACTCTTGAGAGTCCCTTGGCCTGCAAGGAGATCCAACCAGTCCATTCTGAAGGAGATCAACCCTGGGATTTCTTTGGAAGGAATGATGCTAAAGCTGAAACTCCAGTACTTTGGCCACCTCATGGGAAGAGTTGACTCATTGGAAAAGACTCTGATGCTGGGAGAGATTGGGGGCAGGAGGAGAAAGGGACGACAGAGGATGAGATGGCTGGATGGCATCACAGACTCGATGGATGTGAGTCTGAGTGAACTCCAGGAGATGGTGATGAACAGGGAGGCCTGGCGTACTGCAATTCATGGGGTCGCAAAGAGTAGGACGCAACTGAGTTACTGAACTGAACTGAACCATATATCATAGCTATATATTATTACAATGTTTTGTTTGGGAGACAAAGTACTTAGGCAAGAAGTGTTACACAGGAAGATTAGGCAAATAGAAGAATATTAATAACTGATTTGCTAATTCAAGGCAAGGAATATATAATACATGAGCATTCCTATAACATTTCTGAAGGTTTGAAACTTTTCAAAATAAACAGCTGTGGGCAAAAGAATTCATTCCTGAATTTATATATACAATTTTAATAATATTAATGATAAAATTTCAGAGTAATAACTTCAGACCAACTGACACCCAGGAACACATTACAGATTACTTATTTATAGGTATTACTGACACCCAAAGTGCCACCCTCATATCATTAGAAACCTTCATATAGCTCTCTCTAACACACAAACTAACAGTCTTCTGTTGGAAGAGAAAGGGTCAAGCAACACCTCAAATTTTGGTTAAAAGAGGACTGGGTTGAAAGGAAAGTGTTAACAGGCTAGAGTGAGAGTTGACAATCTAGGAGCTGTGTTATTCAAAATCTTCTGAGGCCTGAAAATAGATTTAAATTAGTTATTTCTCGATATGCCACCAAAGATGTGGATGAGGGAATCTTTAAACCTATACTGCTTCAGCAGCATTAAAACATGTAGCTCAAGTTTAAAAGATGGTCACCTGTTCAGCAACTGACATCCTCCTATTCGGATCAACATCTCGGCCCTCTAGCTTGGCTTTCACTCTCTTCCACACGCTCACTGCATACGAGTTTCTCTCCTGCACAGCTATGAAGCAATGGAGACATGTATAAGTCAAGCCACCACTCTGTATTAATATTTAATATTTAAGGTGTCCTTATTTTAACTAATTACCTTTTCCAGTCTTAGGGTCTCTGACGGCCTTTTTAGGACTACAAGCAACACTCTTGCCAGCTCCCGGAACGGTGCTTGGTGGAGTATCTGCTGATGTAGCTAGATTTTTCTGAATCAGCTTTCTAGCATTCTGTGACATGACATCAGGCTGAGTCTTCTGGCCAGTGTTGCTTCGCACTGCTACAGAGAGAAAGTTGGTAGCTCAATGTACACGTAAACAGAAAACAGGCGAGCAGGGCCGTTGTTTCAATCATCAACTGCAAATGGACAACCCTAATACTAGATGTGATACTACACAGAATTAATTAATTTTCCATATTTCCCTAACAGACATATATTTTATAATCGACAATATTTGAACACAGAGTATTTCTACTCTCTAATCTCTAACATAAATACTTTTAAAATTAAGGCAAAATTTGTTCAGTTTGAAATATGACAAGAAATTAGGGAAACCTTTTATATACTTAAATAATTAATTTCCTATGGGAGTATAGTTGATTTACAATGTTGCGTTAGTTTCTGCTATACAGCAAAGTGAATCAGTCTTTTTTAGGTTCTATTCCCATATAGGTCATTACACAATACTGAACAGAAGTCTCTGTGCTATACAGTAGGTTCTTATTGTCTATTATAGCAATGTGTATATGTCAACCCCAATTTCCCAATTTACCCCCTGCTTAGTAACTATAAGTTTGTTTTTTACATCTGTGATATAATTTCTGTTTTTGTAAATATGTTTATTAGGGAAAACCTTAAAAAGATGATGACTATAAACATGTCTGTTGTTTATTTTCTAAGTCCTGTCTGACTCTCTTGTGACTCCACAGTCTAAAGCCTGTCAGAGGCCTCTGTCCATGGGATTTCCCAGGCAAGAATACTGGAGTGCACTTCCATTCCCTTCTCCAAGGGATTTTCCTAACCCAGGGATAGAAACCATGTCTCCTGCTTCTCCTGCATTGGCAGGTGGATTCTTTACTGCCTGAGCCAACAGGGAAGCCCAATAAACATATTAGACACACTTTAACGTCTTAGCATCTATGTGTAGATTATTAACAGGTCAAGATACAGGCTTTTCTGAATAGAGGAGTCTTACCTGCAGCAAAGGATGGTTGATAAGTAGCAGACGATGTTGGACTCGAACATTCATTTGTTGCATCGGTGACTAAGGGTGATGCAAAACTCACTAAATTATTATAGACACTGAAATACAAAATAAAATGACTCATTTATGAAACGCTTCAGCAAACAGCTACTTGTAAGTATGAACAAAACTGAAACTTACTTTACCAGATGTTTTGCTTACATTTTAAATTCAGGCCTGAAGGGATTCTTACCTCTGGCTTTGCGTTTTCAGTTCTTTCAAGGTGGGAGTTATTTCCTGGAGCATTTCAACATGTTCTTGACTTCGAACCTGACCCATGGCTTGGACTAATGTAAACAGCACTGTCTGAATGTTGTCTTGCCATGATTTATATTCACCCAAGAACTGCCTAACACTGTTCTCATAGGGAACATCTTCACCATCTGCCAGAGCAGCTTCTTCATCCTAGAATCAGTATGTTAATGATTACGAAAAATGGTATTTGTTTTAATATTACTCTTCAGACAGTCACCTTTTGGATAACAGGTAATAAGTGGCTTTTTAATATCAATGTATTTAATCTGCTTATTACAATTTATTAATAACTTCTTTTCAATAGGAATCTTGTTTCTAGCACAAATAAAAACTCCAACTAAAAAGAAATCCAGGGACTTCCCTGGCAGTCCAGTGGTTAGGACTCCATGCTTCCTGTGGGGGGGCACGGGTTTGATCCCTGGTTGAGGTCCCACAAGCCACAGGATGCAACCAAAAACAAAAAAATTCAAGAAGTAAGTGATCTACTGTTTTTTTGTGATAATAAAGCCTTTTCTGAGGACTGTTTCCTTACTATCTAGATTCTATAAAATACTGGAAAGAAGAGGTAATATTTCATTTATTTTGGAAGCAAACTATATGATTTGAGTTGGGAGGCAGAACAGAGAAGTTAGAGATCTAAATACTCTGTGAGACTAAGTTCAAGTTTCAGCTCTTCTATGAATTATGTGACTTTGTATAAATCAATTTCTCTAAGCCCCAATTTCTCTGTGTACAGAATCGGAATACTATTTACTACCTGCTTAAAAAAAAAAAAAAAAACCAGTTGACAGTTGATGAAAACACAAATAAACTCAGTGACAAACTAGAAATATGACCTTGGAGAAATTAGTTTTTTTTCCCTCATGAATAAAACTCTTTTGTAACTCTATAAAAGGGGGGAGTAACTATGTGTCAGTGGCATTAGCCTTACCTTGGCCATGGCTTTCAGGAGATGCTTGACGTCTCCAAGCTGCCGGTTATGGCCAGTGAGCACAGTCTTTATATTATCGACCAGATTCTGAATTGTTTCACAGACTGCTTCTATTTGTTGCTCTTTCTCTGTCTGAATTGCTCTCTGAGTAGACATATCCTGGGTCAGTTGTTTGTGTGCTGACAAAAGCCACTCAGAGCTGCCAATAGGATGTTCAAGAGTCGTGTCCTAAACAGAATAAGGGTTTGTTTAAGAGTCAGCCAGAAAAATATAAGATTCTTTTCCTCAACATCACATCAAAAGATACTTATAACTCAAGTTGATACAAAGAACCTCAGTTGCTGAATCATGGATTAATTCACTAGAAAACATAGTGTTTTCTTAAAATTTTAAATAAATTTTTATAAATACTTGATAATTTAAACAATCTATGAAATACAAACTAAGGTTTTTACTTTTCCGCATAATTATACAGGGAACAAATGCTTAAAGTTTAAAACCTAAGGAAATATATTTGGAGTAACAAAGATGACACACAGCTAGGATCCTGGACACTGTAAATAACTCTTTAAAATAAAACCAGAGCCTCCTAATATATATTCTAAAGCCTTCCCACAAAGTAGAAATGCTGAATTTATTAACTTGATATTCCAGCATTCATCCTCCACTAGCCTTCTGTCTGCTATCCTACTTTCAAAAGTGCATCTGAGTCATTTGCTACACATTATCTCTCTCCTTCCCTAGGAACCCCTAGAGCAATTCTACTTATAGCTCACTTATAGCTCCGAGAGTTCTTTTCACTTTTTCATTTCATTCACTGTATTATTTGTATAAATAAGTTCCTTTGGGGATAAAAGAAAGATTTAGTCATCCTTGAATTCTTCATAACATCTCATATACAGTACATGCTCAATAAATGTAGACTAGTGAATACACTGATTCTGAGAGCATATAGTTGGGTCTTATTTAATTTACCCAATCTCTTCAGTCCCAAGAATCAAGACTTACCACCCTCTGTAATAAACGAAGCTCTAACTCAGAGACTGAACTGTTAAACTGTGATGCAAATGAACACATTTGCTGACACCGTTTGATTAGTTCAAATAATGCAGCATCCAGGTTTAAGGCTTCTGCAGTTCTAGTTCGTAAACTTTCAAAATGAATGATATTGCTGCAGAGGAAAGTGACCTGTGAAGAGGAAAAAGAGTGGAACCATCACAATGAGGGAAAAAACTGCAATTAATGAAAGAAAAATACTACTACCTATTCATTTCAAGAATTCAGGACCAGGTCCTGCAAATGTATGAATGTATGACTCTCATGGGAAACAGACCCACTTCCTATAAAAGCTGTAAATAAATTAACAGTTTTAGGTTGATGCTGTCAAGTCTGAGAAGGCCAAAAAGCACCTAAGTAGAGTTAGGTAAACACATTTTCTGCATGATTCTTTTTTAATACAGAAATTTTACTCCATAAAAAAACTGTTATCATATTCAGCTTAAATTTATTTGTGCTATATCCAAATTCCAATCTGAAATGCTCCCCCCTTCTGCTTCTACTCCTACATAATTTTACCATTTAGATCAGAAAACACTAACTGGTTATTTGACAATATTAAGGACATCTTTCAAGGTACAGTAACAGTATTGTGATTATGTTACTAACTAGTTCTCATCTTTATATATACATACTGAAATATTTACAGATAAAATGATATAATATTTGAAATTACCATTAAATTTAGGATAGGGAGTAGGGAGTATACAGAAAATAAAGTAGGACTTGAGTTGACAATTATGAAATTCTGGTAATGAATATATGGGATATGGGAATCATATTAGTTCAATGTTGTGCCTGATTATATAATCAGTTATATAATCCTGTAACTGAAAACACGATGGCACACACAGGTGCCCATACCTGACTTGCTCGCTGGCTCTCCTTAAGGACAAGATTTCTTCTTTCAGCTATTGTTGCTTCAAAATCCTGTAGCACCGGTGCCAGTGCAGGGTTGGCACCACCTGCCCATTTGAGTCGCTGTTCAATACTTGCTTCAAGTGCTGCCAGTTTCTCCTATAAAAGGCAGCAGAATCTCAGTGAATAGGACTCCACTTCCTATCTGTTGGCCATTTTATATGAATAAGAGAGATTCAAAAGAAATAGGATGGCATAAGTAACTTAGAAGACATCTTTAACAAACTGTCAACTTTTGGAATTAATCTTGACTTCATATTGAGTATTTAAAACTAAACATATCTGAGAAAGCAAGGACTGGCTTTCAGTTTATTTTGCAAAAGGAAGTTTCATTTTCGTTTCTAAATGGTCTTTAAAAAAAACAAAACCCCTGTTATACCAAATTCCCACTGCACTATATATGCTATCTATGAGAAAGTCCATTTATATCTTTGATTGTAAAAGATGAAAATCAGATTCCCACAAATGTAAACGTTTATGAATAATGGTAAAAGATCCAGCCAGATTATCACAATACAAACGTTTTACATAACAAAGCTGCTTCATTATGTACTCAACATTCCAAGTGGCGGAGTTCCCATTCATACTCTTCGCCCCCACCCATTCACACACAGACACCTCTAGAATCAGAAAGGGCATGAGTTCAATCTCTAAAGTGAAAACTAGGACTAATATGCTATAGAGAAAAGGTATTTCAATCTTCAAAGAAGTAAGCTCAAGAAAAGTTCTATTAAAAAATTTAAAAATATTACTATAGTGATTGTAATTATACTAATATTAAACTATAAAACAGAAAAATGTCAGTTACTACTGAATATAAGAATACCAGAGATGTATATAAAACCATCATCTAGACCAGTTTCTCTTATTTAAAGACAAAAGGTGAGAGTAAATATTTTGCTGACGTAACCCCAAAAAAGTCAAAAATAATGGTTTAGAAAAATGTTCTGCTGCTTTTGGTATCACAAAATTCCATTAACTACACAATAGAAGGAAGATAGGCCTAAGCTTCATGGATATTAATAATATGCCAGACTTTCAGAAAACAAATTTGGTATTCAAGTTTTTACCATTACCAAGGTTAATGTGTAATGGCACAGTAATAGCCATTAAAAATTCTTAAATAGTTCATTAAAAATTTGAAATATTTAGTATGTCTATTCTTGGTTCAAAATATACTGCTAAGATTCAGTTACTTTGGAAGATAAGAAAAAAAAGACACAAATTAAAAATAAAAGTGAGAAAGGTATTAAAGTTCCAGTGACTTAAAAGCCAAGGACAGACTGAACAGAGCACTTCACCACAGTGGAGGTCATTTCTAAAAGTAAGATGTGCCAGAAGGAGGAGGTGACAAAACATACCTGAACTGTTGCAATTGAAGTTTCAATCTGGCTCAGAGTATGGAGCTTCTTTTTCATGCTGGTTAATATGGCAGAACGAGGGGGAGGCGTGACAGACATGGCTTGTGGTCTGTTGATAAGGAGATCTTCATGCTGCCACTGTTCAAAGAAAAAGAAATGTAATAAAGTAAGCAGGGGAAAAAACCGAGAGAGGGGAAGTGACATTAGGGGAAGGACTTGCGGGAGGACTGGGAGGACTGGGGGAGGAGGTAAAAAGTCCAGTTGCAGCAGGGCCGGGTGGGCGGGGAAGAGTAACAGAAACACAATAAAAGAATTAACCAGATGGAAAATTTCCTGAGGTAGAAAACAGCTGATAAATTTCTTGGATCACTAATATGCAGTATTTAAATAGCAATTCTGAAGGCATTCCCCAGTCTAAGTAAAAGTTTCCTACACAATCCCCCGAAAATATAATCTCCAGTTCAGAGGCTGGAACAAGCACAGCAGGTAGAAGAGTTGCCCAGCACGGGAGCTAAGCAAGTAACTGAGAGAAACAATGGCAGCAGTCAGAGAAGAAAGAATTCTCTAGTGAACCTGCAAGTGACAGAACGACAGAAAGGTGCAGGCAACTGCTGACAGAGGATCAGGCCATCTTTTGCGTGCATCTTGTATGCGGTAAGGTGGCCCCAGAAGGCCAAGGGACATCTGAGCTGAAATTTTAGTTATATATTGTGCTAGCTTAAAATGTGTTCAGATGAACAAAACTGGAAGGAATTTTATAATATTTTCCATATAACTATATGGAGGAGTTTTTAATGAATAAACTCTAATATGTACTAAATAAACCTTTTCAACATTATTTTTCTGAAGTAAAATAAATGCCAAGAAAAGCCCAATGTGGGGCTTTCCCTGCTGGTCTAGTGGTTAAGAATCCACTTGGCAATGCAAGGGACACTAGTCTGGGAAGATCCCACATGCTGTGGAGCAACTAAGCCTGTGCGCCACAACTACTGAGCCTGTGCAGTAGTTAGTGAAGCCTGTGTGCCTAGAGCCTGTACTCTGCAACAAGGGGAGCCACCGCAATGAGAAGCCTGTGCACCACAAATGGAGAGCAGTCCCTGCTCTTCACAACTAGCGCACAGCCAACAAAGACCCAAAACAGCCAGTAAATAAAAGATTTTTCAAAATAGATGTTATTTTAAAAAAAATCCCAATGTGCTAGATGGACTGCTAACCTATAATAAATGCAACTTCAGAATCTGAATAAATTACTTTTCTTAACTTATGAGCTAAGAAACCAGCTAACTGATAAAACTGCAAAGAGAAAAATACACTGGTTCCATGCCCGACCAACTCCACTCTGGGGAATTGGCTTCAATGTAAATGATACAAAGTAACCAATGTTTGGGCCAAACCAGAACCCCTGATACTACAGCCCCAATGCTACCCCATGAGTCCACCTGACTGAAGCTACTGACAATATTGAAGGAAAGAAATAAGAAAAAAATCTATAATTTATACTGTCCTTATTATCTTACACAGACCACCTTTTTTTTTTTTCTTTTTTAAAAAAAGTATTATTTTTGGCAGCGCTGGGTCTTCGCTGCCGCGCGGCCTTTCTCAAGCTGCTGAGAGCGGGGCTCTCTCCTGTTGCAGTGCATGGGCTTCTCACTGCAGTGGCTTCCCCTGTTGCAGAGCACAGGTTCCAGTGCACGCAAGCTCCAGAAGTCGCAGCACGTGGGCTCAGTAGTTGTGGCGCACAGTAGTTAGTTGCTCAGTAGTTACTCACTCCAAGGCATGTGGAATTTTCCCAGACCAGGGATCAAATCCGTGTTCCCTGCATTAGCAGGTGGATTCTTATCCACTGTGTCACCAGGGAAGTCCCAGATCATCATTTTTAATTCACACAGTCTTCAACCTTTTAGAGAGTACTGTCCCCATTCTACAGGTAAGGAAATCATATCTTAAGGGAGGTTAAAGGTAAGTTCATATACCCAAATCCAAATCTATCTCACTCCCAAAGCCTGTACTGCCCCGAAACAAACAAGGACAAAAACGGGCTTCTTAAAAACAGTTCATAAATGATGACAGGATGTATGCAGAGAACTTAGAGATTCAGGGAAACAAGATGCCACTTTGGAAATAATTAAGTTAGCCAGTACACAAGGAATATGATCAAATTGCCAACATCCGCTGGATCATGGAAAAAGCAAGAGAGTTCCAGAAAAACATCTATTTCTGCTTTATGCCAAAGCCTTTGCTGTGTGGATCACAATAAACTGTGGAAAATTCTGAAAGAGATGGGAATACCAGACCACCTGACCTGCCTCTTGAGAAACCTATATGCAGGTCAGGAAGCAACAGTTAGAACTGGACATGGAACAACAGACTGGTTCCAAATAGGAAAAGGAGTATGTCAAGGCTGTATATTGTCACCCTGCTTATTTAACTTCTATGCAGAGTACATCATGAGAAACGCTGTGCTGGAAGCAGCACAAGCTGGAATCAAGATTGCCGGGAGAAATATCAATAACCTCAGATATGCAGACGACACCACCCTTAGGGCAGAAAGTGAAGAGGAACTAAAAGGCCTCTTGATGAAAGTGAAAGAGGAGAGTGGAAAAGTTGGCTTAAAGCTCAACATTCAGAAAACAAAGATCATGGCATCCGGTCCCATCACTTCATGGGAAATAGATGGGAAATAGTACAAACAGTGTCAGACTTTATTTTGGGGGGCTCCAAAATCACTGTAGATGGTGACTGCAGCCATGAAATTAAAAGACGCCTACTCCTTGGAAGAAAAGTTATGACCAACCTAGATAGCATATTCAAAAGCAGAGACATTACTTTGCCAACAAAGGTCCATCTAGTCAAGGCTAAAACCTGTGGTCATGTATGGATGTGAGAGTTGGACTGTGAAGAAAGCTGAGCGCCGAAGAATTGATGCTTTTGAACTGTGGTGTTGGAGAAGACTCTTGAGAGTCCTTTGGACTGCAAGGGGATCCAACCAGTCCATTCTAAAGGAGATCAGTCCTGGGTGTTCTTTGGAAGGAATGATGCTAAAGCTGAAACTCCAGTACTTTGGCCACCTCATGTGAAGAGCTGACTCATTGGAAAAGACTCTGATGCTCGGAGGGAATGGGGGCAGGAGGAGAAGGGGACGACAGAGATGAGATGGCTGGATGGCATCACTGACTCGATGGACATGAGTTTGAGTAAACTCTGGGATGGACAGGGAAGCCTGGCGTGCTGCGATTCATAGGGTCGCAAAGAGTCAGACACGACTGAGCAACTGAACTGAACAAATAAATTCAATTGTTAGAAATCACATATACAGGGTGGGGGACAGGGAGGCTCAATAGGGAGGGGATATATTTATATGCACAGCTAATTCACTCTGTTGTACAGCAAAAATGAACACAACACTGTAAAGCAATTATACTCCAATTGAAAGAAAAAGAAATTACATTTACAAATAATATTTAATGATAACACTAACATAACCATAAAACACTGATGGAAACTAATTAGAAGGACACAAACTATAAACATAAAATGATCACAACTCCGTAAACGAGAAATGTTACAGCAATGTTAAAGCTGTGTTTGTTCCGGGCTGGCACAATTTGAGAAGTTTAAAATGTTCTCTTCTTTATATTGTTCTATAGTAATCTCCCGGCTTACCCCTTTATGAAGGGAAATACTTACCTGAAACATGGCGATGTGCAGCTGGACGCGCTGCAGGCTTGTCTTGCAGGAGGCGATGCTGGTTTCCAGCCTGCGCACCAAGTCGTGCTTCTTCCAGGCAGTGTCATAGGAGCTCGCCAGCACAGTCGCCCTGTTCATGACCAGCTGAGAGAACTTCCCGATCTGGATGTTGTGCTCCACTGCCTTCTTACACAGATCGTCAACAGAAACTTTGCTTTCAGCACCAAAATCCTTCGCCTCCACCTGTGCAATGATGTCTACCCCTAGAGCACTGATGAAGCTGCACAGTGTGAGGCCCAGGGCTTGGTTCGGGAGTCCAATCAGAAGCTGCCGCACAAAGTCAGCTGTGAATGCCTTTATTGGTTTGGCCATCTGGTCTTCACTGAAACAAGAGTTTCTAAAAAGGGTTTTCACGTTGACGATCTGTACAGGCCCATTTACAGTATTCTGATCTTCAAGTGAACTTGATCCTAAAAAAGGAAAATTTTCTTTAAGTATTTCATACAATACTAAAATAAGGTGATAATGCTAACTTAAGAATTTGAAGACTTATATGAGCTTAAGATTTTAATTTACAGTTAAATTAAGCCTGCTCTATCCCATTTCCCTCCAAAGTACAAATCTGGCTTAAGTGTGAAATGTTACCTGACAAAGTTTTAGAAAAGGTACCACAGAGCCGAAAGAACTCCTTAATTGTCTGTAGTCGTTTTAGAAAGAAGATCTCTTCCAGCACCTGTCGGTGATTATCATCATCAAAAAAATTGACCTGAGTGCTCCTGGCTTCCCGTATAATGTCAATCTTTCGCCAAGCTATAGGAATTTCCATCTTATTTAGCTATGTAAATGAAAGAAAAGAAAGTTCATTTCTCCACTCTCCAAACACAGAACAACTACTTTACTACACATGCATTATTCATCAAACCAGGTCAATTCTTTACCTTTTCAACCAATAAGCCAAAAGCAGTCTCAACTTGGGCAAACATGCCATCAAATGCTACCAAAAGCATCTGGCCAGCTGACATTTTTGGTGTTTCATCAACTGAACCATTTCTTGGTTGGATTAATTCACCGTACTGAGCATGAAGCATTCTAGAGGAAAAGAAAAAGGAGTTAAAACCATTCCTAAACAGTAATATATTTGGGGGGAAACATTAAGATCAACAAGTCTTACAGCTAGTATGCAGAGTCTAGGAAAAAGTCTTTTTATGAAGGAAGGAGTGTTATTAGCGATTGTTCATGTGATTAAATTTTATGCAAACTGAAGTTATGATAATTATAAAAGAACTATGTAAAATATTACAGTATCTCTTTACATACAGAACATAAAATAATCTATACTTCCAATATTAAAAAAAAAATCAAGAGGCGCACAATTCTAAAGGTGGTGGACCTAGCAAAAGTTGTCAAGTATCTTCACACTACTGTCACATGACAGAGTGAGCTATAGACAGTGAATGGAAATAGCTATCGTTTTTGGCATGCTGAGTTTTGAATAATGCACAGTTTGAAGGTAGGTCTTGAGAAATTTGCTCTCACATTATAATTAACTTAAGACTTGCATAGTGTTAATGCAAGTTTATGCAAGCACCATGTTAAACATTTTATATAAGTTTAGGCCATCAGAGAAATTTATAATAGAAAAAGAGCTATATGATGGTATAAAATTTTCATTTAGATTACCAGAAAGTTTCTCTAACACAAGATACATTCAGGCTGTAGCAGAATCAAACATGAAGTCTGTCACCCAGTGCATACATGGAAGTAAACATCCCTCCCTTTGAGAGTAAAGGGGATCTAGATTAGACATCAAGGGAAAGTAAGGGCTGAACTTTAGTGAGAAAGAAAAGTGTACAGACCTAGCATCTAACTTTTAAAATAATGCTAGGAACTTTATGATAAAGTTCTTCCACAAATAATCTCATTATTTAGCTGACAAATGTTTATGCTATACTAATTACACTTGTTTTTTAAATTTTATGATAAAACTAAAAGAAACATGAGAAAACAGGAAAATTTTGAATGCAGGATAAAAGAAATCATTAAGGAGTTGTTAGTGTTTCTTATGAAATAAGGGCCTCGTAAGAAAATAAGTCTACCTTTTAGATATACATTTCTCCTGCAGTTTAAGAATGAAAAGGTATTTGCTTCAAAGTAACCAGAGCAGTACAATTTAAACAAGATTAACCAGAAGCAAAAAAAGAAAAAAAAAGGGGGGGTGGGGGGGCAGGATTAATCACAGTGCAGATTATTACTGAAGGTGGTGAAATGGGGGTTCATTATACTGTTCTCTCTGCTTTCTTATATCTTGTAATTTTCCCATGGGAGGAAGTATGGTGGGTCAATTCATTGCAATTCTCTCAATTATATTTTCTGACAGTAACTAGACAGAATGCCAAAAAAAGAGGCCCTGAATCACAAGGGACAAAGGGACTTAGGGTTTAGCTTTGGGTGCACTGCATGGCTGAAGAAACTGTTCAAGCTCTACATGTTTCAAAGCCAAATTGTTTTCCTAGATTTAAGAGCTGAGAAATACAAAGTTCAATACCTAAAACAAACTTATAAAACTTAAGCTAACAAGTGTTCACCTGAAGTGACGTGTATACTCCATTAGCAGACTAAACTGGCACAGATGCTCCCATTGAATTCCAAGTGCTGGCTTAAAAAATACCACATTCCACCTTGTGTGTGAGCACAAGTATGGTAAAAACTAAAGCCCTTCCAGAATACGTATGTGTATGTAATAAAGCCACACACACGAGTACACATGTAACTGGTGAAACCTGAATAAGCTCTGTGGACTGTACCAAAGTCAATTTCATGGTGTTGCTACTGTACCACAGGTATGCAACATGCTACACTGAAGGAGGGGTGAAGGCTACATAAGATATCCCTGAACACTGCTTTTTAAAAAAATACAACTTCCTATGAATCTGTAATTATTTCCAAATAAAAGGGATTTTTTTTTTTGCTTTTTTTTTGGGGGGGGGGGGGCGGGAAATGTTGTTTTGGTTTTGTTTTAGCCATGCCATACAGCTTGCAGAATCTACCAGGAACAGAACCTGCACCCTTTCCAAGCACGGAATCCTAACCACTGGATTACCAAGGAATTCCCCCAAACGAAAGTTTTTTTAAAAAGGTATTACTGAGGCTTCCCCAGTGGCTCAGTGATAAGGAATCCACCTGCTAATAAAGGAGAAATGGGCTGCATGCCTGATCTGGGAAGATTCCACATGCCTTGGAGCAACTACACCCGTGCACCACAACTATTGAGCCCGTGCTCCAGAGCCCAGGAATTGCAACTACTGAGCCTACAAGCCACAACTACTGACGCCCATGTGCCCTAGAGCCCAGGCTCCACAAGAAGGGAAGCCACCGCGATGAAAAACTGGAGCCACTGCAACTACACAGCAGCCCCTGCGCGCCACAGCTAGAGAATAGGCTGAGCAGCAATGAAGACCCAGCACAACCAAAGACAGATAAAACTTAAAACCTATCTGCCTTCCCAACTCTCTCACAAGAAAACAGCACAGCTTAGCATTCACTTGCCTGGCAACATCGATGTAATGAGCATGTGTTTCTTCCTCAAGTCCCATAGCTGCATTTCTTAAATAGGCTTGAAGAGATTCAACTAGAGTCTGCAGAGGAACACCATCAGTTGTCTGCTCAATAAGACTGTCCAGCTCATGAAGCATACTTTCTAATGTGTATTCTCCTTTCATTAAACATCTCAGTGCTTCTGGAAATATGATTTGCCGGAAATTTGAATTTAATTCCTGTAAATATGTGAGAAACCTACTTTAATGCTTCCTGAGTTTAGATAAAGCAACATTAAAGCTTGAAGTCAAACTGCTTTTCAGAACCAGAGATGAAAAATACAACACTCAACATTTAAAACAACCTTACAAAATTTAAGCTAATTTAGAAGTGCTCACCTGAAGTGAGGTGTATACACCATTAGCCAAATGAACAGCTTCAGATGCTTCCATGGGGTTAGGAATGTCTAAGTCTTGTGGCACTAAATGACATTGCTTCAGTAGCTGAACCAGGCATGTGACATTTCCGCTCATACTGCAGAGCTCCTCCAAGAACCAGGCTCCATCCCTAGAAGTCAGATCAACCAGCTGCTCTCCAGCACTCGATGCTGCTCCTTCCATCATTAGGTTACGCCTGAATGAGATAAATATTTGTACAGTGAAACTGACTTAGTGGAACCCACACAAATAGGATACCTCAAAATCTGGGAGAAAAAAAAAGTAAAGCAGTCTTACACTGGGCAAGACTAATAGAAAGTACAAGGATATCTTAATTTTGGGATCAAACAAAAAACACATGAACTCTCTATAAGCACCAATGTTTGCAGAACAATGAAACAGTCACAATGATATGTCAGCTAACTCACCTTGTGAGAGTACAAAGGGCAGAAATAATAACACTTGCTAGACTCAAAGATCCTTCCTCTCCATTCTCGTGAAGGAAAACTTTGATACAACGCTCAATTTCTTTCAACTGATCTTCACAAACAGGTACAGTGACAGCTTCCTGTTTCAAGCGTTCCACCTGTCTAATAAGTCGGCTGTTGATGTCTGCTGCGTACCGCTGCAGGGTCATCTCAGTGGCCGTGATGAACTGACACACAGTTGCGGGTGGCTGGGGCGCATACTGAATTTCATATCTTTTAAAAAGAGAAAGAGGTGCTTGAAAAGAGAGTTCATACCTTACAAAATACTAACAAAGACAAGACTGACTACTGTATTTGATACTCAAAACTTTGAAGAGCAGAAATCATTATTTCCATTTTACAGAAAAGGTCTCAAGAGCAAAAGTAACTTCTAAAAATGATTTGAGTGACAGAATCAATATGTGAATTCAGCTCTCTTTACCTGAACCCACCACTCTTAGATACATTTTATCTAAGAGTGAGATACATTTTTAACTAATTACAGAAAACACTGTCTTATAAAGGAAAATAAGACTTTGCCGATGCTGCTGCTGCTAAGTTGCTTCAGTCGTATCCGACTTTGTGCAACCCCACAGATGGCAGCCCACCAGGCTCCCCCGTCCCTGGGATTCTCCAGGCAAGAATACTAGAGTGGGTTGCCATTTCCTTCTCCAATGCATGAAAGTGAAAAGTCAAAGTGAAGTCGCTCAGTCATGTCTGACTCTTAGCAACCCCACGGACTGCAGCCTACCAGGCTCCTCCGTCCATGGTATTTTCCAGGCAGGAGTACTGGAGTGGGTTGCCATTGTCTTCTCCGAAACAAGAGTTTAAACCCTCTTAAAACCATAAGAAAGTGACTCCATTCAAATTCCATCTATCAATCATTTCTTTTAGAAAATGAAATACTATGCAATTGAAAATGTGAACACAACTTTGCTTCCAGTCCCAATGAGAAGTAAAGAAAATCGAGAGTGGTCAACCTACTTCCTGTAGAGTTCCTGACAACGCTCTACTGTGGTGTTACAGATGAGCTCTTCCATCCAGGTCTTCCACTGCTCAATTCGATGTTTCTGAAATATGGCCTTTGGATACTGCAGAGCAACAGTTGCGTAGTGATGAAGCTGCTCCAGACAGCCTCGCAGCACCGAGCGCCTCTGCTGCAGGAGGGCACCGACCTCCCCCTCTAGCTGCTCACACTGGCTAATTAAGTGAGCCTGGCCAGCATTCTGCAGAAAGGCTGTTGCTGGCACGTAGCTGGGAGGACCTTTTGGTAAAAGATAATTATCCATTACAGTGAAGCCATTTCAAATCAGCAGTCACTGAAAGAAGTACAAACCAGAACTCCACACATAAACACATAATAACAAAACTCACATGCTCACATGTACATCTAACATACCAAGGTCCATCTGTGTGCTTATCTCTTGAAGCAAACTGGCCAGCTGTGTCGCTTCCAAATTACTGAACGCAGCCTGATAGTGTGTTATCCACTGTTCGAATTCATTCAGCTTCACCTGGATTGCTTCCTGAACAGCTCTCTGCTGAGTCTGTAGTTGAGTGTGTTCAGAATACCTAGTGGAAGGAAAAAATTTTAACTGACTGCTGGGAATTTTCATCACTCTAAAAGTACATTTTGCTTATACCTAGACTGCCTGGTAAGCTCCTTTTTAATCTTGAGGACACCACTCAAATGTCCTTTTCTCCTCTGGTTTTCCTGACGCTATAGTCCCAATAACCACAGATATGCAGATGACACCACCCTTATGGCAGAAAGTGAAGAGGAACTAAAAAGCCTCTTGATGAAAGTGAAAGAGGAGGGCGGAAAAGTTGGCTTAAAGCTCAACATTCAGAAAACGAAGATCATGACATCCGGTCCCATCACTTCATGGGAAATAGATGGGGAAACAGTGGAAACAGTGGCAGACTATTTTGGGGGGCTCCAAAATCACTGCAGCTGGTGACTGCAGCCATGAAATTAAAAGACGCTTACTCCTTGGAAGAAAAGTTATGACCAACCTAGATAGCATATTCAAAAGCTAAGGTCCAAAAAAAAAACAAAAAGCTAAGGTCCATCTAGTCAAGGCTATGGTTTTTCCTGTGGTCATGTATGGATGTGAGAGTTGGACTGTGAAGAAGGCTGAGCGCAGAAGAATTGATGCTTTTGAACTGTGGTGTTGGAGAAGACTCTTGAGAGTCCCTTGGACTGCAAGGAGATCCAACCAGTCCATTCTCAAGGAGATCAGCCCTGGGATGTCTTTGGAAGGAATGATGCTAAAGCTGAAGCTCCAGTACTTTGGCTACCTCATGCGAAGAGTTGACTCATTGGAAAAGACTCTGATGCTGGGAGGGATTGGGGGCAGGAGGAGAAGGGGCCGACAGAGGATGAGATGGCTGGATGGCATCACTGACTAGAAGGACATGAGTCTGAGTGAACTCCGGGAGTTGGTGATGGACAGGGAGGCCTGGCGTGCTGCGATTCATGGGGTCGCAAAAAGTCGGACACAACTGAGTGACTGAACTGAACTGATAGTCCCCTAACTATACTCACAACATTTTAAACAAAATTCTACCACATTTACCAGAGTTATTTGAAGACCAGAAGACAGAGCTCTGTAATCTCAGCATCTCCTGCAGTGTCTGGCACTTGCACATTTAACTACCCTTCACTGAACCAGGACCCACTCTGTGCGAGGTTCACTCTCACTTAGATCAAAGCTCAAAAAACCTTGGGCCATGTGGACAAAATCCACCATACAAATGAATAAGGATTCAGACAAACTGCAGAGGAAAAAAACCAAACCCCAGGTTTTCTGAATCCAAGTTCATGGTTCTAACCACTATGTCCACCATCTCCCATGGTTCTAACCACTATGTCCACCATCTCCCATAGTAACTCAAGCATCTAAATACAATGAAGCTGAAAATTTTAGTGAATTCTATTAATACTTCAAAAACTGCAGGTCTTGCAAGAGCTTTGATTATTCATGTGAGTTGCTGCAACAATTCTAATTCAAGGTGGTAATGTTCAAACAAATACAAAAGTTCTCCTTAATGGAATAAAGATAAATTAAGAGTTCAACACTTGTTTTAAACCTGTGTTGCAGAGTATGAGAAGGATGATCCACTCCTTCAGCTCCTTCTAGAAACTCAATTTCTTCCAGAAGTTTGCCCTGCAGTTTCTCCACATCTGTTAGTTGCTCTTGCAAGCTCAGGTATTCATCTAAGCTGCTATCCAGCTTAGGAAGTACAACCAGCATCTCATCTCTGTTTTTAAACCAGTTCACCTGTAAAAAGACATAATTAGGAAGATTCTTGTAAGGCTGACTGTGAGGTATGAGGATGTATGCCAAAAGGATCATGTTAGAAGGACGTTCTGCACATGCTATCATACTTAAATCTCAACAAAGCCAGTGTGGATCACCCGCATTTTTATAAAGATAACTAATGCAATTCACATGGCCATAAATGAAGACTCAATTCCACAATACACAATAACATGCAGCTACCACCATGCCACACAAAACAAGATCAGCATCACTGGCTACCGTGGAGGAGAAGACTATCCAGTCAAAATCAAGGAGACAATCCAGTTAAAGAACATTTAAAACAGTTGCTGGCAAACACATTCAGTCTACTAAAAAAGGCTAATATTTTTCAAATCATTAACCCACCTCCCACGTGGGAGTGTGACTGTGTCTTTTCATGTGAGCATTTCTTAGCAAACGATCACAGCAAACTGCCATACTTGGTGGCCATTTCAGTATTATACATGACAGTCTTACTTTTTTTATGGACCTGTTAACCCTTTTCTTTTTTTGGTGGCACTACACAGCTTGCAGGATCTTAGCTCCCTGAGGAGGGCTGGAAACCAGGCCCTGGCAGTGAAAGTACCAGGTCCTAACCACTGGACCACCAAGGAATTCCCTGGTCTTGTTAACTATTAACAAAAAAGGGAAAATGACTTATTATTACCGGCCTCACCTTAATTTCAGCTACTCTCGAAGAAAAAAGGCTGCGAGTGATCTCTCGTTCCATCTCTCTCTTGCTCTGCTTGCTCTCAGCCTGTTGGCCCCCTCCACCATAGACAGCACCAGCAAACCCAGCCTCGCCCCCAGCTGTCCAGTCCACCAGGGGGTCATATACAAAGGCCTCTAGCAGCGTCAGCAGAGTCTCCCTGCCACGCCGCATAATGTGTAGAACCTGTTTTCAGAAAACTTTTAATTAAGTTTTGCCATAAGCTTCCTCATTAAAATGTAGTTTTTCATTCCAAAGGACTTGTTAATTTAACAGGTACACTAAGAGGTGTAAGAGAAAACCACATACCTGCTCACATGAAAGCCTAAAAACACCTTCTACTCCAGTTACACCCAGTGCTGTTTCAATGTTCTGTGTCATTCGAAAAGGTACTTTCTCAGGAACTCTAAGGCTTTTACCTTGAAAAGACAAATCATTATATTTTTGTCCTTTCACGAAAATATATTCGACCCTTTATATAAAAAGTCCACTTTAATTTTACCTTTTTCAAAGCAAACATTATAATCTATGTGAACAACCTCTCCAGTCGTCATATCTATGAGAACATTATCCAGATGTCTATCTCCAAGGCCAATTATGTATCCGACCATAGACATGACTGCAGTAGATCTGGCGTAAGACTAAAGAAGAGGGGGTGGGGGGAGCAAGTTAGGCATCATTAGCAAATTTCCTTCCAACATGGTCTTGATTCTCTACAATTTACAAGCCTCCACAATCCTATTCCCTTATTTCTAAATAAATAGCTGGCGCTCTTCAGGGATGCCGCATGTGATCACAGACTGCAGTGAGCAGCAGCATCCAACACTGAGGTCCTTGTTGGTTCCACTTAATCATCAACAGAATGCAGGACTTAAAAAACAACTATTCTTCAGTCTCTCTAGTTTTTCCCTTTCTAAAGTTTTTATTCCACTTTTCATTTCATCCATAATCCCCTTCATTCTGCCTTCATACAGTCATGGCCATGTCTCATAAAAATAAATGTAACATAAGATTCAAATGCAGGTCTCAAACTACCGATTCTAGAGGGGCTGCAGGAAGAGGGTGAACAAGACAAGACAGGACTCAGGCAAAGAATAATATTGACGACAGCCCGGAACAAAACACATACCTGTGTGACTCTCCACCACTCATCAGGGGTGGCACATGATGACCAAAGCTCTTTAGCAAGGAGATTTGGGGGCGTGGCCTCCATTAACTCTTCTAACACTGCCTTCATCACATGCAGGGGCCAATCCCGGCGGGACACATCCAGACTAAGCCCAACTGCTTTCAAAGCAGGACCAATTTTACTATAATACAGTTCACTAGGACGGGGTACGATTCCAGGATTCTGAGGAGTTTGGTAGGAATCTTGGGCCTTTGAAAAAATTTTTAAGGCAAGATTAACTTTGCTTAAACAAGGATAAAGATTACCTTGAATATAAAGTAGTATTTTAAAAACTGGTTTTTCAGCAGCGTTCTCTACCTAGCTAGGTAAATCTCACACATCAAATAGCCAATTCTTCTGGACTGCAATCTACATTATCTTTTTCTTTTATCACTTTATTGAAAACTTGGTTTACTGTTATATTTTCTTGAGGTTCAATTCAAGCTCAACATCTAAGTTTCACTTCTTTATAACATATAATTCTGTTTAAAAAATTTATCATTCATTTATGTACATATTTCATTTACCAATACGACTTAATCATAATACAAAATTAACAACACATATTCAAGAAGACCTTGGACAAAAATTTAGATGACCCTTTCCTAATTCCAGAGATCTACCCTTCAGCAATTGTTCTACTGTCTCCTTTGTTCAAACTCTTGCTCCTTCCCATACCTATCCTACTTAGAATCATTTTATTTGTCTAGATGTTGGAACTTAAAATTGTGACTGTTTAATAAAGCTATGTTTATTCCTTCTTTAACTCTCATAAAGTTGAAAAAATGCTCAAGGGCAGTAAGCCTAGACTTATTTCACATGTAACAGAGAACAAACCAATACATATACTTGTTTATCAGCATTCAAATAAAAGTATATTTTAATTTGAATCAACCTTTTGCGCTTGCAAGGCAGCTTCCCGTTGTTGCCATCGTTTGTAAAGACCAAATAAGGGCGTGGCTCCATCCACCCACTGGATTAGCCCTGACCGAGTTCCCAGTGGTGTTACAGAATAGTGGCGAGCATGGAAACGAGGTGTTTCCTGGCGATTGATTGTTGCAAACATGGTATTTACAATAGACAGAAACTGCATTATTCTCTCATCCAGATGTAAATCCTCCAATCCTGTGGAAACAAAATTAAAGTAGTTAGGACAGATAACCAAATAGGGTGAAGTGCAATGGAATGGGACTGGAAACATACCACTTTTTCGTGTCCCTCTCAATTAGCAACAACAGTCAAGAACTGACAGTCAAAAGGGCATAATGACAGCATTAAAGAACATTCTATTCAGTCACAAGATATCAGATACAGTATTATTAGCTGTATCTCAGTTGCCCAGCTTGTATAAATTCATAAGCAACAACAGAAAATCACACTACACAGCTTCCAACAACTTCCATCAAAATACATGATACTCCAGGCTATTCATGACATACAGAAATTCACCTAAACAGCACACACACACAGCATGAAAACATTAATAATCAGATTAATCCTCTTTTAAATCCCACCTTTGAAAAGATAAGGATAGCTCTTCCCATCTGATCCTAGAAAGAGAAGTTTCTTTGGCTTGGTTTTAGTAGGTAAGATTGTGATGGTTCCACCAACACTGTGGATTGTGACGGTGTCCCTGGCTGAGACCTCTCCGGGAAGAGCAATTTCAGTGTTAGTCATGGCAGCCAGCCACGGGCTGATTTCTTCAAGACGCAAGATGTAGCTTGCACGTTTCTGTGCTCTCTGTTGCAAACTCAGCATTATCTATATTTAAGATAGGAAAAGTTTACATAATCGTTACCACTCTTACTTTCCTCTACATTTAATCTGGCTTAAAGATAAACTTAAAATACAAACACCTCTTGTCCAGTTCATTTAATTTGCTGTTACATATTTGGGCCTTCCTGGGAAGGGAAACACTGATGTGCTGATATGCTCTCGGTGATTTCTACTTTGTTCAGACCTCTCCCAAATAAGCAATGAAATCACAGCAGATGATAAAACAATCACTGCTGTGATCACAAAATTCAAGACTTGTAGCAAACTAATTCCCCACTGTTAAGCTATGTCCAATCAACACCCAAACAGATCTATTTAGTCCTAGCAACAGAACAAAAGATATAGCGAGTTATTGGCAGGTAACTTAAAAGTGGCACACACCTTTAAGAAAGCCATCTGAAAATTTAGTAATAACTTAGAGCTCGGACTATTTGAAGTATGCAGAAAACACACAATTTTTCTAAT
Source organism: Capra hircus (assembly GCF_001704415.2). Lineage (NCBI taxonomy): Eukaryota > Metazoa > Chordata > Mammalia > Artiodactyla > Bovidae > Capra > Capra hircus. The sequence continues at coordinate 16,325,527 of NC_030832.1, forward strand.
AATTCACAGAAAGAGGATCATGTATAGCTGTATCCCTACTTAACTAACTCAATAATCTACACCAGAATTCATGAACTCTGGGCTCTGCTTTCACGTGAAAAATTTTAATCAATCCTTAGCCACATTTGTTCGTAAATGGAAAAAGGTAACTGGAAACACCTCAGTATTCACTGACAGGACAAAAGAAAAACTGTGGTACTGTTCAATACTCTATTCATGTTCAGCTGTATACAAAATATGGATGAATTATTTTAAAAAACAAAAGCAAAAACCTAACGCTGATGAATCATTTATGGAAGTGGTACAGCACATATGTACACATAAAATATAGTCTCATTTATATGAGATTCAAAAACAGGAGAGGCTAAACTATACCATTTCGAAATGTATCCAAAAAACCATTTTCTTTAATAAGGATTAATTCAAAATTCAGAGCACCGGTTGTGGAGAGGAAGATATAATTATGGAGGGACACAGTACTTCAAAAATTTTTCTCTATGACTTATTTCATACACACACACATACACACAGAGGGTTTTTTTTTTTTTTTAATATTCCCTATGGGAGGAGTGCAGGAGAGGAAAGGATCAGGATTAGCAGATGCAAACTAGCATATATAGGATGGATAAACAAGGAACTACTATATAGCACAAGGAATTATACTCAATAACCTGTGATAAACCACAATGGAAAAGAATATGAAAACAAATATATATTAAAAAGTCACTCTGCTATACAGCTGAAGTTAATACAACACTGTAAATCAACTATATATCAATTTTTTAAAAGTGGGACTTCCTGGGAGGTCCAATGGTTAAAACTCCACTGCAGGGGGCACAGGCAGGAACCCTGATCGGGGAACTGAGATCCCACAAGCCAACCAGTGTGGCCAAATAAAAAAAAGTATTCTTCCCGTCTTCTCTGGGTTTCTTGGTTGATTTACTGAGAAGAACGCAAAGCAAGAAATTACTGCTGGAACATGAGGAAAACAAGTTTTGGCTAGGCCACACAAATAAACTTTATCCTTCACGTTAGTGCTTTTGTCTTGAGCTCCTAAAGCATTTCCTCTGAATGAAGCATTTCCTCTTGCTTCACATTTTCTCCTTAAAGTCAGGTGTACTTTGTCTCTACACTGTAGCTTTTAACAGTTTTTCATTAGTGAAGTAAGGAAATCAGTTAAGATCAATATAGGAATGGGACAGCGAAAGAAGGGATAAGAAAAAGATACAAGGTAATAAATAGGATCCCCCAACTAATGGTGCTATTGCTAAAACAGATGCAAACCAAATACAGAATTAAGTGGCTCAAATCATGAAAGATAAGGATTCTCAAATATTTAAACATACTAATCATTCTTCAAACAGCCTATGCAGAACTGCTGTCAAAAAAATTACTTATAAAAATTGATGCTGTTATATGTGAATATTTTGTCTGTGAGAAATACTGAATACCCCTCCATTAAGAAAAACTACATAGGTACAAGATTAAATTTGTTAATCTTTTATGAGAAGAATACAGCAGGCAGTCAAGCCCCTTCCCTGTCTAACACCTTACAGTATATTCTTCCTTGATGGGAACCCTCAGTAGATGCAACCCTAGGACACTCAACCTCAAATTCTCAAAAATGAAGAAAACACCTTTCTCTATATTCTTTATAGCAACTGAACACTGGCTGTATTCCATGGGCTTAGAAAGTCTTCTCTCTGTGTTCTAAGTAAAAAGAGACCGCTTAAGTTTTTTATCTCTCGGAATGTCCCATTTCAGTAGCATTCTTGAGATTTTTCTATACCTCTTTAAACGGAATCCAGCTGCTTCCAGGCTTTGCAGGGTTTGATGGTGTTTTCAGCTTTTCTAGAGCATTTTCAATTGCATCACCATAGTTATCCTGAAACCACTTTTCATGAGGTGTTTCTGCAGGGGCCGCTGTGATGCTCCTAACGTGCTCCAAAGCAAACACGATGGGCTTCATCAAAGCTGTGTGCTTTTCACGCATGATCGCAATTTTCTCTTCTCTGACCAGAAAGACATAAGAGTTATACAAACAGGGAATAATTTAAATTGTCAAGTATAAGTAAACAGCATAAAAGAATAATCAAAATAAATTACTAAAATGTTTGCAAAGTAACTGGCCACAACAGCACTGTAAAAAATCCAGCATATAAAAGACATAGCTTCTCCTTTTAACAAATGGTGCTAGGAAAGCTGGATACCTGCTTACAAAAGAATGAAGCTGGAGAGTTACCTGATACTAACATGCAAAAAAACAGTCAAATGGATCAAAGACCTTAACATAAAAGCTAAGACTTCATTTAAAACTCTTAGAAGAAAACAAAAGAAAAAACAGATAAACTGGGTTACATCAAAACTAAAAACTTTTGTGCATCAAAAGACATCTTCATTCAAGAGTGAAAAATATACAAAATAGGAAAAAATATTTGCAAATCAATAAATTCTGATAAAGGGATTAAAATCCAGAATATTTAGAGAGCTCCTAAAATTCCAACAACAATAAAACAACCCAATTCAAAAATGGGCAAAAGATTCAAACAGACAAAGGAGATACAAATAGTCAATAAGCACATGAAAAGATACCATTCCACACCCATTAGGATGTCACTATCAGTAAGACAGAAAACAATAAATGTTGGCGAGGATATGGAGAAACTGAAATCCTGGTGCACAGCTTACCAGTTCCTCTACAAGTTAAACATAGAATTACCATAAGACACAGCAAATTCACTGGCTCACACACAAAATAATTAAAAGCAGGGACTTAGATACTTGTAAACCAGTGCTGATAGAAGCATTGGTTACAAGAGCTAAAAGAAGAGTGCATGAATAAAATGTGATAAAGAAGCCCCCTGCCAATGCCGAAGACATGAGAGATGCAGGTTTGATCCGTGGGTCATTAAGATCCCCTGGAAGAGGGCATGGCAACCCATTCCAGTATTTTTGCCTGAAGAATCCCATGGACAGAAGAGCCTGATGGGCTACAGTCCACACGGTTGCAAAGAGTTGATCAGGACAGAAACAACTTAGTGCACACGCTCACATACCCACATCTATACAATGGAATGTGATTCAGCAATAAAAAGGAAGGAAATTCTGACACATGCTACAACATGGAATGAACCTTCAAAACACGGTAAGTGAAACAAACCAGATACAAAATGACAAATACTGTATGTTTCCAGTCACACAAGGTCCTCAGAATAGTTAAATTCATACAGATAGGAAGTAGACAAGTGGTGAGCAGGGGCTGAGGTTAGGGGAGGATGGGGAAGTACTATTAAATGGGTACAGAGCTGCTGTTTGGGAGGATGGATAAGTTCTGGAATTGGACACAACACTGCAAATGTACTTGCTGCAACTGAATTGTACACTTAAAACTGCTTAAAATGGCAAACTTTATATGTATTTTACATTAATAAAAAGAGGCAGCTATGTTTTTGAAGTATAAGTTGATAAAAACATACTTGCGTAAGGTGTTGTTGTTCTGGACTCTCTTCACCTCGTCTTCCAACTGCTGAATTCGTCTCAGGACATACATGTGCTGCTGTAACAGAACTCCCAACCAAAGCTCATCCCAGAGAACAGTGACCCTGCGCAGCTCGGCCACCAGCATCTGAACCTGCACACATGGCACATCCAGACATGCTCGTCTGTAAGTCTACACAGCACAGTTCTGCCAACACGGCAAATCTCAAGTGAAATGTATGCACTTTTGTTCATTACCTAATTACAGAAACTCTATCAGTACAGGTTTATAAAACCAATTTTGATTATTTCAAAAGCTTTGCTCCTTAACTATAATTTCCATAACAACTTTGGGGGTTTTGTTTTTAGGTGGGTTTTTCTGGGAGGAGAGGGGAGTGGTTGTAATAAAAACTAATTTTAAAACACACAAGCTGTTCTGTACCTGTAACACCATAGTTGGGTTTGCCGAGGACAGCTTATCAACGATTTTGCTGTAGCAGTCCTGCATCATGGCTTGGTCCTCATTCAGCCCACTTTTAGGCTCATCCTTGTTGCTATCTTGAGAAGCAGGAGGACTTCCTCCCTCACATTCAGAAACCAGCAGTTCTTCTCCTTGAATATTGCCAAGTAAAGTTGGAATTGCAGAGGAAAATTTATTTCCTATAATGAAATGGGAGAAAGGTATACATTGGCTGTTTCTCTCATGTGCATACAGAGTTAGGGAATACATCTCTAATGTATTTGATTCCAGAGCACTTGTTTTAACTCATCTTGCACGTCTACGCTAAGTTGACCAAGGATCACGGATATTACACCTTTTTACAAGTTGAGCTTCATACTTATTATTATAAGCTAATAAAAGATAAATGGGGGGAATGATAATAGATGAGTCTCAACAAATAAAGTGTTTGCCTAGCCAGAGTTCAGAACTTGGTTTCAATCCTTATCTGCCAGTTAATTCAGCTCAGTGAACTGAGAGTGACTCAGTTTCTCCAAGCCCTGGCGAGTTATTTTGAGACTGAAGATACAGTGTAAAGCACACATCTTACTGTCAGACATGGTAGCTACTCACTCAATAAATGGTATTACCATTGGTAATATTATTATTATTGTTGGGAAAAAAAAATCACAAACTCTTATCAACTAAGGAACATAAAGCTCAAAAAATTTTACCTAATAAACAGTGTTTGCAAACTAATTTAAAGTAGCAGTATTTTAACCTTCCTTACCTGAAGCCTGTGACTCACTACTAAGTGATATGGTGCCCACTATTGCAGGATACAGTATGAGATGCGGGGAATCCTGAGCCACACGACAGAGGAGGTTACAAATACTCTGGCGCACATACACTTCAGGGTGGTTTAAGCGTGAGAAAAGCTGTGGAATAATTCCTTCAGGATAAGAAGAAAAATACTTTAAAGTTATTTAAAAAAACAGTCAACATGGTGGAGGCAAAAGGATAAAACTTGATATATGTCAGCCATTAGTTCTAGGAGTCTCAAATTTCTCCCTGGGATAACAAAGAACTATATACACAATAGCTCTTGATTTGCAGGTTTAGTAAGGGTGAGTGAGTGAAGTTGCTCAGTCATGTCCGACTCTTTGTGACTCTGTGGACTATAGCCTACCAGTCTCCTCTGTCCATGGGATTCTCCAGGCAAGGATACTGGAGTGGATTGCCATTTCCTTCTCCAGAGATCTTCCCGACCCAGGGATCGAACCCAGGTCTCCCGCAGTGCAGGCAGATGCTTTACCATCTGAGCCACTAGGGAAGTCTTAGTAAGGGTACAGAGCTATGATCAAAATCCTGATTCAAAACTTTATACAGAAATATATTTTCTGTGAATGCCTGTAAAAGAAGGCAGACATAGACAATTTTTTCAAAGGGATATGAAATTTTTTGAAACATTCTTATCACTCTCTCCAAAATTCCTTTTGTATATTAAAAGCTTTTTGCCTCTCAGCCTTCCATTTCTCTGAAAGGTGGGAGGAAAGTGGTATAACAAGCAGTCCACAGTGTCGTCTGAACTAATTTAGCTATTTCATAACACATTCAAACAGTAAACATATAGGAACTTTTTTTTTGGCCACACCATGAAGCACGTGGGATCTCAGTTCCCCAACCAGGAATTTAACCCACACCGCCTGCAGCGAAAGTATAGAGTCTCAACCACTGGACTGCCAGGGAAATCCAAGGAACTATTATGTTTCAACTGTCTTACTACATTCTACCCAGAAGTACTTTTCCCTGAAACATTTTATTCGGATCATCACCTCTCCATGGCGCAGTAGGTGTTGTTTCCAAGCCATGTTCCAGATACTGCCGAAGCTCTCCAGCATGCTTCACCAGCAACCTGAGCAACCGCAACGTGGCCATCACGATCATGTCATCCGTGCTCTGCTCCACTCTGTGACTTAAATGGAGCCGAGGGTCATCTTCATCTAAAGGAATCTAAGGATGAGAGACAAGAGGAAACAATTAAACAATTCCGAATACTGTTTTCATCTGCTAGAAAAGAAATTTCAAATAAACTTTCATAACGGAATACTGTGCTACCTACCTGCCCAGCATTGAGTTTAAGGAAAGTAAAATACGCGCTGCAGGACAGTTTATACAGGCTGAAGATTCTATCCACAACTTTCCTCCACACTTTAATAACTCCTTCTGTGGCACTTTCATCAAGTTCTGAAAGCCATGGGCAACTTGATATTAACTGACGCCAGATAACATCAACCATGTCATCTTCCTCATTATCTTCACTTTCTGTGATCTGAAGCGTTATATCTTCATCCTAAAGAAAAACAGGGCAAAAAATTGCTATTTGGGGACACAAATTTTAAAAAGGAGAAAGGTACATGATTTCCCTAATATATGCAAGCATTTTCTCATTTATGAAAGATCAAAATACTCCACTCGTAGTGCTATACATGCTAAATAAATGTTACTATGCTTCTCTTTAAGATATATTTACTAATGTAGCTAAAGAAGGATACAGGCATTTAGCAAAGATTGAAGATTTTGATTTGGGGAATTTAAATGCTTCAGTTACAATATAATATTCTGCCTGCAGAGAATTACCTGACCCTCTCTACAGTACTGCACACGTACCTAACACCAGCTTTGGCAGACACTGATATGTGCCAAAGTCTAGAACAAGAAGTCAACAGTTTTAGCTCAGCAAATAAACTTCACATGTCTAAAGTCTACAACTAAATTAGACATAACATTTTAGAACTAATAGAATTTTGAGACAGAAGGGAATAAATCATACAGACTATCTAGTTGGCTGGTTTTCAGCTATGGCTGTATATTAAAGTATCACCTAGTAAACTTACATAAACCCTCCTATGCCCAACACATACACAAACATTCCATTCAGAATATGTGGGGTAGTGCTTAGACATGGGCATATTTTAAAAAGCTTCTAAGCTAGTGATAAGAACCTAACATCTGATCAGAAGAGCAGTGAAAAGAGAAATCTATTTTACATAAAAAGAACTTCACCTTTTTAAACAGAACCCTAAGGAAATGACTTGATTTCTCGAGAAATCACATTCTTCTTAGAAAAATATTTTAACTCACTTTCATCTTATCAAAGTTTCATCTGAAATATTTAATCAGGTGTATGCTATTTAGAACACTATTTCCCCCAAAATACTGTATCAGATTTTTCTTGCCTGAATCCCCGCTGGGCGACACACAGCCTGACCAAGAATACCATATATTCTCTCTTTTTCTTCTTCAGTTATGGTGCCTGGGAGCAGATTCTGAACTTCAGATTTTTCTCTAGGCAACAGACGAACACCTTCTCCCTGACTATAAAAATAAAACAAATCATCAGTATTTCAGCTACCAAAGCTTTGCCATGTCAGTAGACATTCTAAATCTCTATTTTGCAATGCATTAAATAAATTACACATTTTAACATACATACCTGGCATTGTCAACCACCTTTCTGCCCCATCTGTAAGCCCAACTAGCCAATGCGGCCCAAGATTTGGCTACTTCAGGTGCCTGTACTGAAGATAGATGATACAGCTGTCCCAAGATAAAGTCAGGTTCCCCAACTCCAATATGTACTGCCATGATGGGGGAAAAAAAAAAAACAATGTCACATTCATAAATTTCTAACACCATTTTCATTTACATTTTAGGGATTTGCTGCTGCTGCTGCTGCTGCTGCTGCTGCTAAGTCGCTTCAGTCGTGTCCGACTCTGCGCGACCCCATAGACGGCAGCCCAGAAGGCTCCCCTGTCCCTGGGATTCTCCAGGCAAGAACACTGGAGTGGCTTGCCATTTCCTTCTCCAATGTATGAAAGTGAAAAGTGAAAGTGAAGTTGCTCAGTCGTGTCCGACTCTTAGCGACCCCATGGACTGCAGCCTACCAGGCTCCTCTGTCCATGGGATTTTCCAGGCAAGAGTACTGGAGTGGAGTGCCATTGCCTTCTCGGAAATTTGCTATCGGCCAGTAAGTCCTATAACATTATAATGGTACATAATTTGATAAAGCACACATTTGCATTATGCTTTTCTGAAAGGCTAATATGTTGAAATCAATCACTCAGCTTCTCAAGTAAGCCTGTAAAACACATCAATGTTTTTCATGACACTGAACTTTACAAACAGTTCAGGTGTCAGGTATGTAATAGAGTGTCTTGTATTTTGGATATGACTGGCCATTTCCTCACAATTAGATTCAGCTTAAAAATTCTGGCAAAAATAATATGTGAAAAGTAACAATTTCATTCAATGAGAGATTCATGAAGTAATATTTTTATCCCCAATTTAGAAATGAAGAAATCTCCTGCAATAGTGCCACTTGCCAATATGAAGATTTATAATGATAACAAGCTATATGCCTTACAAATAAAGACACCTATAGTACATAGAATTAGTCTAAGTAACTACAGTTCTAGGATTCACAACATCAAAATGAACAACATGAACAAAATTCTAATGTTTTAGCAAAACGTTTAGCTATCTCTCAATCTGTAAAACCTGGATAATGGTCCCTACCATAACAGGCACTCAAACACTGAATGAATTAACTACTCTATTTGTCGAGTACCTTTCTGTAAGTAACATTAGTGTCAGGATCTGAAACTTGAACCTTTCTGTAGTTTTTGTGCTTCACCAGTCGACAGGATCAGAGGCCACTGTTCTATATCTGTGTTAAGTTCTTCCCAGTATGAGGAAGAATTTTAAATATCACAGGTAGAACCTTTCTGCCAGCAAAAACATCTAAGTCCATAAGAGCACCATGAACTGGAGAGTTGGGAAGTATGACCTGGGAGGTTTGAGTTCAGTGACTTCCACGTGGTGTCAGATACTAAAGAAATGTGCTTGAGTCACTTCTGGGCAATATAATATATTAAATTTTCACAGAGACAGTTTTTGTGGCAAATTATAGTCAGCCTATAACCCATCTGCCAATGCAGGAAGACAAGAGACGCAGGTTCAATCTCTGGTTTGGGAAGATCCCCTGGAGTAAGAAATGGCAACCCACTAAAGTGTTCGTGCGTGAGAAATCCCATGGACAGAGAAGCCAGGTGGGTTACAGTTCATGGGGTCACAAAGAGTCAGACACAACTGACCACACACAACATTGTAAACTTTAAAACAGGGAAAATTAACTTCTAAAATCAACATTTAAAGCTATTAAAACAAATTCTACCTGTAGATTCACTCTCTATCCGAGGATACTCTTCCTCCATCGTATTAACAGATGGTAGTTCAATTAGAGTGAGTATATTTTTAGACAAAGTAGAAAGACCCGTGAAGTTCTGCTGCTGCTGAGCTCTGTAAACCTGTTTCAGCTGCCCTGAGATTTCTTTCCATTCTGCCTGGATCCATTTAGCCAATGTCAAAATTGACTTGGCAACAGCATGCTCAGCTTTGGCAGACTTGCAGAAAGAGATGGCGCAGGAACTCAACATCTCCATTGCATGTGTTGACTGGCCTATAAAAAGATCAAAACACCAGCTCTTAGCAGTAAACAAATGATATTCTTTCAGGGTAAAGTAATATTGTAAATTCAGTGATAATCAATGATTTCTGGAAACATTTCTTACTATAATAATAACAAAATCAAAAGCACCAAACTATATAGATAATTCAATTACACAAAACTTATTCAGGATGCAAATGTTCTGCAGAAGTTGAAAAAAAATCAACTTTTCTATTACCATACACAGTAACATTCATACACTTGATTTTTAGTATACAGTCACGTATTATTTTACTAACCTGCTGTATATAGCAGTTTCGTTTTTTCAATGTCAAGTTCAGGTCCCCATTTTTCATCCGTTTGACCTTGAGTTGATAGTTTTTTAAAGTGCTGGACTAAATCCTGTGCAGTGGTAGTCTTTCCCAGCTGAACCTCACTACACTGTGCCAGCAATCTTGTTGCAAGCGACACATTCCCCCGTTTTCTAGCAAATTTTGCTGCTGTTAGACCTAATTCCATGAGATGGCTTCTAATTGGAACTGTTTGTTCTGCAGAGAAGAAAATGTTTTATTAGTCCCAGATTGGTCTAATTCCAGAGACCACTAAAACATGGCCAAAAATTCCTTCCCCAGCTATTCTTTTTCCCACTGCCTCCCTAAATAAAGATAACTCATTTTTCATCATCTTCAAATCCCTAGGAGTTAGCATAGTGCTTGGCACACAATGAACAATAAATGTTTGTTTGTTAAAATCAATGTATACAATGGAGTAGATGAAAGTAAAAATCGTCCAGTCTAAGAAATTAACTTTTTAGTTTCTGCACCTAGTGAAGAGCCTAGGCCAATGGGTGGGGGATGAGGATAAGGCTAGACCATCCCCCTTCTTGAGTAAGTACCCTCTGCCCTTCTACCATGCTGTTTTCTCCTAGTTTACTCCTGCCTTTCTGAAGAATCAGCTTCTCAGTCTCCTTCTCATCCACTACCCATCCACTGTAATTGGGGCTCCTGGGGTCGAGCCTAGGCTCTCTACTCTTCTCACTCTGCATACTCTCCCTGGACAATATCATCTGCTCCCGTGGCTTCAATTACCATACAAATGCTGACGATGCTTCAATCTTATCTCTAGCGCAGACCTGCCATCTGAGTCCCACCTGCCTACCAGTCTAGTCCCCTATACTCGAGTATTTCAAAGGCACTTTAACCTGTGTCGCATGGAATCCATTTCCCACCACCCTCCAAATCTCTTACTTCCTTCCCTGTTTTCCTTCTTGGGTAAAGGCACATGATCAACCTGGCTACCTGAGAAGGAATCTGGCAAGCATCTTAGATGTCAACCCTCACGTCACATCAGCTTTTTTCTGTCTCTACTGTCACTATTTTGGTTACCTTTCACAGGGACTTCTGCTGCTCTAATTTGTTCTTCAACCTGCAACTGAACTGATCTTATATAAAGGTAAATCTGAATACTTAATTTCCCTTTCATCCCTTCCCTAACTCGTAAATTTGGCTTGTCAGGCACTGATGCTTACGTTCCACTCTAATCTCAATCTCATCCAGCTTCATCTCTTCCCATTCTCCCTTAGATGAGAATTGAGTCCTCTAAGAATCTTTTATTACTGTTGGTGGCCTTCACACATGGTGTTTTCTCTAACTAAATCAGTCTGCCTTCTTTCTCAGCTTAAATGTTACTTCCTCCCCAAGTCCTTTTCTGATTCCCAGGATTAAACTAGTGGCCCTGTTGCATTATTTTTAAGCACCATGTACGTGCACCTCCAGTCAGCACACCATGTTGCTGTTCCTAGCTTGATGACAATTTTCCCTGCTAGACTTCAGAATCCCTTTGGTCCTAGGAATGCAGAAAAACAGACTTGTCTTGTTCACCATTATATCCCAACTTACAGCATAGTACCTGGCACAAAGCACATTATTTTGATAAGGGTTTGCTAAATAAAAAAATGTGAGGAAGAATGAAGTTCTGTGTTAGGTTACTGACATTTCCTTTTCAATTTTAAAACTTATTCAGTATAGGAAGGATGAGAAAGGAGATGATACTTGTAGTCCTACTATACGTCATGCTCTGTGCTAAGGCTTTAATATACCTTGTCAATCCTTTCAAGAATCTGAGCGGGGCAATCCCCATAACTGTTAAGCAAAGTGATTCAGAAGTTTATGACTTGCCATGAGGTTCCTCGATTTGCAAGTGTTGGGCAAATGATCCAAAACTAGGTCTATATGGCACTGAGGGTCCTGGTGAATCAGAGTTGCCAGTAATCACCTTGCAGTACAAGTCCATATCCCAGCACTAGCTGACTTAAAATTTAATAGCAAATTTACTCAGTAACTCTGATGACCACATTTTTGGACAAATTTTACAGAATTCTGGCAACTTTTCTGTTTTATAGCAAAAGGAAATTTCTAATATCCATTCAACATGACGTTTCTTTCTTAAAAATGAGACATAAATATTTATACAAACGCTAATTCTGTATTCATTTGAATTATTTAAAGCATTCACATTCTGAAGGAGATCAGCCCTGGGATTTCTTTGGAAGGAATGATGCTAAAGCTGAAACTCCCAGTACTTTGGCCACCTCATGTGAAGAGACTCATTGGAAAAGACTCTGATGCTGGGAGGATTGGGGGCAGGAGGAGAAGGGGACGACAGAGGATGAGATGGCTGGATGGCATCATGGACTCGATGGATGTTGAGTCTGAGTGAACTCCAGGAGTTGGTGATGGACAGGGAGGCCTGGCGTGCTGCAATTCATGGGGTCGCAAAGAGTCAGACATGACTGAGTGACTGAACTGAACTGAACTGAAAGCATTCACGGTATAGTACAGCTGATAAAAGAATTTGAATATCCAGAACATATAAGTCTTCATTAAAAATAGGCAAGAGTTGAATACTTATACAATGGCCACTATACAAATGAAAAGACGGTCAATATCAGTAATCATTTGGAAAATGCAAATAAAACCAAAATGAGATACTATTGTAGATTCACTCCACTGACTAAAACTAAAGACCCACTATTGCAAGTACATAGATGTCAGAAGTAACGTAAAATATACAACCACTTTATAAGAAACTGCTGAACTATTTCAAAAGTTAAACCATATGACCCAACAACTCCAATTTATTTAAAAGAAAGGCCAATGTATACCCAACCAAAGACCTGTACATGAATATCATAGCAACTTTATACATAATAGCCTGAATTTGAAAACAACTCAAGTATGTTAAAGGACCAACAGATAAACTATGGTGAACTCATACAATGGATATACTCAACTGTAGGAAGGATGGCAATACTGACACATACAACACAGGAAACCTTAAAAAATAAAATGCTGAGCAAGAGAAGCCAGACACAGAACATACTGTACAATTTATTTAAAAACTTAGTAAAGACAAGTCTAATCTACAGTGATGGGAAACAAATAAGCAGTTGCCCGAGACAGGAGGAGAAACATCTGGGAAGAAGCATGAGGAAACCTTTGAGGCCGACATGAATGTTCTGCATCTTGACTGTATTGGTGGCTACACACGTGAAGAAACGTCAAAACTGATGAACTACACATTCAAAATGTGTAACTATATCTCAAAAGAGCTACTGAAAAAAACACAACCTAGTTACCTTTTATTTTCTCCAACAACTGACTCTGGTACATCGTGTATCTTAATGCCTGCATCCATGGCCTGACATCATGCTGTTTACATGAACGCAAAGCTTCACTGAAGAGTGGAATAAGACAGTCCTGCCAGAGAAAAGTCAAAACCACTTAATGTAAAAAGAATCCTTATATGACCCCACAGGTCAGCTACTTCAGATTTATTTCAGATTTATCTATTAAACTTTCCTCTACCTTCACTGTATCTTCTAATCACAAGGGAAAAAGACAAAAACCTTTGTTTTTCCAAAAGCAAAAATATTTTTTTCAGAATATTAAGTTCAATTTATCAATGCATTTACAATAAAGTAGTCTTATTTTAATTAAAAAGGGTTATTTTCTATAAAGCAAAAGCTAAGTTACAGAAAAAACATAAAACAACCACTTCATAAAAAGATTCTCAAGGATTATTTCCCTTGGGAAGGGTTCACTTTTGGTTAAACTGTATCCTGTTTGAAGGAAGAGGCACTGTGTCTTCTTTTCAGTCAAATCTGAAATTTATACATTCTGGTATATATTTTCATAATCAACTCCTCATGCAAAAAAAGGAAGGAGGAAAGGAAGGAAGAAAAAAATTAAGCAACTAACTAGTCATTCTTATGTTCCATCTTCCTCACATAGTTTTCCGACAAAAATTTGCCTGAAAATGGCATTTTAGATTTCTGGATTTAATATTAATAGCTTGTCCAAAAATGCTACAAATGTTATTTTTAAAAAACTTGAAAATAGCTTTTGTCAACACTAATGCCTGTTAATGGTCAGAAAAATATCCTGGTTGAAAATGCACACACACGCACCTCTGTGGAAAGTCTGTTGGAAACTGTGTTCTCCAAAGCAGAAGAGCAATAGAGCTGTAACGTGCTTAGGACTGGCAGAGACTGGGAGACGGTGAGCGTAGATAGTCTCAGGGGCCCCACGGCTATGCGGGAGGTTTGCTTCAGGTACTTCACCACATTTCTGAAACAGAATATTTGCTGCTAATTAACAAAAAAGATTTTCCAACTTGTAACCACTGAAGGGATAAAGCAGTGTGATAAGATGCTACCACACTGGCATCCAAAGTGGGGAAAGAAAAAGGAACTGCTTGCTTTTAAGTAAAATGACATAAGCAAGTCAAGATATATGTGTTTGGGGATATGAAATTTTTGATGTTCTTTAATTTCAACCTCTGTATATTTGCAAGCGGCATTTATACAAAATACAACTTCTACAACTAAAACGAAGCTATGATGACTACCACTGCAGTGATCCGGTGACTGCCTCACCCCCACCAAACTACACACATTTACCATATGGTAGACGTAATACATATTTACCTCCTTAGGATTAAACTTACTCCAGTAATAGATTGCCACTTCTGATCTTGTTCTATGTGGTTTAAAGCAGTTGCCAAACAAACAGAACTTCTTAACAAACTGAACTTCAATGGATTTCTGAAGTTCTCTTGGATCTGGACTTAACATGTTAGGAAGCAGTTTTTCATATCTACAGAAATCAAACAGGTTCCACTCAGTTAATTCATTTTTAATGTGTAAGAATGACAAGATACCTTGATAGTATTAAAAAAAAAAATCACCAATGAATACCTCCTTTCATGTTTAAGTTCATATTTAAGTTCAGACACTATGATCAAGCATTTCTGATAGCATTTTGGGAGGTCTGAGGTATCACCTATTGTGAAGCATAAAACAGCATAAAAAAAGTATTTTAAAAAGTATAAAATACTTCACATAAAATAATACCTCAGACCTCCCAAAATGAGTTCATTTTCAAAGACTCAAAAATCAGTAAGTCAACCTACTGCTTAATGGGGCAAACAATGAATTTAGGCAGATCAATGTTAACACATAAAATATTCACAATATTTAACTTCCAGTACTACACTTTTTAAAATGTTCTAGTTATAATAAAGAATTTAATTAAATCGACCATATTAAGATGTGAAGCCAAGAAAAATATTTAAACACTACTTGCACTTTTTTCAAAGAAAATGGGTCAGATAGATCTCTAAGCATTACAATAGCCTTTTTTAGTTTGCTTAATCTGAATTAAACTTTCACATCTGCCCAGATGTAAAGTGAACAGCCCTAATCTATTGCTTCACTCTGCCCTAATAAATGTACAAAAACTTTCAGATTTTCCACTAAAGTATACTAAGCCAAACATTTTAAACAATTTGTTCATTAAAATACTTAATTTTAAAATTATCTCAAATACCTATTTTTTCTTTTGATCCTCCAGCAAGTAGACTGATATTTTCTCCTGGTAACAATTCTAATTGTTCAGTGCATTCAATAAATTCTCCAGATTCAAAACTGCTTAGTGATCTGTAATTAAAATACTGAGTTAGCTTGTATTACACTCTCCCCAGGCTGTGGAGCCAGTCAAAAAAATAGAACAAATTATAGGAAAAGGGAGCAGTTACACACAATTCCTGATGAAGTTCCTTCCACATAGGCCACCATTGAAGATGCAACTACCATCTTAATTGGAGTGCAAACCACAAACTCACAGCTACAGATACTCAGTTTAGCATACTCAACACACCACATTTCCTTCCTCTCTTTCCAGCATGTTTCTTGTATTTTGGGAATATGACTGGCCATTTCCTCAACAATTAGATTCAGCTTAAAGAATTCTGCGCAAAAATAATATCTGAAAAGCTAAAATTTCATTCAAAGTGAGAAGATTCATGACGAGTAATATTTTTATTCCCCAATTTAGAAATGAAGAAATCTCCTGCAATTAGCTGCCATCTTGCCAATATGAAGATTTTATAATGATACAAGCTATACCCTTACAAATAAAGACACCTATAGTACATAGAATTAGTCATAAGTAACTACGTTCTAGGATTCACAACTAACATCGGAAAAATGAACCAACCATGAACAAATTCTAATGTTTTAGCAAAACGTTTTAGCTATCTCTCCAATTCTGTAAACCTGGATTAATGGTCCTACCATAACAGGCACTCAAAACTGAATGAAATTAACTACTCTATTTGTCGAGTTACACTTTGGTTGCTAAGTAAGCATTTAGTGTCAGGATCTGAAACTTGAACCTTTCTGTAGTTTTTTGTGGCTTCACCTAGTCGACAGGATCAGAGGCCCACTGTTCTAATATCTGTCTGGTTAAAGTTCTTTCCCAGTATGAGGAAGAATTTTAAATATCACAGGTAGAACCTTTCTGCCAGCAAAAACATCTAACGTCCATAAGAGCACCATGAACTGGCAGCAGCTTGGGAAGTATGACCGGGAGCGTTTGAGTTCACGTGACTTCCACGTTGGTGTCAGGAATACTAAAGATGGTGCTTTGAGTCACTTCTGGGCAATCTAATATATAAATTTTCACAGAGACAGTTTTTGTGGCAAATATATAGTCAGCCTATAACCCATCAATGCCAATCGCAGGAAGTACAAGAGACGAGTTTCAATCTCTGGTTTGGGAAGATCCCCTGGAGTAACGAAATGGCAACCACTAAAGTGTTCGTGGCGTGAGAAATCCCATGGACGAGAGAAGCCAGGTGGGTTACCAAGTTCATCGGGGCGCTCAACAAAGAGTCAGACACACACTGACCACACACAAACATTGTAAACTTTAAAACAGGGAAATTAACCTTCTAAAATCAACATTTTTAAAGCTATTAAAACAAATATCTACCTGTAGATTCACTCTCCTATCTCCGCACGGATACTCTTCCTCATCCGTAATTAACAAGCATGTTTAGTTCAATTAGAGTGAGTATATTTTTAGCAAAAGTAGAAAAGGACCCGTGAAGTTCTGCTGCTTGCCTGAGCTCGGTAAACCTCGCTTTTCAGCTGCCCTGAGATTTTCTTTCCATTCTGCCGGATCCATTTACGCCAATGCTCAAAATTTGACTTGGCAACAGCCAATGCTCAGCTTTGGCCAGACTTGCAGAAAGAGATGGCGCAGGCAACTCTCAACATCTCCATTGCCATGTGTGACTGGCCTATAAAAAGATCAAAACACCAGCTCTTAGCAGTAAACAAATGATATTCTTTCAGGGTAAAGTAATATTGTAAATTCAGCTGATTAATCAACTTGATTTCTGCGAAACATTTCTTACTATAATAATAACAAAATCAAAGCACCAACTATATAGATACTTCAATTACACAAAACATTATTCAGGATGCAAATGTTCGTCAGAAGTTGAAAAAAAATCACTTTTTCTATTAACCCATTACACCAGTAACATCTCATACACTTGATTTTTAGTATACAGTCACGTATTATTTTTACTAACCTGCCTGTATATAGCAGTTTCGTTTTTTCAATGTCAAGTTCAGCGTTCCCACTTTTTCATCCGTTTGACCTTTGAGGCTTGATATGTTTTTAAAGTGCTGGGACTAAATCCTGTGCAGCTGGTTAGTCTTTCCCAGCCTGAACCTCACTACACTGTGCCAGCAATCTTGTTGCCAGAGCCCGACACATTCCCCCGTTTTCTGAGCAAATTTTGCTGCCTAGTTAGACCTAATTCCATGAGATGGCTTCTAATTGCGAACGTTTGTGTTCTGCAGAAGAAGAAAAATGTTTTATTAGTCCCAGATTGGTCTAATTCCAGAACCACTAAAACATGGCCAAAAATTCCCTTCCCCAGCTATTTCTTTTTCCCACTGCCCTCCTCTAAATAAAGATAAAACTCATTTTCATTACATCTTCAAATCCCTAAGGAAGCTTAGCAATATGCTTGGCACACAATGAACAATAAATGTTTGTTTGTTAAAAATCAATGTATACAATGCGAGTAGATGAAAGTAAAAATCGTCCCAGTCTAAAGAAATTAACTTTTTTAGTTTCTGCACCTAGTAAGAGGCCTAGGCCAATGGGTGGGCGGGGAATGAGGATAAGGCTAGACCCATCCCCCCTTCTTGCCAGTAAGTACCCTCTGCCCTTCTACCACATGCTGTTTTCTCCTAGTTTTACATCCTGCCTTTCTGAAAGAATCAGCTTCTCCAGTCTCCTTCTCATCCAACTAACCCATCCACTGTAATTGGGCCTCTGCGCGGTCGCAGCCTAGGCTCTCTACTCTTCTCACTCTGCATACTCTCCCTTGGACACATATTCATCTGCTTCCCGTGGCTTCATTACCATACAAATGGCGACGATGCTTCCAATCTTATCTCTAGCGCCAGGACCTGCCATCTGTAGTCCCACCTGCCTACCAGTCTAGTCCCTATTAACTCGAGTATTTCAAATGGTCCACTTTAACCTGTTGTCGCGCATGGAATCCCATTTCCCACCCACCTCCCAAATCTTTCTTACTTCCTTCCCTGTTTTCCTTCTTGGGGTAAAGTCCACCAATGATCAAACCTGGCTACCTTGAGATGAGGAATCCTGCGCAAGCATCTTAGATGTCAACCCTCAACGTCACATCAGCTTTCTTTTCTGTCTGCTACTGTCACTTATTTTGGTTACCTTTCACCAGGGACTTCTGCTGCCTCTAATTTGTTTTCAACCTGCAACTGAAACCTGATCTAATATAAAGGTAATCTGAATACTTAATTTTCCCTTTCATACCTTCCCTAACTCGTAAATTTCTGGCTTGTCAGGCAACTGATGCTTACGTTCCACTCCTATCTCAATCTCATCCAGCTTCATCTCTTTCCCATTCTCCCTTAGATGAGCAACTGAGTCCTCTAAAGAATCTCTTTATTACTGTTGCGTGCCTTCACACATGGTGTTTTCTCTAACTAAATCAGTCTGACCTTCTTTCTCAGCTTTAAATGTTACTTCTCCCCAAGCCTTTTCTGATTCCCAGGATTAAACTAGTGGCCCTGTTGCATTATTTTAAGCACCATGTAACGTGCACCTCACAGTCGCCACACATGTTGCTGCTTCCTATGCTTGATGCAACAATTTTCCCCTGCCTAACACTTCAGAATCCCTTCTGGTTCCTAGGAATGCAGAAAAAACAGACTTGTCTTTGTTCCACCATTACTATCCCAAACTTACCACGCATTAGTACCTGGCAACAAAGGCACAGTTATTTTGCATAAGGGTTTTGCTAAATAAAAAAATGTGAAGGAAGAATGAAAGTTCTGTGTTAGCGTTACTGACATTTTTCCTTTTTCAATTTTAAAACCTTTATTCCAGTATAGAAGGATGGAGAAAGGAAGAAGATACTTGTAGTCCTACCTATTACCGTCATGCTCTGTGCCTAAGGTTAATTAATATAACCTTCGTCAATCCTTTCAAGAATCTTGAGCGGGCGGCAATAATCCCCATACTGCTATAAGCAAAGTGATTCAGAAGTTTAGACTTCCATGAGGTCCTCGGATTTTGCAAAGTGTTGCGAAATGATCCAAAACTAGGTCTATATGGCACTTGAGGGTCCTTGCGGGAATCAGAAGTTGCCAGTAATCACCTTGCAGTACAAGGTCCCATATCCCAGCACATAGCTGACTTAAAAATTTAATAGAAATCTTACGCTCAGTAACTCTGATGACCAGCATTTTGACAAATTTGGACAGAATTCGTGGCAACTTTTTCTGTTTTTATGCAAAAGGAAATTTTCTGAATATCCATTCAACATCGACGTTTTCTTCCTTAAAAATGAGACATAAATATTTTATGACAAACGCTAATTCTGGTATTCATTTGAATTATTTAAAGCATTCACATTCTGAGGAGATCCAAGCTCCTGGGATTTCTTTGGAAAGGAAATGATGGCTAAAGCTGAAAACCTCCATCTTTGCACCTCGCATGCTGAGAGCATCTCATTGGAAAACTCTGCATGCTGGGAGGAGTTGGGCGGCAGGAGGAGAAAGGGACGACAGAGGTGAGCGCCGGATGGCTGGATGGCATCATGCGCTCGATGCGATGTTTGAG
The DNA here is from genome assembly GCF_001704415.2 of Capra hircus. NCBI lineage: Eukaryota > Metazoa > Chordata > Mammalia > Artiodactyla > Bovidae > Capra > Capra hircus. The sequence continues at coordinate 16,345,478 of NC_030832.1, forward strand.
TCTGAGTGAACTCCAGGCAGCTTGGTGCATGGACAGGGAAGGCCTGGCGTGCTGCAATTCATGGCGGTCCGCAAAAGAGGTCAGACATGACTGAGTGACTGACTCGAACTGAAACTGAAAGCATTCACGGTAATAGTAACGCTGATAAAAGAATTTGAACATATCCCAGAACATATAAGTCTTCATTAAAAATAAGGCAGAGTTGAAATACTTATACAATGGCCACTATACACAGATGAAAAGACGCGGTCGAATAGATCGAGGTAATCTTTGGAAAATGCAAATAAAAGACCAAAATGTAGGATTACGTATTGTAGATTTCACTCCACTGATAAAATCTAGAAGACCAACACTATTCAAAGTACATAATGTCAGAAGTAACGTAAAATATACAACCAGCTTTATAAGAAGACTGCTGAACTATTTCAAAAGCTTAAACCATATGACCCAACAACTCCAATTTATTTAAAAGAAAGGCACAATGTTATACCAAACCAAAGACCTGTACACTGAATATCATAAGCAACTTTTATACATAATAGCCTGAGATTTGAAAACAACTCAAGTATGTTAAAGGACCAACAGGATAAACTATGGTGAACTCATACAATGGATATACGTCAGACTGCTAGGAGAGGATGCAATACTGACACATACAACACAGGAACCTTAAAAAATAAGAATGCTTGAGCAAGAGGGAAGCCAGACAGCAGAACATGACTGTACAAGATTTATTAAAAACTTAGTAAAGACAAGTCTAATGCGTACGATGATGGGAAGAAATAAGCGAGTTGCCCGGAGACAGGAGGCAAAAACATGGCTGCGGAAGAAGCCAATGCAGGGAAACCTTTTTGAGGGCCGACATAGAATGTTCTGCAGTCTGACTGTATTGGTGGCTACACACGTGAAAGAAACGATCAAAAATGATGAACTACAATTCAAAATGGTGTAAACTATATCGTGCAAAAGAGCTACTGAAGGAAAAACACAACCTAGTTACCTTTTATGTTTCTCCAACAACTGACTCTGGTACATCGTTGTATCCTTAATGGCTGCATCCATGGCGCTGACAGTCATGCTGTTTACATGACGCAAAGCTTCACCACCGCCTGCAGCGAAAGTATAGAGTCTCAACCACTGGACTGCCAGGGAAATCCAAGGAACTATTATGTTTCAACTGTCTTACTACATTCTACCCAGAAGTACTTTTCCCTGAAACATTTTATTCGGATCATCACCTCTCCATGGCGCAGTAGGTGTTGTTTCCAAGCCATGTTCCAGATACTGCCGAAGCTCTCCAGCATGCTTCACCAGCAACCTGAGCAACCGCAACGTGGCCATCACGATCATGTCATCCGTGCTCTGCTCCACTCTGTGACTTTAAATGGAGCCGAGGGTCATCTTCATCTAAAGGAATCTAAGGATGAGAGACAAGAGGAAACAATTAAACAATTCCGAATACTGTTTTCATCTGCTAGAAAGAAATTTCAAATAACTTTCATAACGGAATACTGTGCTACCTACCTGCCCAGCATTGGAGTTTAAGGAAGTAAAATACGCGCTGCAGGACAGTTTATACAGGCTGAAGATTCTATCCACAACTTTCCTCACACTTTAATAACTCCTTCTGTGGCACTTTCATCAAGTTCTGAAAGCCATGGGCAACTTGATATTAACTGACGCCAGATAACATCAACCATGTCATCTTCCTCATTATCTTCACTTTCTGTGATCTGAAGCGTTATATCTTCATCCTAAGAAAAACAGGGCAAAAATTGCTATTTGGGGACACAAATTTTAAAAAGGAGAAAGGTACATGATTTCCCTAATATATGCAAGCATTTTCTCATTTATGAAAGATCAAAATACTCCACTCGTAGTGCTATACATGCTAAATAAATGTTACTATGCTTCTCTTTAAGATATATTTACTAATGTAGCTAAAGAAGGATACAGGCATTTAGCAAAGATTGAAGATTTTGATTTGGGGAATTTAAATGCTTCAGTTACAATATAATATTCTGCCTGCAGAGAATTACCTGACCCTCTCTACAGTACTGCACACGTACCTAACACCAGCTTTGGCAGACACTGATATGTGCCAAAGTCTAGAACAAGAAGTCAACAGTTTTAGCTCAGCAAATAAACTTCACATGTCTAAAGTCTACAACTAAATTAGACATAACATTTTAGAACTAATAGAATTTTGAGACAGAAGGGAATAAATCATACAGACTATCTAGTTGGCTGGTTTTCAGCTATGGCTGTATATTAAAGTATCACCTAGTAAACTTACATAAACCCTCCTATGCCCAACACATACACAAACATTCCATTCAGAATATGTGGGGTAGTGCTTAGACATGGGCATATTTTAAAAAGCTTCTAAGCTAGTGATAAGAACCTAACATCTGATCAGAAGAGCAGTGAAAAGAGAAATCTATTTTACATAAAAAGAACTTCACCTTTTTAAACAGAACCCTAAGGAAATGACTTGATTTCTCGAGAAATCACATTCTTCTTAGAAAAATATTTTAACTCACTTTCATCTTATCAAAGTTTCATCTGAAATATTTAATCAGGCTATTTAGAACACTATTTCCCCAAAATACTGTATCAGATTTTTCTTGCCTGAATCCCCGCTGGGCGACACACAGCCTGACCAAGAATACCATATATTCTCTCTTTTTCTTCTTCAGTTATGGTGCCTGGGAGCAGATTCTGAACTTCAGATTTTTCTCTAGGCAACAGACGAACACCTTCTCCCTGACTATAAAAATAAAACAAATCATCAGTATTTCAGCTACCAAAGCTTTGCCATGTCAGTAGACATTCTAAATCTCTATTTTGCAATGCATTAAATAAATTACACATTTTAACATACATACCTGGCATTGTCAACCACCTTTCTGCCCCATCTGTAAGCCAACTAGCCAATGCGGCCAAGATTTGGCTACTTCAGGTGGCCTGTACTGAAGATAGATGATACAGCTGTCCCAAGATAAAGTCAGGTTCCCCAACTCCAATATGTACTGCCATGATGGGGGAAAAAAAAAAAAAACAATGTCACATTCATAAATTTCTAACACCATTTTCATTTACATTTTAGGGATTTGCTGCTGCTGCTGCTGCTGCTGCTGCTGCTAAGTCGCTTCAGTCGTGTCCGACTCTGCGCGACCCATAGACGGCAGCCCAGAAGGCTCCCCTGTCCCTGGGATTCTCCAGGCAAGAACACTGGAGTGGCTTGCCATTTCCTTCTCCAATGTATGAAAGTGAAAAGTGAAAGTGAAGTTGCTCAGTCGTGTCCGACTCTTAGCGACCCCATGGACTGCAGCCTACCAGGCTCCTCTGTCCATGGGATTTTCCAGGCAAGAGTACTGGAGTGGAGTGCCATTGCCTTCTCGGAAATTTGCTATCGGCCAGTAAGTCCTATAACATTATAATGGTACATAATTTGATAAAGCACACATTTGCATTATGCTTTTCTGAAAGGCTAATATGTTGAAATCAATCACTCAGCTTCTCAAGTAAGCCTGTAAAACACATCAATGTTTTTCATGACACTGAACTTTACAAACAGTTCAGGTGTCAGGTATGTAATAGAGTGTCTTGTATTTTGGATATGACTGGCCATTTCCTCACAATTAGATTCAGCTTAAAAATTCTGGCAAAAATAATATGTGAAAAGTAACAATTTCATTCAATGAGAGATTCATGAAGTAATATTTTTATCCCCAATTTAGAAATGAAGAAATCTCCTGCAATAGTGCCACTTGCCAATATGAAGATTTATAATGATAACAAGCTATATGCCTTACAAATAAAGACACCTATAGTACATAGAATTAGTCTAAGTAACTACAGTTCTAGGATTCACAACATCAAAATGAACAACATGAACAAAATTCTAATGTTTTAGCAAAACGTTTAGCTATCTCTCAATCTGTAAAACCTGGATAATGGTCCCTACCATAACAGGCACTCAAACACTGAATGAATTAACTACTCTATTTGTCGAGTACCTTTCTGTAAGTAACATTAGTGTCAGGATCTGAAACTTGAACCTTTCTGTAGTTTTTGTGCTTCACCAGTCGACAGGATCAGAGGCCACTGTTCTATATCTGTGTTAAGTTCTTCCCAGTATGAGGAAGAATTTTAAATATCACAGGTAGAACCTTTCTGCCAGCAAAAACATCTAAGTCCATAAGAGCACCATGAACTGGAGAGTTGGGAAGTATGACCTGGGAGGTTTGAGTTCAGTGACTTCCACGTGGTGTCAGATACTAAAGAAATGTGCTTGAGTCACTTCTGGGGCAATATAATATATTAAATTTTTCACAGAGACAGTTTTTGTGGCAAATTATAGTCAGCCTATAACCCATCTGCCAATGCAGGAAGACAAGAGACGCAGGTTCAATCTCTGGTTTGGGAAGATCCCCTGGAGTAAGAAATGGCAACCCACTAAAGTGTTCGTGCGTGAGAAATCCCATGGACAGAGAAGCCAGGTGGGTTACAGTTCATGGGTCACAAAGAGTCAGACACAACTGACCACACACAACATTGTAAACTTTAAAACAGGGAAAATTAACTTCTAAAATCAACATTTAAAGCTATTAAAACAAATTCTACCTGTAGATTCACTCTCTATCCGAGGATACTCTTCCTCCATCGTATTAACAGATGGTAGTTCAATTAGAGTGAGTATATTTTTAGACAAAGTAGAAAGACCCGTGAAGTTCTGCTGCTGCTGAGCTCTGTAAACCTGTTTCAGCTGCCCTGAGATTTCTTTCCATTCTGCCTGGATCCATTTAGCCAATGTCAAAATTGACTTGGCAACAGCATGCTCAGCTTTGGCAGACTTGCAGAAAGAGATGGCGCAGGAACTCAACATCTCCATTGCATGTGTTGACTGGCCTATAAAAAGATCAAAACACCAGCTCTTAGCAGTAAACAAATGATATTCTTTCAGGGTAAAGTAATATTGTAAATTCAGTGATAATCAATGATTTCTGGAAACATTTCTTACTATAATAATAACAAAATCAAAAGCACCAAACTATATAGATAATTCAATTACACAAAACTTATTCAGGATGCAAATGTTCTGCAGAAGTTGAAAAAAAATCAACTTTTCTATTACCATACACAGTAACATTCATACACTTGATTTTTAGTATACAGTCACGTATTATTTTACTAACCTGCTGTATATAGCAGTTTCGTTTTTTCAATGTCAAGTTCAGGTCCCCATTTTTCATCCGTTTGACCTTGAGTTGATAGTTTTTTAAAGTGCTGGACTAAATCCTGTGCAGTGGTAGTCTTTCCCAGCTGAACCTCACTACACTGTGCCAGCAATCTTGTTGCAAGCGACACATTCCCCCGTTTTCTAGCAAATTTTGCTGCTGTTAGACCTAATTCCATGAGATGGCTTCTAATTGGAACTGTTTGTTCTGCAGAGAAGAAAATGTTTTATTAGTCCCAGATTGGTCTAATTCCAGAGACCACTAAAACATGGCCAAAAATTCCTTCCCCAGCTATTCTTTTTCCCACTGCCTCCCTAAATAAAGATAACTCATTTTTCATCATCTTCAAATCCCTAGGAGTTAGCATAGTGCTTGGCACACAATGAACAATAAATGTTTGTTTGTTAAAATCAATGTATACAATGGAGTAGATGAAAGTAAAAATCGTCCAGTCTAAGAAATTAACTTTTTAGTTTCTGCACCTAGTGAAGAGCCTAGGCCAATGGGTGGGGGATGAGGATAAGGCTAGACCATCCCCCTTCTTGAGTAAGTACCCTCTGCCCTTCTACCATGCTGTTTTCTCCTAGTTTACTCCTGCCTTTCTGAAGAATCAGCTTCTCAGTCTCCTTCTCATCCACTACCCATCCACTGTAATTGGGGCTCCTGGGGTCGAGCCTAGGCTCTCTACTCTTCTCACTCTGCATACTCTCCCTGGACAATATCATCTGCTCCCGTGGCTTCAATTACCATACAAATGCTGACGATGCTTCAATCTTATCTCTAGCGCAGACCTGCCATCTGAGTCCCACCTGCCTACCAGTCTAGTCCCCTATACTCGAGTATTTCAAAGGCACTTTAACCTGTGTCGCATGGAATCCATTTCCCACCACCCTCCAAATCTCTTACTTCCTTCCCTGTTTTCCTTCTTGGGTAAAGGCACATGATCAACCTGGCTACCTGAGAAGGAATCTGGCAAGCATCTTAGATGTCAACCCTCACGTCACATCAGCTTTTTTCTGTCTCTACTGTCACTATTTTGGTTACCTTTCACAGGGACTTCTGCTGCTCTAATTTGTTCTTCAACCTGCAACTGAACTGATCTTATATAAAGGTAAATCTGAATACTTAATTTCCCTTTCATCCCTTCCCTAACTCGTAAATTTGGCTTGTCAGGCACTGATGCTTACGTTCCACTCTAATCTCAATCTCATCCAGCTTCATCTCTTCCCATTCTCCCTTAGATGAGAATTGAGTCCTCTAAGAATCTTTTATTACTGTTGGTGGCCTTCACACATGGTGTTTTCTCTAACTAAATCAGTCTGCCTTCTTTCTCAGCTTAAATGTTACTTCCTCCCCAAGTCCTTTTCTGATTCCCAGGATTAAACTAGTGGCCCTGTTGCATTATTTTAAGCACCATGTACGTGCACCTCCAGTCAGCACACCATGTTGCTGTTCCTAGCTTGATGACAATTTTCCCTGCTAGACTTCAGAATCCCTTTGGTCCTAGGAATGCAGAAAAACAGACTTGTCTTGTTCACCATTATATCCCAACTTACAGCATAGTACCTGGCACAAAGCACATTATTTTGATAAGGGTTTGCTAAATAAAAAAATGTGAGGAAGAATGAAGTTCTGTGTTAGGTTACTGACATTTCCTTTTCAATTTTAAAACTTATTCAGTATAGGAAGGATGAGAAAGGAGATGATACTTGTAGTCCTACTATACGTCATGCTCTGTGCTAAGGCTTTAATATACCTTGTCAATCCTTTCAAGAATCTGAGCGGGGCAATCCCCATAACTGTTAAGCAAAGTGATTCAGAAGTTTATGACTTGCCATGAGGTTCCTCGATTTGCAAGTGTTGGGCAAATGATCCAAAACTAGGTCTATATGGCACTGAGGGTCCTGGTGAATCAGAGTTGCCAGTAATCACCTTGCAGTACAAGTCCATATCCCAGCACTAGCTGACTTAAAATTTAATAGCAAATTTACTCAGTAACTCTGATGACCACATTTTTGACAAATTTTACAGAATTCTGGCAACTTTTCTGTTTTATAGCAAAAGGAAATTTCTAATATCCATTCAACATGACGTTTCTTTCTTAAAAATGAGACATAAATATTTATACAAACGCTAATTCTGTATTCATTTGAATTATTTAAAGCATTCACATTCTGAAGGAGATCAGCCCTGGGATTTCTTTGGAAGGAATGATGCTAAAGCTGAAACTCCAGTACTTTGGCCACCTCATGTGAAGAGACTCATTGGAAAAGACTCTGATGCTGGGAGGGATTGGGGGCAGGAGGAGAAGGGGACGACAGAGGATGAGATGGCTGGATGGCATCATGGACTCGATGGATGTTGAGTCTGAGTGAACTCCAGGAGTTGGTGATGGACAGGGAGGCCTGGCGTGCTGCAATTCATGGGGTCGCAAAGAGTCAGACATGACTGAGTGACTGAACTGAACTGAACTGAAAGCATTCACGGTATAGTACAGCTGATAAAAGAATTTGAATATCCAGAACATATAAGTCTTCATTAAAAATAGGCAAGAGTTGAATACTTATACAATGGCCACTATACAAATGAAAAGACGGTCAATATCAGTAATCATTTGGAAAATGCAAATAAAACCAAAATGAGATACTATTGTAGATTCACTCCACTGACTAAAACTAAAGACCCACTATTGCAAGTACATAGATGTCAGAAGTAACGTAAAATATACAACCACTTTATAAGAAACTGCTGAACTATTTCAAAAGTTAAACCATATGACCCAACAACTCCAATTTATTTAAAAGAAAGGCCAATGTATACCCAACCAAAGACCTGTACATGAATATCATAGCAACTTTATACATAATAGCCTGAATTTGAAAACAACTCAAGTATGTTAAAGGACCAACAGATAAACTATGGTGAACTCATACAATGGATATACTCAACTGTAGGAAGGATGGCAATACTGACACATACAACACAGGAAACCTTAAAAAATAAAATGCTGAGCAAGAGAAGCCAGACACAGAACATACTGTACAATTTATTTAAAAACTTAGTAAAGACAAGTCTAATCTACAGTGATGGGAAACAAATAAGCAGTTGCCCGAGACAGGAGGAGAAACATCTGGGAAGAAGCATGAGGAAACCTTTGAGGCCGACATGAATGTTCTGCATCTTGACTGTATTGGTGGCTACACACGTGAAGAAACGTCAAAACTGATGAACTACACATTCAAAATGTGTAACTATATCTCAAAAGAGCTACTGAAAAAAACACAACCTAGTTACCTTTTATTTTCTCCAACAACTGACTCTGGTACATCGTGTATCTTAATGCCTGCATCCATGGCCTGACATCATGCTGTTTACATGAACGCAAAGCTTCACTGAAGAGTGGAATAAGACAGTCCTGCCAGAGAAAAGTCAAAACCACTTAATGTAAAAAGAATCCTTATATGACCCCACAGGTCAGCTACTTCAGATTTATTTCAGATTTATCTATTAAACTTTCCTCTACCTTCACTGTATCTTCTAATCACAAGGGAAAAAGACAAAAACCTTTGTTTTTCCAAAAGCAAAAATATTTTTTTCAGAATATTAAGTTCAATTTATCAATGCATTTACAATAAAGTAGTCTTATTTTAATTAAAAAGGGTTATTTTCTATAAAGCAAAAGCTAAGTTACAGAAAAACATAAAACAACCACTTCATAAAAAGATTCTCAAGGATTATTTCCCTTGGGAAGGGTTCACTTTTGGTTAAACTGTATCCTGTTTGAAGGAAGAGGCACTGTGTCTTCTTTTCAGTCAAATCTGAAATTTATACATTCTGGTATATATTTTCATAATCAACTCCTCATGCAAAAAAAGGAAGGAGGAAAGGAAGGAAGAAAAAAATTAAGCAACTAACTAGTCATTCTTATGTTCCATCTTCCTCACATAGTTTTCCGACAAAAATTTGCCTGAAAATGGCATTTTAGATTTCTGGATTTAATATTAATAGCTTGTCCAAAAATGCTACAAATGTTATTTTTAAAAAACTTGAAAAATAGCTTTTGTCAACACTAATGCCTGTTAATGGTCAGAAAAATATCCTGGTTGAAAATGCACACACACGCACCTCTGTGGAAAGTCTGTTGGAAACTGTGTTCTCCAAAGCAGAAGAGCAATAGAGCTGTAACGTGCTTAGGACTGGCAGAGACTGGGAGACGGTGAGCGTAGATAGTCTCAGGGGCCCCACGGCTATGCGGGAGGTTTGCTTCAGGTACTTCACCACATTTCTGAAACAGAATATTTGCTGCTAATTAACAAAAAAGATTTTCCAACTTGTAACCACTGAAGGGATAAAGCAGTGTGATAAGATGCTACCACACTGGCATCCAAAGTGGGGAAAGAAAAAGGAACTGCTTGCTTTTAAGTAAAATGACATAAGCAAGTCAAGATATATGTGTTTGGGGATATGAAATTTTTGATGTTCTTTAATTTCAACCTCTGTATATTTGCAAGCGGCATTTATACAAAATACAACTTCTACAACTAAAACGAAGCTATGATGACTACCACTGCAGTGATCCGGTGACTGCCTCACCCCCACCAAACTACACACATTTACCATATGGTAGACGTAATACATATTTACCTCCTTAGGATTAAACTTACTCAGTAATAGATTGCCACTTCTGATCTTGTTCTATGTGGTTTAAAGCAGTTGCCAAACAAACAGAACTTCTTAACAACTGAACTTCAATGGATTTCTGAAGTTCTCTTGGATCTGGACTTAACATGTTAGGAAGCAGTTTTTTCATATCTACAGAAATCAAACAGGTTCCACTCAGTTAATTCATTTTTAATGTGTAAGAATGACAAGATACCTTGATAGTATTAAAAAAAAAATCACCAATGAATACCTCCTTTCATGTTTAAGTTCATATTTAAGTTCAGACACTATGATCAAGCATTTCTGATAGCATTTTGGGAGGTCTGAGGTATCACCTATTGTGAAGCATAAAACAGCATAAAAAAAGTATTTTAAAAAGTATAAAATACTTCACATAAAATAATACCTCAGACCTCCCAAAATGAGTTCATTTTCAAAGACTCAAAAATCAGTAAGTCAACCTACTGCTTAATGGGGCAAACAATGAATTTAGCAGATCAATGTTAACACATAAAATATTCACAATATTTAACTTCAGTACTACACTTTTTAAAATGTTCTAGTTATAATAAAGAATTTAATTAATCGACCATATTAAGATGTGAAGCAAGAAAAATATTTAAACACTACTTGCACTTTTTCAAAGAAAATGGGTAGATAGATCTCTAAGCATTACAATAGCCTTTTTTAGTTTGCTTAATCTGAATTAAACTTTCACATCTGCCAGATGTAAAGTGAACAGCCCTAATCTATTGCTTCACTCTGCCCTAATAAATGTACAAAAACTTTCAGATTTTCCACTAAAGTATACTAAGCCAAACATTTTAAACAATTTGTTCATTAAAATACTTAATTTTAAAATTATCTCAAATACCTATTTTTTCTTTTGATCCTCCAGCAAGTAGACTGATATTTTCTCCTGGTAACAATTCTAATTGTTCAGTGCATTCAATAAATTCTCCAGATTCAAAACTGCTTAGTGATCTGTAATTAAAATACTGAGTTAGCTTGTATTACACTCTCCCCAGGCTGTGGAGCCAGTCAAAAAAATAGAACAAATTATAGGAAAAGGGAGCAGTTACACACAATTCCTGATGAAGTTCCTTCCACATAGGCCACCATTGAAGATGCAACTACCATCTTAATTGGAGTGCAAACCACAAACTCACAGCTACAGATACTCAGTTTAGCATACTCAACACACCACATTTCCTTCCTCTCTTTCCAGCATGTTATCTTTGAGGGCCCGACCAAAACACTAACAGCAGAGCTCAGTTCTTCCCAAGCTACCACTAAATCCCCTACCTGACCTCACTGCTCATCTAAAGCATAAGCCCCAGTAGGCCTCCTGTCTTACTGCCTCAATCTGATATCTTAGTTCTACCTTCTTTCTCTGCTGGCCTCTCTCCTTTTCTCACTTTTCCACTGTTTTACAGAACCTGTTCCTCTTCTTTCAGAGAATTTTTCCTTCCCTTCTCCTCACCTGATCTGAACATGGTATACCCCTGAACTCTTTCCAGTAGTCTATCTGTAGCTTCAAGGCCAGGATGAGGGCCTTATCGTCCTAGCAACCCACTGCCACATTCAGATCTATTTTCACTCCATTCCCATTCCTATTACAGCTGCTATCTAACCAACAAGAGGACTTCAGTTCAGTTCAGTCGCTCAGTCGTCTCCGACTCTTTGCGACCCCATGAATCGCAGCAAGCCAGGCGTCCCTGTCCATCACCAACTCCCGGAGTTCACTCACTCACTCGAGTCGGTGATGCCATCCAGCCAACTCATCCTCTGTCGTCCCCTTCTCCTCCTGCCCCCCATGCCTCCCAGCATCAGGGTTACAGTTTCTCAATTCTCTCTTCTCCACTGATCTCTCTTCTTTTCCTGTCCCTCTCACTGTATCACTTCCCTCACAACTCAGCCTGAATACAGCACTGGAAGTGACTGTGCCTGCTTTTACCTTAACGAATCCCAGCTTCTCAGGTGAGCTGCAATCACCCGGCATTAATGAACTGTCTTGGTGTGCTGACCAACACACTGATTATTTCTGCCGCCCCAGAGTCTGAGTCCTCTCCAAAGGCAGGTTTGATGTGTCCCCACTATGCCTTGCACTTTCAGCTAATAACTGACAGAAAAAATTTCATTGTCTTCTGTGTTCTTACTTCAATTAATAGCATCTTTTTCCTCTCTGTACCTTCACCCCACAGTTCAATGGCCAAATGTTCCCACCCTAGCCCTTTACCTCCAGCCTGCTGACAACCTAGCAGAGAAAGCCAGTAGGTCAGATACTTCTCCAAATCCCACCTAAGATTTTCTATCTTACTGGGAGTCAAAATCTTACTTCTCTACCCTTATGGCCTATTATTCACTCAGCTCCAACCATAGTGGCCTCCCAGGCATTTCCAGAATACTCCAAGTCTATCATCTTTGCAAGAGATCTGCTTCCTCAAGTCTGTGCTCAAATGACATCCTAATGGTTTTTCCCAACCTAGTCTGCCTATGTCTATCCCTCACTAGAAGGTCAGCTCCTCAAGGGTTAGAATGTGTGTCTGTTGTACACAGTGTTACACCCCACTGGCTGGCACTCAGTACATGTTCAATGGAGAAATTACCCACTAGCTCATTTACTCACTAGAGAGCTCCCTGATGGCAAGACTAATGACCCTTATCATCCCAGCCCAGGGTCTGGGACACAGCTTGTACTCAAATTTCAAATTAAGATATTAATAAATGGTCAAAGGAATAAAAGGAAGAAGAAGAAAATAAGAAAGGGAGTTTAATTTACAAATGTCATAAACTCTGTCTTTCTTAAAAAAATGTTTTTGATATAGTCACACCTAATTTAGAAATGGGGCTCCCCTGATGGCTCAGACAGTAAAGCGTCTGCCTGCAATGTGGGAGACCTGGGTTCAATTCCTGGGTTGGGAAGATCCCCTGGAGAAAAAAATGACAATCCACTCCAGCACTCTTGCCTGGAAAATCCCATGGACGGAGGAGCCTAACAGGCTACAGTCCATGGGGTCACAAAGAGTCGGACACGACTGACTGACTTCACTTTCACTTTCAATTTAGAAATAATGCCATCAAGTATTATCCTTTCTAAAGCAGTGACAAATTTCTTTATTTCATTAAGATTTTAGAACAGGTTCTGAGAATCAAACCCAAATGACTACCTCAACATACAAATATGTTTTCCCGTTGCATGAATATGCTCCTCACCTCTAATGTTGGTTTCTCACTGTAGTCATTTTAAGAATGGCAGTATCATTAGAACTACAAGCATCTTGTCATAATATAAACAATTTTAATATTCTTCTGCCATAAAATAAGACTTTAAATAAAGTTACTGAAATTTTTTTAATGGTTAAGTATAATTCGTAACTGAAAAGAAATCCTTACTTTATGTAGTTGAAATCAGCCTTTAGGTTGAGAGAAGTACTACTGGTACTCTTTTTCAACTCATGGATAGCATTCTGCCACTCCTGTACAGCAGCCCAATCAGCAATTGAAATGTAGCACTCACATGCTTTATTTCCCAAATAATTTATAACCTCAGGAGAACAATCAGTTGGTTTGGACAGCACCGTTTTTCTGGATTCACCTAAGTGAAAACATTTCATAAAATAAAGAGACAGCAAGAGAGATCCAAAGCAGTTATAAATATTTCAAAGAGCAGAGATATCTAAAAATGTATAGTAAGATCATGAGTACAAATTATTTGACCACAACTGTTTGTTTAAACTTGGAATGCTCACCATTCAAAGAATGCTTGGGGCTGGCACTATTACGCCCAGTATTAGCCAATGTGAGAACAGATTTGTCGAAGCTGGAGATGCAGCAATCGACACCTGTCATGGCACACAGGTGCTCCTGGTACTCCACAGAGGCCTTTTCAAACCTTCAACACAAGTTCACACAGTCTTATTTGTTAATTATCCACATATTTCATTTCTAAAAACACTGGAAAGAATGAGTTATTCAATAAATTGAGTGGAGACAATAAGTTGATTATTTCGTGTGGGCCTGAGCAGGCACAAAATTAGACTTCTTACTCACAAAAAAATGAAAATAAATCCAAAGATCATTAAACGTTTAAGAAAAGAGAAGGTATAAACTAACAGAAAATATCAGTAAGTATCTGATCTCAATGTATGCAGAGACTCAATAGAAAAATAAACACTAAAACACATGAAAGTTAACAGATCTAATGACACCATAATTTGAAACTTTTGGGCATCAAAACAAAAACAAAAAAAAAAACCAAAATGACTATTAAAAACAAATTACTGATCAAGAAGATAGACAGCATCAATAATCCTGGTGTACAATAAAATCTCACAGATCAGTAACCAAAAAACCAAGAGGCCATAAAGACATCATCTATGTTTTCAATAATCACAAATGGTCAGTAACATACGGGGAAACCTCTACTATTAATTAGTAATAAAGAAATTTATATTAAAACAAGCATTTTCATTAATATGATGGCAGAGTTCTTGTTTCTCAGTGGCCCTCTATATACACAAGGGAGAAGGGAAAAGGTTATTTTTATTGTTAGGGATACAAGTTGGAACCATCTTTTACGTAGGGTAAATTAGAAATAGTATGTATCATAAGCCTAATGGTCTGTAGCCTTTCTTCTATTAATAGTAAATCAACTTTCAGGAATGCATTCTAAGAAAACAATCACAAACATGAGCAAAGAATTAAGTGCCATGGTGCATTAAGATTAGTAAAAAGAAAATCCCAAATAATTTTGCTGTCCAACAATAAGGAATGTTAAATTAGGGTGCACTCAAAAACAAAAAAAAACGTGTTGTTAAAAATCACACTGTAGAAAATTTAACAGGACAAAATATTTTTTTTTTTAAATACTGCTGAGTAGAAAAAGCAAAATCATGTGACCAGCAGAAACATTGCTATTTCTGAGAAAAGAGTATAGAAAACTGGATATAAAAGAAAAAGAAATAGAAAGGCATGTACAACAAAAGAGTTACCACTAAGAGATGGAATTATGAACCCTTCTTTTATTTTCCCTACATTTTCCATATTTGATAAAACTCAAACATATACAGAGGAATCCAAGGCATGCAAAGAGTTTGCCTACAGGAATCGAGTTAGTTTAGAGCTAATGAGTGAGAACTCTGGCCATAAAGGGGAATTTGTATCAGATTCTGACATGAAAAGTTATCAATTAAGAATCAACATTAAATGTAATTAACATTTAATTAGAGTCAGCCAATAACACAAAAAAGCTTACTCCTATCACCCATTTCCTTCCAACCTACCTCCCTTCAGCCTGTTGGGCCACTGAATTAATCCAGAGAAGACTTTTTCCAACAACCGAAGATGACCAGACAGCAATTCCCTGTATAGCTTCAGGACAATGAAGTTCACACAACGCTTCTACCACCATCATGATAGTTACTTCCAATTCATTTCCCTGAAAGTGGCCATTCAAAAAAAATCAAAGACGTCAATACCTTCAAAATTCAAATCTCTACTAAATTTACAACTACTGATCACAATCTAAAGCCTATTTAAAGTCAACTGTATTTAACAATTCCTTTTACAATGATGAAATTAGATTTTTAGAATTTCCTTAAATGTTATGTACACTGTAGATATGCGGGGGAGGGGGTGCTGATGGACTATAATAAATAGCACTTGGGTGTTAATCTTTACAAAATAAAAAAAAAACTTTACCATTTCAGCTGTGGCATCTTTAGGAGTAATACAGGAAGTAAATACAAAGCAAAAATTTAAATAACCATGAATCAAAGAATGCCTAATTTTATGTTTTTGCATATTGCCTATTAACTAGTAAACATTTGCAATTTTTGGATTCTATTTATTTAGTAACCCCACCTACAAGTCAGCACTTTTCCCACATATTATAACTGTATCAATATTATATTTTTACATATATTATAAATTATACTTTCCTATATACTATATAATCATTACAAGGGATTATAAGAGTTTTCTTATATACATGAATTTCTTAGAAGTTCCAATCTATAAGCGTAAGTAATGAATATTTTCACATATTCTAAGTAACAAACATAAATAGGCAACTTTGGAAGTTATTGCTTATATAAAAATATTGAATGAAAAGCTTTAAAAATCAATGGAACCTTTAACTTATTTTATCCACAGACTGTGTGCTCAGTCGCATCTGACTCTGTGCAGCCCCATGGACTGGAGCCCGACTCCTCTGTCCATGGGATTTCCCAGGAAAGAATACTGGAGTGGGTTGCCATTTCCTGCTCCAGGGGATCTTTCCAACTCAGGGATGAAACCCCAGTCTCTTGCATCTCCTGCACTGGCAGGCAGATTCTTTACCAGCAGTACCACCTGGGGAGCCCCTATCCATAGATTAGATCATAGCAAAGGAATTACCCCCAAGTTTTTCTATTAACAGATTTAACTAACTCCACACACACCACTTTACCTGAGACGGATTTGTCTTCATTTCTGTAAGCAAATCGAAGCCATGTCTCACTGTCACAGCAGGCTGGCCTGCCAACAATCCAACCCTCATGATGGAGAGTCGGATTCGAGTCAGCCAGTCTTGACAAGTTTGGCGATTGGTATAGAAAAAAGTCCTAATGACCTTTAGAAGAGAAAGAAGAGCTCAGGACTGGTTCAAATTACAGGCAGAACTGTCTGAAATACACATAAAGCATATACACAAGTCTACTGTGATTTCAGCTCTGCCCACACTGCTAGGTTTGACCACAAAACTGCTGTAAATCAATATCCAGCCCACTGAAACCAACCTTGGGAGGCGATGTTAATGCATTGGCACATCCTTCATATGCATTATACATTAACTTCTCCAGGTTTTCCAGATACTGCAGAAGCAGCACAAGTCTAAGCTGGTTGCTACTGTGGCCTTCGTCATTGTCTGCAGTTGTCCACTGACTAACATCTTGATCAGGGTTTAATGTGTGAGCTGCAAGACTTCTAATGATACCTACAACCAAAGACAACATTCCACATTTAAAAGGAGTCTTCAAAGATTCTAGAAGTTCTTGGAGATAATTTCACAAATTCATTTAGCAAGTATCCTCTGCATATCTGTCACTTAAAAACAAAACTCCCAACAAAACCTTTTCATTTTTAGAAGAAAAAAATGTCTTCTCCACACAAATCCCCTAAGTTTGTGAACAAACACATACGATACAATTATTTCAGTTCAGTTCAGTCACTCAGTCCTGTCCAACTCTTTGTGAACCCATGGACCGCAGCACACCAGGCCTCCCTGTCCATACCAACTCTCAGAGTTTACTCAAACTCATATCCATTGAGGCAGTGATGCCATCTAAGCATCTCATCCTCTGTCACCCACTTCTCCCGCCTTCAATCTTTCCCAGCATTAGGGTCTTTTCAAATAAGTCAGTTCTTTGCATCAGGTAGCCAACATATTAGAGTTTCAGCTTCAACATTATTCTTTCCAAAGAATATTCGGGACTGATCTCCTTTAGGATAGACTGGTTGGATCTCCTTGCTGTCCAAGGAGCAAGCGTCTTTTAATTTCATGGCTGCAGTCACCATCTGCAGTGATTTTGGAGCCCCAAAAATAAAATCTGTCACTGCTTCCACTGTTTCCCGATCCATTTGCCATGAAGTGATGGGACTGGATGCCATCATAGTTTTCTGAATGTTGAGCTTTAAGCCAACTTTTTCACTCTCCTCTTTCACTTTCATCAACAGGCTCTTTAGTTCTTCTTCACTTTCTGCCATTACAGTGGTGTCATCTGCGTATCTGAGGTTATTGATATTTTTCCTGGCAATCTTGATTCCAGCTTGTGCTTCATCCAGTCCAGCGTTTCTCAGGATGTACTCTGCATATAAGTTAAATAAGCAGGGGACAATATACAGCCTTGATGTACTCCTTTCCCGATTTGGAACCAGTCTGTTGTTCCATGTCCAGTTCTAACTGTTGCTTCTTGACCTGAATACAGATTTCTCAGGAGGCAGGGCAGGTGGTCTGGTATTTCCATCTCTTGAAGAATTTTCCACTGTTTGTTTTGATCCACACAGTCAAAGGCTTTGGCGTAGTCAATGAAGCAGAAGTATATGTTATTCTAGAACTCTCTTGCTTTTTCAGTGATCCAACGGACATTGGCAATTTGATCTCTGGTTCTTCTCCCTTTTCTAAATCCAGTTTGAACATCTAGAAATTCACGGTTCACATACTGTTGAAGCCTGGCTTGCCGAATTTTGAGCATCACTTTGCTAGCGTGTGAGATGAGTGCAGTTGTGCGGTAGTTTGAGCATTCTCTGGCATTGCCTTTCTTGGAACTGGAATAAAAACTGACCTTTTCCAGTCCTGTGGCCACTGCTGAGTTTTCCAAATTTGCTAGCAACTTTGTGAACACACACAACACAATTATTTAATAAAAGCTTATTCAAAAAAACATATCTAGATTAACTGATAAAGTACTAAAGGAAAAAATTGTGTACTCTCAAAGTTCTGTTTTAATGAAGATTAAAAAAATCCATTATTTCTTAATGCAAGCTTGAAAGTATTTACATTGCAAAGTCTGAAACAGTGCAGAGTCAATTACCTTCAATTGTTTGGAAAGTATCCTGAGCTCTGCCGAGTGGGGTCCTCAGCTTAGAAAGGACAGTGAACTGCGCTGCTTCCCAAATAGCCCACTGCCAGAGGACAGCATCTGTCTTTAGAAGATTGCGGGGAATAGTTGATTGGTCACGTTTATCCAGTCTCTGGCAGCTATAGAACAATCTTTCTAACCAATTGTCCTTCCTGGAAAAAAGTAGTTTCATATTTAATGATAACTTCATTTGAAGAAAAAACAGATAGTAACAAAAAACAAACTGCAAGGGAAATGGGAATATGGGACTTTTCCCCTACTTCAAAAAGGCAAACCTGTAAAACTGGGAAGCATTATATTCCCACCTCTCATTTTAAGGTCTTTCATGGCTGAAATAAGAGTAGGGTATAGTGTAGACAGATTATTAGGGTAAAAAGCTCATGACAGTTTGGCCATCAGGATAAAATATTCACTGCAAGTAAAAGTCTCCAGAATGTCTGCACCCTCAGGCCCCTCCCCAAAGCACTGATGACTAGGACACATCAGTTACATCAACCACATTTCACCTTTACTATCAATTGTAAAGCTCATTTTTATCTCTTCAGGTGCCATCTTCAAACCAATTCCTCCTACTATTGAAAACTTAAAACAACTCAATTGAAAAGAATATTACTTTCTACTCTGCCACCCCTGACGTATTTTCTCCTCTAAACTGGGTACAGGGTTAAGATATTCAAATATATTTAAAGTACTTTTCCCAGATGAAAGAGTCAAAGAAAGGTCTTACCCTATTCTATGAGAGTTTCCATACAAAATAAAACTAATAACATCAGAGAAATCTTGTGGGTGGAATGTGTTACTTGGTGCTTTACTCATGTGACTTCTTAAAGCTAAAGAAATTTCTTGAATTTCTGTGTGATTGTTATTGCTGTAGACAGAAAATAAAGTCACTGTTATACAAAATCCTTTAGTTAAAAGGTTACCTCCTGCTGTAAATGAAATACTTCCTTGTTAACTAAATCTGACAGTAAAAACGGATAAAATTAAGACATTAAAAATAAAGGTTACTACAATTTTGAAATTTAAAGTTCTTAAATCACCAAAATTAACCCAATTAAAAACTATACAAGAATGCAATTTAGTTTTACAAATATCTACTGAGAAACACATTTTGGCACTTTAAGTATTATTCTGTAGTAATCATCATAAGCTTTATAAAAATTACAAATTTTTGTTATTTTCTTCTAGACCTGCAAGATTTGATCCTTTGCCATCCCTTCAAACATTGAGAAGTACCACAAAAGAGGTGATATTGATTCACCAAGAGACAATTTGTCTTTTCCTAAACAAAACTGTGGGATGTCTCTGTATTGATACAATTGTTATACCTCAAGACAACATCTAAAGGGATTGACTTCAATAGCTTTCCAAATGCTTGTCGAATACGAGTTCCACTATGGACTAGCTGAACACGGCAAACATCAACACACCTACAAAAAAAATGAAACAGATAATACAAGTGTGGCAATATTTCTAAGTTATTAGGGCCAGGGTCAAAAGAGTGGATCTAATTTAATCCATACCTCTGTAAAAGATCATCTGGTAAGGAAGAGGACAGTGCATGTAGACTGCTGCATGCTTGCAGACAGATACTCACATCTTCGACAAGAGCTGTTAAAAATTTAAAGACACTTTCAGCTTGCCAGAAGAAATTATATGCCAGTACATCATAAATTTCTGAACACATTCACTTCAATAAACAGTGAGTGACTACTATGGATGAGGGGTTGTTCCTGCCCGGAACCCTCTCTCACTGGCAGTAGTAACATTTTGGAAAATGATAACACTCAACAAAAATCTACTTAGGGTGACTAGTCTTCACCCAAACCTTTCTCTGCAGGAAATTTTAAAAGTACATGGAATGTATAAACAATCACATAAGCTTAAAAATTGTTAACAATCACTTTAAAACAACTTTTTTTCACATATTAAGACTGGCAAAAAAATTAAGACAGATTACACCTTTGTCATTAAAATGGGGATGAGACATTTCCACTCATGAAAGGCACTCAAGTGACTATCTTTCTCTCATTATCAAAGATCTCTTTTAAGCACTGATTAACAAAAATTAAATAATCACAGAATCTTACTGTTGGCTAAAAGGCCTTTGCAAAATTTATGGAAAGATGGAAGAGAGAATAAAGGTGCATATGTTTCAGACTTCTTCATTAAAACAGCCACTTCCAAAGCCCAGGTCATTAACAGTTTCCTGAAACATAAAATACACAGTTGATTTCACATTAATAAAAACTAAAAACAGAAAAACAACTTGGAAAGTCTATTCTTTTTACATTAATTTTCTTTTTCTTAATACTTCAAGAAATAAGAAACAAATATTAAAACTATAGAAATTCCTCTGACAAAACTGTCTTTTAAGAAAATCTCCCAAACTAGCAATAAATTATAGCAAAAAAAAAAAATTTCTAAAATCTCTATAAATACATTCATCTATAAAATATTGCAGGAATGAAAAGTTTCATGTAATTGTTTCAGGAAACAAGAAATGCTAGACTAAATAATGAAACAAAATTTAAAGTGTTTCCTAATGAAGAAGCTGCTGCTCTATCCCAAATGATAGTCTTCATTTCTTTTTCTCAAATTAACCAAAAGCTAGAAACATTATAAAATGTTAATTACCTTGTGTCCTGGTTAAGATTATCTTTCTTAAGCAATATTCCCAGGAGATTTAAGATAATTGAGAAATGTTTTTTTGTAGCTGTAGTTACAGTACTAATAACGGCACCATCAAACAAGGACGGGGATGATGAACTAAGACTACTAGATATAAAGTGGTCATGCCTAGAAGACAAAATTTGGATCACCTTGTCATCTCTCATTAAAAAAAAAAAAAAAGCAACTCCAAAGTTAAATCAACACATTTTTTTTCACATTGTATACTCTAAAGGGTCCATCTTCCCTTTAAAAAACAAACACTTTGCTTCTTTTTTAAACAGACAATTCTTAAGAAGTATCTATAAATACATTACCTGGTACAATGAGAATACAATGTGTAGAGCACTGCATACTGAATGGCGGGGAAATGAACGGCCAGGTCGCCATGCACAATCATCAGATTCTTACTCAGAAGTGCAAACACAGTTGGAGACAGGGCCCACATCTGATGATGTACCAAAGAAAGTTAATGTTTGGCTCCTTCAGGACATACATGACCATACAAAATGTTTGTCTTTCAATATACGTCTGCACATTTTTAAAAATTAAAATAACAGATTTAAATTTGGAAATAAGCTAGTACACTAAACCTGGGATCAGCAAATACTTCTTGAGAAGATAAGAGAGTAAATACCTCAGCCTCTGCAGGTTATGTGACACCTCTGTTACAATGTCCAACTCCTCAACTTTGCCACTGCAGTGAGAAAAGTTACAGACAAAAAATAGGAATCAAAGTGGCTATGTTCCAATAAAAAGTCTTTACAAAAAGAGGTGATGTTTGGTGATGGTTGCACAATTCTGTGAACATACTAAAAATCACTGAATTGTACACTTTAAATGGGTACTGTACAGTATGTGAATTATATCTCAATAATTAAAAGAAACAAAAAAGAAAGAAAAAAAAAAGCAGTTGGCAGCTAGATTTGGTCCATGAACCGTAATTTGCTGATCCCTGGTCTAAACAAAAGCCCCTGCACTCTTCAGTGTAGTAGATCATGTTACCTCAGTTTTCCATATACCATAAATGGCAAGTTGCCCTCTCCAGTGGGAAAAAAGGGCAAATCCTGCCACTCTAAGCCTTTACCATTCTTCCCTTTCTTTCCATTGCTAAGATACTCCTTTCACCTGACCACTCTGTCCCCACTTCCTCTCACTTTCAGAGTGTAGAATATAAACCTCAAATCTGAACACAATGTGAATCTCTCAACAATCAAATTTTAGAATGCGAAAGAGGAGTCAGCTGCAGAGGACACAGGCCACCTGATCTAATATGGACAGCATGCAAATACAAATATCAAATCTTGAGTTTTCCCTCCCTTCTCTCTTAGAAACACTAACCCCTTAATTATATTCCATTACTTTTCATTGTAAACAATGCTTTTCAATTCTGCTAAGTACCACAGGAGGGAGAAATATACCCTGATAGGTCAGTTGGTAAAGAATCCACCTGCTATGCAGGAGACCCTGGTTCAATTTCTGGGTTGGGAATATCCGCTGGAGAAGGGACAGGCTACCCACTCCAGTATTCTTGGTCTTCCCTTGTGGCTCAGCTGGTAAAGAATCCGCCTGCAATGCAGGAGACCTGGGTTCGATCCCTGGGTTGGGAAAATCCCCTGGAGAAGGGAAAGGCTACCCACCCCAGTGTTCCGGCCTGGAGAATTCTATGGACTGTATAGTCCGTGGGGTTGCAAAGAGTCGGACACCACTGAGTGACACTTCACTCACGCACAGCAATTATTATAAATCAAAAGCAGTCACTTCAGATTTCTTAAAAGGAATGAAATCTTTCTTCTTCTTCCAAAATAATATGTGAATGTTCCCAAAGAAAAGTGGGTAGTCAAAAACTAACGGACACATGGAAGCAATAACTCTAGTGGGAAAAGGAAAAGCGTACCAGGGGTAGAAAGGGCTGCATTTTAGAACTACACAATCTTGTCCTGTGGAAAATGCTGACAAGTTTACTAAAAGCATGCTAGAGTAAATGGGAGAGAGCATTAAAATACAATTTCAGAAAATAAAAAGGATATAAAAAACTTATCAAGGAAGGCAAGAGCTAAACAAAATAGCATGAAAATATTCCTGTCAATTTTAATTATCCAAGCATGTCCAAAATATGGCCATTTGTTCTGTCTGATGCTGTAGACACACCGCCTTGATAGTTAATGAAACATGTTAACATGCAATGAGGAGAGGCTCAAATGTGGATAAAACAAAGCCATTACAAGTAAATACTCACCCCAATTAGTGAGTTTTTGGCATTTCCAATTGTAGTCAGAGCACTAAGGTCAAATATAACTACAAATTTTGCATTGTCTACATTGAAAACATGATTCTTAAAAGCCTCATGTTTTATTTCCGAACAGGCATCAGGAAGTTGTAGACTGTGTAGCAGATTGTTTAGGGCACAAGTCATTTCTCCCAAAATTAATTTATAGGCAGTCTCTAAAACAGGAATATTCTTCAGACTAAGCACTGCCTGATAAACAGCATGGGCTACAGCAACAACCTTAAAAAGAGAATTCAGGAAAGTAATAATTAAATGGAGAGTATATTACTATCTGCAAAATGATGATACAAATCAGTTTAAGATTGATAAATTCACTGTCTAAAACACCAAAGACTTTAATTTTTCAAAAAGAAATTTAGGAAACCTACACAGTATCAGTAAGCTATTTAAAAATCTATAAAGCTTTATTATCAAAAAAATATTCTCTAAAAATGACAATGTGAAATTTCTTAAAAGGCCTTCTGTTTTTTAAGCCAGTATCAGAACAAATACAAGCAGCAATTTATAGAGACAGGTTTTCCTACATCTACTTGAAAAGTCTATATTGGCTTTGACTGGGAGTCAGTTAGGAAGCTAACAATAAACTTTTGTTTATGACATATACATGAAATTTTAATAAAACAAATTTAATGGAAACAAATGATGGAAATCTGAGAAAACTATCATTCATCAAGGTATATACAATATGAAAGTCAACAAATATTAAGTGATTATAATTTATAATATTCTAAATCAAATATTTATCATTTTAATTTCATTTATGTACCTACTAAGTAATGAACATGAGTTAAACTTTTCAATGATCTAAGTTAGCAAAAGCCTGATCAGTAAATCACTTACCTCTTTTTCTTTATGATAACGCAAAAACAGTAGTTTAGATGATGGTATAAACAGTTTTTCTACAAATGATGATGGCAGTTTTGTATTTATCTGTTCAACAATCTAAAAGAATAAAGTAAGAAATGAGCTATCAATTCACAAAAGAACACAGAGGAACCTTAAATACATACTTCTAAGGGAGAAAAACCAAAATGAAAAGGCTACATATTATGTAATTCTGACACTCTGGAAAAGGCAAAACTAAGGAGACAGTAAAAGGATCAGCGGTTGCCAGGTAGTAAAGGGGAGAAAATAGGTGGAACAGGAGGGATTTTCAGGGCAGTAAAACCCTCCTGTATGATACTACAATGGTGAACACATGGCATTACACATTTGTCAAAAACCACAGAATGGACAATACAGAAACTGAACTCTATGGACTTTAGTTATCATAATGTGTCAGTCTGGCTCATCAGTTGTAATAAAAGGCACACCAAAAGAAGGTATTAATAATAACAAGAGGGAACTATTGGGGAAAGAGGCTATAGGAGAACTCTGTACATTCTGCTTTTCTGTTACCCTAAAAACTGCTCTGAAAAGTAATCTATGAAAGAAAAAATAATATATCTAAGCTATATTTTTAGTCCTTAACATTGTGACATTAAATGTTTAGCTATCTAAATAGGATACATGTATTTACACTTAAGGATAAATTTTTACATTGGCAAAGGAAGTACAACTATGGCAGCAATGTTCAGCAGAATGTCATCTAGAATTTGTTCTGAAATAATCCAGTTGGGGATGGAGGTACGGCAAGGAGGAGGCAGAGAGTAGGAGGCCTGGATGAAACCAGATGGGCCATGTGTTTCTAATTACAGAAACCGAGTATTAAGTATGCAGAGATTCATTATACTATTCTACTTTTTTAAAATATGCTTCAAAATTCCATAATAAAAGGTGAAGAAAGGGGGAATATTTCTGATTAAGAAAAGAAAAACTATCAAAGAAGCTTTCACATGTTTCAGAAACAAAACATAACAGGGTCTTTCAAAATAAGTATCAAGTACCTCCCTCTACACAAAATTTATCAGGAGTGCTAGATAAGTCTCATGTGAAGCATGCTATTTCATCAAAAACAAGAAAAAAGAGTGAAGCTACACTAAGATAAGATCTCAAACACTAAAAGTAAACAGATACAAGAGCAAAAGCAAACTAGATTTTAAAAGACTAATACAAAAAAATTGTTAAAAGCCCCACAGGCAAACAAGGGCTTAATTTCTTCCACATCAATTTACACTTAACAACCTGAATAAACATATTAAAAAGCAACAAAAAAGAATTCACATACCAATGTGAGTAAATTCAAGACTGAGATGATATAATCTGTACCACAAGTCTGGCAATTCTCCAGTTGATCTAATCCATATGTAATAACCATGTCACAATGTATAGTCATGCTAGGATCCAAGCTGCCGAGCAAAACACCAACACACTCATTAGCAGCTGTCAACACAGCCTCAGAAAAAAACACTTGGTTTGCAGCCGTCACACATCTCATTACTCTGTACAGAACCTGCAAATGGGGAAAACAAGCAGCTTTTTAAAAAAATTCATACTCTTCCACAGAGCAAGAAAATATTTTCTTTCTAATGCAGTTTCAATGGAAAATTAACTGCCTGCCTTGTCACTAGTCTCAATATTCCAGTTCTCAATGGTTGAATAATAATAAGGCTATCTCTGGTACAATACACAGAAAGGATCTTGCCTAAGTACCTAAAGTACTACTGTGACAGGAAATGGAATTTGCCATCCTCTATTTCCCTTATACCCAATTCCTAACCCCCAACCAAAGTCACTAAATAGCTGATGTTCAAAATCTTTTAAATAATCATAAAACACACCAGAACCTAGTAACAGTATTAAGAACATGGGAATAACCTACCATGAGAATAACTTTCCATAATCTAGCACTTGGACTTTTTTATAAAACTAAATATCCAAGATAGTTTAGCTTATGAAAGTTCATGTATTGGCAGCCTCTTTGTAAAGAGATTCTCATTCATAACATATAATATCTATGTAAGTATGAAAATCATATCATTTCCAAACCAAAAACTCCACCAAACTATAGTAGTCAATATTAATGTACTAAATTTCTAATAAAAATAACAGGATAAAAGATACAGAGAAAGTTGATACCGAATAATATTTCTCAAATTTTTCTGTAATATTCAACAACTACTACATACAGGGGTTTTTTTTTAAACCAACAATAGGTTTAAAAGGCCTCAAACACCATTTTTGGCAAAGACCTAAAAGACTCTCATTAAAGAGTACATTAATATAGAACTACCCTGGAAAATGATATGTGCTTGTCCTTTGTTTTATATCTGAGTTAACTGCTTTTATTTCAACACTGACAAAGTCATCAACCACCCTCCTTTTAGACAATTAAAAAAAAATTAAACTACTTTGCTCAGTTTTAAAATATTAACATGCTGGTTGTAATTATCTTCAGGAGCTGACATGTCTGCTCAAATGCACAATTAACTTACTAAGAATTAAATATGTAATTAATGTCCTATTTTACCTAGCAATGTGTTCAACAAAAGTAAATGCTAATAAAAGCCAGAAATTTATACTAACAGTAAAGTTTTAATCATTTAGGTTAGATCTTTTATGACTTTATCACACAAGTTTCTCCCTTCTTGTTCAAGCAGAGTACAATGACAGGGGTTCACGTCTCACATCCATTACACTGAACCACTCACTGAACTGTAACACAATGCAGCTGATGTCTGGGGCTGAAATGTAGCAATCTAGCTACCTTTTTAAACTGGTCTCAGGCTATTACATATTTTAGATTCTATGTCTTTATATCCTTTGATGTCGAGCTATCAAACTGTTTCATCCTGTTACGCTTAGCGAAAATTACTTTTCAAAGCCTTATTTACAAGTGAGAAGTATGTTGAAAAACTTCTTAGTATGTTGAAAAACTAAAAGGAGACACAATAATTTTAAATCAAAACTTTAAATTATTAAAAAACTACAGAATGTTTTTAAAGTTATATATGAAAAACAAGAATAAATGGGTTGACCTACAGAGAATCTCCTAGAAGTTCACAACATTTAAAAATACACAGTGGACCTTCCATCATGGGGTGAGGGGGAATGAAATATATAATTCCCTACCTTTCTGGCTATTTAAGAAAGTAGTCAGACACACAGATACATGCTAAACAAATGAGAGATTAATAACATTTCACTAGCTAAAGAGAACCATTTAAAATAAAAAGCAATTATTATTGAATGATACTTAAGACTACTAAAACTTACATCTGTTACATATGCCTCAGTAATTGGAGGACCTCGAATTGGGCTGAAACGTTCCCCAATGCTCCTCACCACAGTACTGAACACCCGGAGAAGTGCTGCCAGCTTTGGTAAGGACACTGATGGAGGAGGAACGTCTTCATCCACTGACTCCCCAGAGGCTACATGGCTGAGGTCCTGGATGTGAATTCACAGTATTCTTATTTAAGGACATTGTTTTTAAAAACAAACAAAAAGCAACTCCTAATTTTTAAATTAGTTAACTTTATAACAGATCTTTACAAATGAAGAGGAATTTTGGCCTATAAGAGAAAAGGAAACATGAATCTAAATATGTAAGTAGACTTTACTTCTCCAATTATTTAAAAAGCAAATATTAACCTCAATAGATTCTTTGAGGAACTCCAACAGTAAGATGAGCCAATATCATGCACATGAAGAGGGAAGGGGGATGGGGGAGTTTAGAGGAGGCTGGTTCAAAAAATTATAAGAACTTGTAATACCTAATCTACAGATTTAAAAGTCAGTTGAGGAAATCAGATATATTCAAAGGAAAAGATTAGCAAAAAATGGAGTATTAGAACCATTATACCCACATATAATTAAGCACCAAAATAACTGAAGAAAACTAATCTCTAGGGATAGCAAAGGGAAGTCTACAAAAGAGAATGGCTGGCTTATGAGAAGCAGATCAGCTTTAAAGCTGTGCTAGGAAGCAAGACATCCTAGCTGTGGGGGTAAAGAAACATATGGAAGCAAAATATTCTCTCATTATTCTCTGAAAGGGAGAAAATATATTGGTACAGTTGCAAGTAGTGAATTAACCGTTTGCCAGAAAGAGCAAAGCTATAAAGAAAAGATGAAGTTAAATCTTTATGGAAGCCTTGACCACCAAATAAGAATCATGGTAATTACCAACTGAGCAGGAAAGAAACACTAAGAGACAAATTCAAAGACGGCAGGTTTAAATCAAGACACTGGCCAGGAAATCCAAGAACCAGTAATGGACACTTGACTTAAAAGTGTCACACTCAAAAGGTGACTGAAACCAAGCCTTGTTCTCTGAAGCACAAGCCAAGATTGCCAATA
This sequence comes from Capra hircus, assembly GCF_001704415.2. Classification (NCBI taxonomy): domain Eukaryota; kingdom Metazoa; phylum Chordata; class Mammalia; order Artiodactyla; family Bovidae; genus Capra; species Capra hircus. The sequence goes on from NC_030832.1 coordinate 16,374,205, forward strand.
CAAGTAAGAGGAAAGCCTTTTTCGTCATCAATTCACAATATCAATTCACCTTTTTCATAACAAAAAATAAAAGTAAACTACAACTGAAGAAAATGTTTTTGGAAAATTACCAGCCACAAAAATTATTTCAAGCTTTGGGAAATTAGGCCTGCAATCTTTCCAGTAATTCTGTTGGCAACCTAAAAGCATCTGAAGCAATGGTCTCATAATTTTTGCTTAAATGTCAGGTGATCAGAATTATTTTAAAATAAATGTAGCATTGCTTTAGATTTTTGTTTTTGCTTTTTTTCTTTAATGAAATTTTAGGAAATAACTTAGTTTTTTATATACTCACCTCAGCATATGCCTCCATGTCCTCTAGAAACTGACCAAGAAGAGTGGTAGAAAATGCAAGGTCAGCTACCCAGAATGGCTCCAAACTCTGCAACCACCCTAGGAAGCACATAAGAAATTTTGAAAGAGTAGGAAAAAAAATCTAGGTCCAAATTAAAAAATATTTAATAAGACACTTTTAAAAGGCTTTCAAGTTGCTCACTCTTGAAACAAGCCCTGTATCATAAAATTAGTACTATAAACTGTTTTTTGTTTTTTGTTTTTTGTTTTTTTTGCTGTGCTGCATGTCTTGTGGGATCTTAGTTCCCACATCAAGGATCAAACCACTCTCCCATCCCTCTTTGCCCCGTGGACGTGCAGAGTTCTAACCACTGGACCACGAGGGAAATCCCCATGAACTATTAAATATACCAATGATTAACAGCTACCTCTTTTAATGCTGCAGAAATAAAAATGCTACAGAAATTAAAATCTAATCGGTCCTTACACACATGGCTGAGACTATACTGCCCCAATCTAAGACCACACTGGTTTTCTCCTCCAGGGCCACACCTGCCACTGAAAATGTACCTCCATCTCCGGGGGAGAAATGGGACCACTCGCCAGTGGAACTGAGAGAACTATTCTTACCTGTGTATCTTAACTTCAGAACTTTATTGTACCAAACAAGCTATGAAAAACTACAGCACCTGGAACAAGTTCAAGTGAGTCCTACTAGTCATTCATTTAACTTGAAAAAAAAGGTGGCTTTTTCCCACAATTTATGACAATCATCCAAATTAATCCATTTGTTTGACTGTTTAATCACTAGAAAAACAAAAAAAATCATAAATATCCAGGCTGTTCCTTCCACTCTACCCTTCAGAGTACTGCCACTATGGTATCTCTTGCAACCAACACATGCAACAAATGACTTGAGATAAGTCATAGGTGCAACACTACAATCCGCATTTACTCTCCCTACTTACTACAAAAGTACACATTTTTCCTTTGAAAAGATGTAGCTAACAAGTAATCTTCACCAAAATATTCTCTGAAGTAATTATTTTTCTTCTATTATTAAAAAAACTAGTATTAACAACTGGTCTTTGAGGAACCAACACTCCTTCCCGCAATATTTAAATAACTGGTATATCCTGAGTGACTCACCAGACACCTGTTGTGTAAGTGAAGGTTTCTGAGTATGATCTATATGCCATCCAACTAATATATCAACTGTATCCTGGATGGAGACAAAGAAAAGGGGACTAATCATTTTAAGGTCTTATTGCTATTCCACCTGTGTGGACCATATAAGAGTAAGAGATTCTAGAATATCTTATATCCTACCTACTTGACATCATATTAACTTAAGAGGGGGGTGGGAGGGACAGGGCAGGAGAATAATGGACCTTTGTTTGTGACATTGATGAAATATTTAAGTATCTTAAGCCACTAGTGTTGGCAAGTACAGATGGTATTTTTTATAAAACTGCATTACTATATCATTCAATCCTGGCCCTTAAAACTGATTATACTCAAAGGAGCAGAAACTTTGTTTTCTATCTAATTTCTCAAGTCCTCATATCTGCAGCCAATCCCTCACCCTATCATATGAAAAGAGGGGGTCAGGGAACTCACCCTAAAATTGGTGCTGAAAATATGAGGGTAACATCGAGCTACCAAAAGAATGCACTTAACACATTTGCAAAGTAATTCTGGTGTATCCACATTTTCAAGAATGGACTGCAGGCTGGTCATTACAAGCTGAAAAATAAAAGTTACAACCACGAACATTTAATAAAATAGGGAAAAAACAAGCAAATTAGGTTCATTATTTAATAGTGACATAGCCAAAACTGACTATGACATCAGAGGAAATAAACTCTGTAGTTTTAGTTTCCAAAATATTGGAAAACATTTCAATCCACTAAGATATTAAAGGCTGAAAAAAAATACTGTTTTTCCCTTCTTTAACATCTGTTAACATATTTCTAAGTAACATGTTTACTCTGTTACTAAGTGCTTTCTTCAATGTTATGGGTGTGATTAAAATTTCAAGAACAAAAACTAAGATGTATGATTTAAAAATTCAAAAGATAGAGCAAAAATGTTGTATAGTTTATACTTTAAGATATAAACAGTTGCTTCAGACTGGAATGATTTAGAGAAGATCAGCATGGCTCCAACACAAGAATGACATATCATGTTACCACTATACATGTGTACATATATATTAAATAAACACATGGCATACAACTTATAGAATATTTTGCAGCTGAATTTTTTGTTAAAACCCATTCTTTCCCCAAAACGAAGGCTCTTCTCTACAAAAGAATTATATTATAAATATAGAAAAAATGCTAGAATGAGAAAACCACGATTTTGCAACAGCTAGTACTATAATCTATACAATGCACAGCATATGAATGAACGCTAAAATCGAGTTAAATATTATGAAAAACAGGATATTCAGAAGGTCTCATGGCATTATGTACAGATTACTGACTAATTACAAACGGAGAAAAACAAGCCTTCACAAAGAAAAACTCTGGTTGGTCTTCACCTTAACTAAGCAATGAACTCTTCATCTAAGAGGTATGTGAACCTCAAGTTATGTACCTGCTAGCGTGACACAAAGCTAAGTATGAACCCATGAAGTATTCATGACCAAGCTGTGTGAACTGAATCTAACCAGAAAGGAATAATCAGACAAGCCCAAGAGGTAGAACATTCTCTACAAAAGAAGGGGGACCAAAAAAGTGCAGCAAATTGTTACGCTTAAAGAAAGACTTAAGAGGCACACCACCATCTTCAAGAGATTAAAGATTCATCAAAAGCATGAATCTTGATGGAATCTTGGGTAAGACAAAAGACATCTCAGTGGCAATAGCACGATTTGAACATGGATTTTATCATGCAACAGAACTAATTTTCTTAGGTATGATTATAATATTGTTGTTATATAGAAGATTAGCCTTAATCTCTGGAGATGTATATGTATGCTCAAGTATCAGGGTAAATCATCATGATGTAATTTATTTTCAAATGCTTCAACAAAAAAATCATGTCTGTGTGTACATGTGTGTAAAAACAACTGGAGCAAAATATTAATAAGTGACAAACCTAGGTAAAAGATATATAGGTGTTTACTGTACTAACCAATCTGTTTTCCTGTGGATTTAAATTTTTTCAAAATAAATAACTGGGGAAACACCCACTATATAAACTGTATGCAGAATAAGTCAAATTTGGTGTTATGCTCGTTAGTTACAAATAATTTTCTAAATCTTTCCCCAAATTCTTTTCATAACCTCTACAATTAAGGGAAAATAAAAATTTTAAGACTGAATAGATTTCTCACATTTGTTTTTTTTACTAATTGGCCAAAATAAAACATAAGATCAACTTTTTAGGAAAAGGAAAAATAAAGACATCAAATATTATAAAACCATCAAATTCTAAATTTTTAAACAACAAAAATTTAATTACTTATAACTTGGCTCAAAATTAAATTGGGAATCATCTTTTAATAATTCAGACACACAATTATTTTATATAACTTGGAATAATAATTTTTAACATATTATCAAACCTTAAAAAAACACCCAAAGTAAGTTGTGATGTTTAATTTTTATCTCCCTCAAAAAACGTGAAGCCCCCTTTGACCTGGCTTCCCTCATGCAGCTCCAGTGTCTAAATCTGTAAATGATTCTAGTACTAGGCAAATTCAAAAGAAAGCTTCTAAAAAGTGAAGACATAAAATTTTAAGTAACTTATTTTAAATCTACCTATAAAGTGTATTCTTTATATTCTTTACTCAAATTCAGAAAGAGGAATTTTATTTACATTACATGTACCATCAGTAGATAACCCCTACCCTAAGATTCCTTTCTTCAAGCACTCCACCGAAGATGTGTTAAAGACACCATTCTTCCCAAGCACATCACCACTCCCCCATCCTCCATAGTCTTACCTGCATTACAGATGAAAAGGCTTTCTTTTCTCCTACAGTCTCTAGCGCTTTGTAGGTGGCACATAAGTAGAGGAGTTTAACTTCATCTTTTGCAGATGAGCTAAATTTGCTAAAAATCCATTTGAAGATCTTCTCAGCCTCATAGCTCAGAGATGCACAAAGAAGGCCAAGACAACAAGCTCCCTCCTGTCTCAACTCCTGAAGCAATTTGCTACTGTGTTTATTTTAATGCAAACAGAACAAAACAAACAAAATACACAAGAGGCTTCAGCTTTCAAAGATGACAAGAATAACATATCTTACAATAGAATGTTATATGATTTAATTTTTATTCAGACTACACAAAAGGTTTAAGTTTTATCCATTCTAAGTATTCTATCTTCTCTCTCTTATAGTACATTTGTTAAAACTTTAACTTTTATTTTAGAATTGATTATTTACAAATAATTTTCAAAAAAGGTTTAAATATACTAAAATTGAGACTTCAAATTCCATCTCAAACTATACTAACTGATTCATAGAAAAACGCAGCAACAAATGATCAGACAAAGTGAAGTCACTCAGTCGTGTCCGACTCTTTGCGACCCTGTGGACTGTAGCTTGCCAGGCTCCTCCGTCCATGGGATTTTCCAGGCAAGAATACTGGAGTAGGTTGCAATTTCCTTCTCCAGGGGGTCTTCCCAATCCAGGGATCAGATAAAACTACTATACAAATAATTATATACCTTGTAATATTCAGTATCTGAGGACTATAAAATCGGGAACAGTAATAGTTGAATATAATAAACTTAGAAGATTAACACTGATTTAAGTATTATATTAATGAGTATACAAAGTAAAACCATCCAAAAGCAGTAAGATTGATGACGTACTGAGATGAGTTTTGGATGCTTTCCAACACTGCAAGTCTTTGGGAATCACCATATGAAAAAATGACTGTACACCTCTGGGGAACCCCAGCAGCCCTGGAGACTGGATGGCTTGAATCCACTGTTGCCCAAAGGACACACCCTTTCACCTCTACTCTCTAAGCAGTTTCAAAATGCTCTAGTTTACAAAAGTTAACTGGATGCATTCACGCTAACATTCAGAGTTTATGTCATTCTACAAGTCAGTGCTCAATTATTTGTTGACAAATTAAAATAAAGAATGGCTCTCCCTTTCAAGTGGGTTCCATTTGTGTGCGTGCGTGTGCTCATTTGCTAAGTCCTATTCTCACTCTTTGCACCCCCACAGACTGTAACCTACCTGGATTCTATTTCAGTGATAATTAAGGTTTAAATACTTAACACAAAAAAAGATGGCAAGAGAACCCAGTGAAACATTAAATATGTTATAAATGAAGTTAATAAGCTTATCTTCCTGTATACTTTTTAAATTTCTCTTAATTACTTACCTTTCATTAAGCACATCATGTACAGCAGCCAAGATATTATCCAATTGCTTAACTAGCACCTTAAAAAAAAATTAATAAACACTTCACATTTCTATACTTTTAAGAATAACATTATGTACTTTTTCTTACTTCTGGTTCCCTCCAAACTGTAACTGGACTACACACCTTACTTTTCTTATTATTCCCAAGTCCCAATTATATCAGGAGGGTCATAAGTTTCCGTTCAGATTCTGAAAGAAATTTACCCATAGGAAGTATACAGCCATGATCATCAATGGGGGAAAAAACCAACAACTCTTTTATTTACTCTGAAATGCATTTTCAAAAAGGTAAACTGATGGACAGAAGAGGAGGTAGAGACATATATGATAAAGTCATAAAGTGTTAAAGTGCTAATGACAGAATTTAGATGCTATGATATTCACTGTAAAATTCTTTCAATTTACTGTGTATTTGAAATTTTTCATAATAAAATCAGGCAGAGGGGCCTGGAAGAAACCTGATTTGAGCCAAATGTCATTTGACTCACTACAGCATTTTCATTAACTGTCTCCTGTTGTGTATCATGCTCTTAGCAGCAGGAGGCTTAGTTGTATGGCAAAGAAATTTGTAACTGCTCCTATACTTTACTCTTTTTTTCTGGCCAGGCCAGCTAGCTTGCAGAATCTCAGTTCCCTAACCAGGGACTAAACTCAGGTCAAGGCAATGAAAGCCCAGAATACTAACCATTAGGCCACCAGGGAACTCCCTCCTGTACTTTAAAGAGTTTTTCCATTTATTTATCCCTGGCCAAACTTACCCATGAGCAAATTATGTACCTCCTACTCCAATTTAACTTACGAAAACAGAGAGATATTCTGTCCCAGAACACAGAATAAAAAAGTTCCAAGGACAACAGAATAAATATGTAAAAGGTCAAAAATACTTTATCACAGAAGGAACCAACACGGATCCAACATTTGTGGCTAAATTACACATTAGGGGCATTAAGTTCAAGATGATCATAATATAGGCCAAATAATCTGGAATTCCCTATTATTTTTCCTTAGAAGCAAACCTTTTCCCTTCTTAAACTACTTCAGATAACATTATCTAGTGTACTAAGGATATGCAAAACTGATCAATATTTCCAAACATACTATACTGACCAGCTTATTTTCTGGTTGCTGAATAAATTCTTTCAACTGCTTTACAGTAGCCAGTCTTCGGTCTCTGTCATCTTCCCGGGTGATCCTCCGAAGAAGATTCGACAGTCGAGACTCATCAGAATAAGACATCGATCGCTCTGTGAACATAAACACTGAGGATGAATCAGCACAGAAACTTAAGAGCCCAAATGTTTTAAAGTATATTAACAATCACAGTCCACCAGACAATTAAAGCTCAATGAACATAAGCCTTATAACACTTTTTTTTATAACTACTTATTTTTAGCTGTGCTAGGTCTTTGCTGCCACAGGGGCTTTTTCTCTAGCTTCAGAGAACAGAGGCGACTCTTGAGCTGTGCGTGTGGGCCTCTCATTACAGTGGCCTCTCCGTGTGGAGCCTGGGCTTTAGGGGCACAAGTTTCAGTCGCTGTGGCATGTGGGCTCCACATGGGCTCAGCACTTGTGGCTCCCAGGCTCTGGAGCACAGGCTCAGCAGCTATGGTGCAAGGGCTTAGTTGCTCCGCAGCACGTGGAATCTTACCAGACCAAGGATCAAATCCATGTCTCCTGCGCTAGCAGGTGGATTCTTTACCACTGAGCCACCAGGGAAGCCCAGCCGTAACACTTCTGTTCATCACTGTACACCCAGCCCCAGCAGACTATCAGGCAACAGGAGACCCCCCAAAGAGATAAACCTACACAGACACCTCAATCCAGAGAATCAACTGACAGAGAAAAAAGAAAGGCTTAGAAATTATTCTCTTCAGATCTGTTCCAAACTGTTTTCAACATCCAGGTAGAGAGCACAGGTAAGAAACTTCAACAGGTTTAGAGATAAAGTCACTATTAGCCAGAAAGAGAGGACATGCTTCTCTTTTTCACCTAGGTCTCACACTGGAAGGGAGCCTCTTGTTACATCATCAGTTTCCTAGGACAAAGTTTTGGTGAACTGCAATCACACATTCAGTTCAACAATGTCTAATTACCACCTACCTTGTGAAAGGCATGCTGCCACAAGCAAAGTGGCAAATCAAAACTTTTCTTCCCTTTTTTAATGACAAGAACAAGCAGGAATGCTCAAACAATGTTGAATACTACTAACCAAGATGGATGGCTTTAAATAAAGTGTTAAATTTTTCTTTATATTTTCAACTGTGCAATTTACCATAACTAATGAATGTACATTAACACAAACCACATTAAACAGTCTGACAGTTCCACTTCTAAGGAATGAAAGGAAAAGTGATAATAAAAGAAATTGTAACATCTGAGAGAAGGAAGAAGGTTTTTTAAAAAGCCTAAGCCTATAGAGTCAGCAAGGATGACTGCTAAAATGTCTTCAGGTTACTAGTCAAGAAATCTAGGCTGTATTTACAATGCTGCCATTAGCAAACTGTATAACTCTGAGCCTGCGAGGGGGAGCTAGACTAAATTAGCTTTAGAGTCACTTCCTAACTCTACCATACCTAACTCTTAAGACTTCAAATACTATTGTAAAGTAATTAGCCTCCAATTAAAACAAATAAATTTAAATTAAAAAAAAAATTTGAACAATGAAAAATAAAAAAAAGACGTCAAATACTTTTAAGAGACATTTCAGCCTATGACTTAGTCATTCCATGTTAGAAAAATTTACCTAAAAGAAATCACTTCTTTTTTTTAAAGCTGCATGCAAAATAAAAAACCTCTATACAAAAATGTTCACCAAGACACACAACACACACACACACTCCTCATTGGGAAAAAATGGTTATATAAGGTCCAAACAGTAATTATATCCAACAAAGAGTATAAATCAGAAATCTTGACTTCTTAATCAGCTTTACTAATAAAATAAATTTCTCTCTTGGAAAAAAGACCATTACCTCTAATCCTATGAATGTTCAAGACACTTTACCCATTCAGTGAGGCTTGTGTTATAAAGCAAGAAGCATTAACTGAGTGCTTAACTTTAGAAAAGGGCCCAGTCCCTTTACTAGAGTTAAACAGAACTCTAGAACTCTAGGGGCCTCCCTCACCCTCGAGTTGAAGGACTTGCTGCAGAAGAGTCTATTATACACTGTATGTTCAATATCTACTGTAACCAGGAAAATCCTTTCTTAAAAATCTTATCCAGGTTAATTTTAAGAGAATTCTTTTTAAAAGTATTAAAAACCTTTCTGGTAGAAATTTACGTTAGGGAGCGGTTGAGAGGAAAAAGAAAGCAAATAATTATCCCCATCACATGTTTCTCAACTCAGTAAGCTGACCAAGCCACAGATGCGCAAGGCACTGGCATGAGACGAGGCATTTAGGAGATGTCTCAGCGGAGGCATGTGCAATGGTCCCAGGTCACCCAGTCTTACCCTGTGATTTCCTCATGTCTTTGATGGCTAACGCACGACTGCCATGCTGAATACTGGTAAACTCAGGGCTGGTCACATTGTTAACCCTCAGCTCTTGCCCCAACGACTTCCGACCATAAGTATTTTCCCCAGATCCTCCATTGACACTGTAGCCACCTAAAAAACAGCAACATTTACGTTATTTCAACGGGCTCTTTGTTTCATTCCATCAATTCCTGATAGTTCAGGTCCTTCTGACTCAATCTGCAGCTCAACCAGCCTTTGCTTCTACTCTTTCTCTGTGATGCATGCCTTGATTTCATTTTGTTAGCTTCAGTGGAAGATCAGATTCTGCACTTGAAAACTTTTTAGAAGTCCAGAGGAGAGACAGTAGTCAGGAAAGACTTTAGCCTCAGTGATAATACTGTATTTTGGGGGCAAGAAAATTGTACTTATGTATTTTACTGCATGTGTAAAAAGTATATTTAAATTTATAATTAAGGGATAAACTTTCAAAAAAATGTTTCAAGAACAGCATTGTGTTTAATAATTATATTTTAAACATATTAGAAGAAAAGAAGGGGAGAGAGTGAAAGAAAGGGAAGGAGGAGGAAAAAGAGAAGTAGGTAGGTTAAAACACACACACACACACACACACACACACACACACACAAACATGCCTCTGGCAACAAGGAAATATGTAATATATACCCTTTTCGTCATTCTGTATGTCAGCATGGATTCTGGTATCATCATGCCTTTGCCGAGACACCACAGCTGAATTTGAAGGCTGCAGTCCATAAGAGGAAGACCCACCCCTATCTCTGGATGAAGAGTATTTTAAATTATCTGGGTCGGCTGATGCACTATCAGTTCTGCAAAGAGAGAAGGGTATAAAGTTACATCTTTAAAAACACATTTTGATAACCCAAATCGTAAATCTTTCTTCTATACAAGCCTCTATCTTCTCATTGCTATTATACAAAAGCACTCCAACATCTAATAAGAAGTCTTTCAACTAGGAAGAGATTGTCAATGGGTGAAACACCAGCTTTTCAGTCCCTTCTACTATCTAAAGATTCATTCAGAAATATGAATAACTTCCAGGAATAGGGTGGCCAACTCAACACCTAAACTGGTTTTAGCACCGAAAGTTCCATGTCCTATGAACTCCCTTAGTCCCAGGAAAACTGAGGTAGCTGGTCACCATGGTGGTCCGGGGTGCTTTACACGCAACTTGATAAAAGGAATAGTTGTTTCTAAATCGCCTTCTCTCATAAGAAGGTTAACCAGTGGAAAATTACTCTTCTCAGTCATAAAAATAAAAAACACTGGCAACATGTCAGGCAGGAACAAAGTGTTACCAAATTATTTTTAAACTACTGCCTAACGGCAATGTGGTACTCTGTCTCTCTCACCTAAATTCGTAACTTGATTATTTGGTGGCAAAATAGATTACAGCACGAAATCTGAAAGCATGCTCAGCAGGATATTAGGAAAGAACACAGCTGAAAAATAAGATTATTTTAATGTATGGTAGGTAATACTAAGGACCTCATTATTAATAGATATTCTTTATATAAGCGATATCTATTAATAATAAAGACTGAGTCAATTTTAAAAAATCTATTAAAATTATAAAAAGTAAGGAAAATAAAAGCAAGGTATCCAAGGAATCCAATAAAGTTGAAGGCTGCAGTCAATAATCTATTTAAAATTCAAATGCTACCTAGAATAATCCCAGATATCTGGATATTAATAAACAAGTGGCACAGCCCCAAGGTGAAATCAGTATGCTTATCTAAGGATCATCTCTATGCCACAATGGCCCTATCAGTAAAATGGGAAGCTAAACTCTATAATTTCTCATGAACCTTATTCTTTCTTCAATCAACTACCAAGAAATAAGGTATCATGGCAACATACAAAAAATATGAAGAAAAATGCTCCTCTAATACTGATATTTCTTCGGAGAGGAACGACCTTCTTGGGGAAAAAATAAATCATTCTTATGGCACTTACTAAAACACCTTCTGCACCATAATTTTTTGGTGACATTATCTGGGGATATTAAGGACACCAGCAAGAGCAGAAACTTAGCTGTTTCTCAACCCCATTCCCCTCCCCATGTATAAAAAAGGACACAGTGTCTGTGTATTTTATCTGGAGTTTATCATCCTTTCCTTGTCCCCACGCACAAGAATACTAAATATGAAAAAGTTGCATAGGCTCAGACATCCTGATCTGAACCTACTGCAACCATTGTTACTATAGAATGTAGACAAACAGGTTCAATTAAAATTGGACACCTCCATGGCACACAAGTCTAAATTATTCCTAAAGGCTCTGAATCTGAAACTTCATAAAAATTCATAACACTAGCACACTAACTAAACATATAACTAAGGTTCCTTAATGCAGGATATTCTTCAAACATTCAGAGTTCACTCAACAAAGCTTAGAACTTCCAACATATGAAAAAATAAAATCTATGGAATTTTTAAAAAATGTATGAGGATTTTTCTAAGTGTAGTAAGTCTACAAGCATTTAAATGCCTTTACCACTAAATGAAGCATAAGAACTCCTTAAAACTTACATAATGACCTGCCCCATGTATCTAAAAGTAGCATACTCAATGAGCACCTATAATAAACTATAACATACCATTTCTAAAAGGGAATTGAAAAATAAGAGAGTCTATAAGCTTTAATGATTTGGGCATACTTTAAACTTGTCTGTATGTATGGCACCTAACACAACCTCAAAAAGCAAACTGTTAGCAAATGAATTAATAAAACAATTCTGAAACATCAAGAAATTAAAGTCTTATCAATATTTAAATAAATATTAAAATACTCTGGGTTTCTAGTGTCCATTATGCTTAATATAGATTACATACACTACTCTTACTATGAAGAGTTAGATATTTGTATCTTTTTCTGGTGATACAGCAGTAAACACAAAGTAATAGAGAATATGGGTTAAAAAAAGATCTAGGCTCAAATCTTAGCTCCAGCACTGGAAAGGTACATGTGACTCTGCACAAGGAAGTTAACTTAAAGCCTCTGATGTCTGTTGCATAAAATGGGGATAATACCTATAGATTATGTGATGTTTTTATAAGACTTATGAAAGATAACAAGTTCTTAAATACTTAGCTTATAAGGTACACTCAAAGTCAGTAGGTCCATAATACTAAATATAGTCAAGGTTTGTAGTGTAACAGATAAATATTAATCATTAACGAACATATGAATACAATCGAAACAAGTTTTTATACTCAGTATACAAAAACTGATTTTAACTTCTTCATTGAAAAAATTAAGCTGTCTACTGCTACCAAGAAAAGAAATCCATTTCTACTTAGGAATCATATAAAACTAAACAAACAAAAAAACAGAACAAATCTCCCAATCTGTTAGAAATAAAATCTCATTAGTATATACACAGAGTATATACACAAATAAACAGAGACTTTCCTCCCCAGAATTTGAGTTTTCGGAAACACAATGAATAGTTCACTAGAGTAGAACTACTGTCTCAGACATGTCTAAGCTCCCTGGTTTCCAGGGTCTTTTAAACCGATCAAACTACTAACCAGAATGCAAGTTATAGATATTCTGAACCCAAAGACACAAAACGGTTCAGCATTTATATGAAATCTTTCTTTTTGTAAGATCTAGACAGCTTAGTTCTCAAAAAGTCAGTATCAGGCAGTTAGCATCAACAAGATCATCCCAGTCCAATAAATAGAAAACTGTTAAGAATGGAAATAAGCACTTAAAATGAGGCAATCAAAGGGCACTAAAAAGAAAATGCAGATTGATCTCAAAGAGGCAGGCATAAATGTTAAGCTAGTTGTAAGGGCTGAAAAAACTATCATCTGCCAGAATTAGTATCTCAATTTAGTGATAAAAGAAAATGTATTTGTTAAGACTAAGTATCCTAGCTAGGACCCCAAAATACCTCCACAGCCCTTTTAATACTCTAAAAATATTATGGAGAGAGAGAGGGAAAAAAAAAGAAATGCATAAATTCCCCAGAATGATTAAACTGAAGTTAAAGCCTGATGCACATGCCACATGAGAGGTAAGTTTCTAAAGCTCATACCTCAAAAATCGCATACTGTATAATATGGAGCCTTTGTGATGTTTTTGCATCAAGTCAATCTGTAAGACAGTAGTTACAATATTAGTGAGGACACTGGGTTAAAACATTTGTTTTCCAAACATGAAGCAAATATCACTCATGGGTTAGGTGCTTTTAGTTGCACTATGGCCTTCTAGGGTTCATATGCTGAAGCAAAAACAAACGGAATGCCACACTCTGCCTTAGACGACAGAGGCTTGAGGTGGCAGCGAAAAAATTTTTAGAACCAAAGAGAATTTAAATGTTAACTATAACATACAAATCACATGCAAATACAGTTACCACTCATTTTAGTTACCTATTATCAATATACAGAAAATGTAATAAATCAGAGAGATTATTCATTTTCACTGACCCCAGCCCTGAGATCTCACATCAACAACCTACCGAGTGTTAGGGCCAGTATGTCACCCCTAAATGTGGTTCTATAGTCCAGTTCTTGTGAGCATCATGAAAAGCAACTAAGGAGGGGGCGGAAATCAGCCTGGAAAGGTGAAGTCAGGGAATTCTCTATCAGAAAACATCTCCATAAAGCACCCCCAAATGACTTGATGCAAACACCACACCTAGTGGTGCCACCAGAACAAGCATGACATTGCTTCCAGTTGCTTTTAACTCGGCTTATTAAGGGACTTCACGCGAATGGTGAGATCTAATTTGTAGTGAGGATCAAATAGGAAATGAGATCTGCACTAAAGCCACTGAGGTGGGAATGCATTAGCTCTCTGAAGCAGTGGCACTCAGAGACAGAGCATCACCATCACCAAGAAGGTGCAGAATACGCTGTTTTTCATACTAACAGTTCATAGCACCAAAAATTTACCTTTTAAAAATAAATTCAAGGTTATCCCTGTGATGTCTCTTACTCACCTGGATTCAGACATACTTTCAAAAAAGTGTGAGAGAAAAGATGAAACTATGCATAACTCTGAGACTTGAGTACATCACACTTTCACATGAGAAACAATGCTCTGAAATATCAATCTGTGGCTAAAAAATTAAGTTGGGAGGCTCAGGGACTTCATTATATGAAATGCCACAGGAGAAAATAGTAAGTCCAAATTTAATAAAACAGAATTGAACCATCATGCCAAAATGAAAAATTATAAATGAGTTTACCTCAGTTTTACTATAATGAAATATTAACAGTTAATATTTCCTGATGAAACGTCCTTAGGTACTTAATAAGAATTAAGTATTAAATACCAAATTTTAATTACCTATTTATGGGTTCTTTAGTAATCAACTTTTAATATCAATCAAACCTTAATTAGTTTTTGCAGTCTCAAAATACGAAAATATATTTAAATACTGTCATAAAAGTGTAAAGAATTTCACCTTGCCCAAAGAGAGGCCTGAGCTTACCCCTCAACTGCTGGAAGAAGTCTAAACACTTGGAATATAATGCCTAATAAGAGTGTCCCTGTCCACCTGGAAACTTTGGGTCACACCAGAAGGTAAAACTATGGGATTTATGGTGAGGCCTTTGAATCACATGGATCAACTCAACCTTTAGTAGGGCTGAAAACCTAAGTTCATGCATGTGGGCAACTGATCATGGACCCCATGAGAACTCTGGACACCAAGGTTGGGCTGGGCTTCCATGTTTGGTAACATTCCATATGTATTATCACAAATCAATACCAGGAAACAGGGAGAAGCTCTGAGTTTGGAAGTAACTGAGACTCTGCCCTATGTACCTTTACCCTTGGTTGATTTTAATCTGTATCCTTTAGCTGCAATAAATTGCAACCATGAGTATAACAGCTTTCAACGAGTCTTTAAGCCCTTCTAGTGCATTATCCAACCCAAGGGTGGTCTAGAGGACCCCCAAACTTGCAACTGCTATCAGAAGAAGGGTGGTCTTATGGACATGTTCCTTCTAACTCTGTACCAATACTTAAAATCATTGAATATACTCTAATGAAAAATTTTAAAGGTTGTAAATTTTGGTTTTATGTAATATCTTTAGCAAAACATAGTTTTCAACTTCAATACAGTTTATATCCCTTCCAAGGAATCTCAAACACCATCTACTTGACAGACCTCTAAACCATATTAACCAAAAAGGACAGAGTGAGTAACTACAGGGGTGCCCATCAGAGTCCAGCCTTCGCTTCACGTGCATCTGCGCTCTGTCTTCAGTGTAGACGCTGCTGATACGCCACTCCTGTGTAGCTCTCTGCCTGCAACAGTCTTCAGCGCTGCCCATGACTCCCTGGCTGGGGTTCTCTGCTTTTCCAAAACAGCTGTCAAACTTTCTGCACCTTTCTCTTTCCCCCAGTACCACCGCTGATAAAGATTCCATGAGTGACCTAAAGCAGCACAGCTAATTAGCTATTCACATTTCCTCTGTACCACTATAAAGGTTTTTAGCAACTTTAACTCCTGTGACTTTCTCTACTTTTCCCAATCCAAGTACCTTCTTTTGAACTTCCTTCTTTAATCAGTTTAGATTTCATGGTCTTTCATTTCAATAACTCTTCCTTTAACTTCCCTTAATATTTCCCTCACACCTACCTGGCAAAATCCTAATCCTGCATATATCCAATTATCAATTTCCCATCATCCATCAGTAAGTACCACATTCCTAGGTTCTTTCATCTTCCACAGGCACTATCTGTTCCCCATTCTCTTCAGATTCCAAACACTCTCCTAAATTCCCTACTCCCTCTCTCCTTACCTCTCTAACATTCTCTCTACTTGACCAAGAGGAAAAATAAAGATACAATAACACATAGGCACCCAACTCTAGAACTTTATGGGATTCCATCTATTTCTACCTTCTCGTAACTTTTCAAATAATCTTTCTCCTGTGGACTCTACCTTTTCCACCAAACTGAATCTTCCTAAACATGTAAAATTTTCTAATATCTCCCACTTAAAAATATAAAAACAAATTAAAAACACATACACACACACACACACACACAGAAAAACCCCATCAATCCCACATCCCTCCAACCAACCAATTTGCCTTTGCTCTTTGCAATCAAACAGAATCATCTCTCCTCCCCATATTATTTCTTTACCTCTATTAGCTCCTCTGTCTACACCAATCCAACTTCTGTTCTATCACTTTTGGCAAAACCAACTAAGACCTCCAGGTTGCTAAAAGCAAGATATATTTCAGGTTGCTCCTTACTCATCCTTTCAAAGCAGGCTTTCACAAGGCTGCTGAGCAGGGCTGATCAGGCTATAGCCTGCACAAAGGTGCCTTAGAGAGGAATGAAGTGGGCTGAATGAAAACTTCTTTTAAAAATCCTTACAATAACCCAGGGTCAGATCCTGATAATTCAAAGTAACTAGATTCTTTCTTTCCTTTGGCTTATAGGATGTTATATTCTGTATTTCTTCCTACCTTTCCACTTCTGCTTTTTCAGGCACCTCTGAAGGCTTACTCAGCCTCTTCTACCAAACCACTAAGCCTTGGAATTTCTCAAAGCTTGACCACAGGCCTTCTATTCATCCCTTCTGCAAACTATGCTGATGGCAATACTTATCACCGGCATGACACTGATTTCCAAATCTAGGCCTCCATCAAAGATTTGCACTCTGAGATCCAGACCTATATACCCAAGTATTTAACAAAACAAAACAAAAAAAGCACTTTTAATGTTCTAATGCTTCAAACACAACAACTGGCTCATTTCTTCCCAGAACTCCCACTTTAATAAATGTGGGCATTTTCCAACAAATGGCACTATTTGGTCAAACAGACATATTACACTGGTGCAAAAGTAATTGTAGTTTCACATTGTTGAACTTGGCCATTTGATATTGGAAAACATTCTTAAATGTAGTTATGTTATACATCATTTTAAAGCACATTTCTCGCTTTATGATTTTTTGCTAATGACTTATTATTAGCTGTTTCAGCTCAGTTCAGTTGTTCAGTCATGTCTGAGTCTTTGCAACCCCACGGACTGCAGCACACCAGGCTTCCCAGTCCATCAACAACTCCCGGAACTTGCTCAAACTCATGTCCATCAAGTCGGTGATGCCATCCAATCATCTCATCCTCTGTCATCCCCTTCTCCTCCTGCCTTCAATCTTTCCCAGTGTCAGGGTCTTTTCCAATGAGTCAGTACTTCGCATCAAGTGGCCAAAGTAGACACAAACTAGCTGTTTATACTTATTTTAGACTAGGGAAATGATGTTAGACGAAAAGCAAATCCAAGTGATTTTCTTATTCGAGTTCAAAATGTGCCATAAAGCAGCAGAGGCATCCCAACATCAACACATTTGGCCCAGGAACTGCTAATGAACAAATAGTGCAGTGGTGGTTCAAAACTTTTGCAAAGGAGACCAGAGCCTTGAAGATGAAGAGTGCAATGGCCAGCCACCAGAAGTTGACAAAGAACCACTCAGAAGATCATCAAAGCTCATCCTCTTACAACTACACAAGAAGTTGCCAAAGAACTCAACATCGACCATTCTACGGTCATTGGCATTTGAAGCAAATTGGAAAGGTGAAAAAGCTCAATAAGTGGGTGTCGCATAAGCTGACCAAAGATTTTTTTAAAACTGTCATTTTGAAGTGTCATCTTTTATTCTACGCAACAATGAACCATTTCTCGATCAGATTGGGACGTGTGATGCAAAGTGGATTTTATACGACAACCAGCAATGACCTGCTTAGTGGCTGAACCTAGAGAAAGCGCCAAAGCACTTTCCAAAGCCAAACATGAACCAAAAAATGTCATGGTCACTGCTTGGTGGTCTGCTGCGAGTGTGATCCACTACAGTTTTCTGAATCCCAGCAAAACCATTGTATCTGAGAGTACGCTCAGCAAATTGATGAGATGCACCAAATACCGCAACGCCTGCAGCCAGCATCGGGCAACAGAAAGGATCCACTTCTTCTCCATCACATCTGACCGCATGTTGCACAACCAACACTTCAAACGTTGAACGAATTAGGCTACGAGGTTTTGCCTCATCCGCCATCTTCACCTAACCTCTCACCAACCAACTACCACTTTCTTCAAGCATCTCAACAACTTTTTGCAGGGAAAATGTTTCCACAACCAGCAGGAGGCAGAAAATGCTTTCCAAGAGTTCATCAAATCCCAAATTTTAACACTACAGGAATAAACAAACTTATTTCTCATTGGCAAAAACGTGTTGATTGCAATGGTTCCTATTTTGGTAAATAAAGATATGTCTGAGCCTAGTTATAATGATTTAAAATTCACAGTCTGCAACTGTAATTACATTTACACCTACCTAATAGTATGTTTTCCACCTCTAGTTCTCACCTCTATTCCATTTCTCCCCACACTACAACAAAGACAATTCTAATAAAACACAAATGTTTTGTCCTCCCACTGCCATTTTCATCTTATGGTCCTTACTTCCCTTTTCAGCTAACTCTCCACACTGTCGTAATACTTTTACCTTCTGTGCCCCACTCATCCCATTCTTTCAGTGCCCCGTCCACCTTGCTAAGCCTGTCTGCATGGAACAGCCTTCTCCTTGGCCCTCATTAATCTCTCAATGTCCTTTAAGCTATAGCTTTCCTTTGCAAAGTTTCTGATTCCCCTGACACTGACTAGGAATCCCTGTTACGTAAGTACTACCCGAAACCTAACAGTTCCTTAACTCTTACACCATTGGAGCAGCTTATTTAACTGTGTTCTGCCAGGAGACTGTAAAGTCCAGAAGGGCAGGAGCCTGTCAGTGTTGCTTATCACTGTATTCCCATTGCCTAGAGAGCAAAAAATTATTTCCTATGACTGCCTCTTCTCACAATCAAGGTCTTTCTCTTTACTCTAGAGTGCAGTCCCCTAACTTAACCCAACACTAATTTTTCTTCAAGATTCAACCTAGAACCCATACTCCCTCTCCTATATGTTCTATTAAAAATCAACAATGTTTTCTTGGTTATTTTCTACAAGAGCACTAATTAAGAGTAATAACTCCAAAAGATGAACTAAATAAGATAATCCCAACCCTCTAAGAATTTACAATCTAGAAAGAAAAGAACTGTTAGTATAAATTCCAATTAAGAATATAAAATATTCTGTGATTTGAGAGAGAAAAAAATCCTATGATTCAGTACTTTCTTTAAACTCTTACTGCACTTAGAGTATCACACTAGCTTGCACTTTAGTAGTTCTATACTAGCTTCAATTTGTTCACTAGTTTGAGATGTCAGCATTGAAGGCAGATGTACAATATTATCTAACACCACACACCTTTCATAGGGAAAGGAGAACAGCATGATGCTGCAAGGAGAGTGGAGCGAAACTAGAAGATGGCCTTGGATCAAAATCCATCATGATTATTTAAGCAAAAACTTTGTCTTGTAACACAAAAAAGAACCCAGTAACAGAAAGGGATGGATTCAGTAATTCATTTAAATGAATTCTAAATTTTTAAAATCTACTTAATATGCATATTACAAGTCTCATTTTTGTGCAAAGCATACTATGAAGTGAAAAGACCACTCACAAAACCAGAGAAAATACCTGCAAATCATGTATCTCTTAAAGAGTCTAGTATATAAAGAACTCCTATAACTAAGCAAGAAAACATTCAAATTTAAAAATGGGCAAAAGACCTGAATAGATACACGTCTCCAAAGATATACATATGACCAATTAGCACATGAAAACTTGCTCAATTTCACTGGCAAATGTGTGCTAAATCAGTTCAATTGTGTCTGACTCTTTGCGACCCTACGGGCGGTAGACCACCAGGCTTCTCTGTCGAAATTTCCCAGGCAAGAACACTGGAGTGGGTTGCCATTCCCTTCTCCAGGGGATCTTCCTGATCCAGGGATCAAAACCAAGCCTCTTATGTCTCCTGCATTGGAAAGTGGGTTCTTTTAACACTAGCGCCACCTGGAGGAAAATGCAAATCAAAACCACAGAGAGAAAGCACCCATTAGAAGAGTAAAAAAATCTGTTAATGGTAAATAACTAATGTTGTGAGAGCTGGAAAATTTGGAGCCCCCATACATTACTTATGAGAATGTAAAATGCTAGAAACCACTTCAGAAACAGTTTGGCATTTCCTCAAAGAGTTAAACAGAGAACTATCACATGATTCAGCAAATTGACTCCAACTGACTCCCAAGTATATGCCCCAAAGAACTGAAAAACGTTCAAACAAAAACTTACACATCAATGTCCACCACAACACTATTTACAGTAGCAAAAAGGCAGAAACTCAAATACACATCAAACAATGAATGGATAAACAAAATGTGTAAATCTATACAATGGAAGATTACTCAGCCATACCTACTACAACATGGATGACCCTTGAAAATGTTATACTAAGTCAAAGAGGTCTGAGATAAAAGGCTACATATTACACGATTCCATTTATATGACATATCCAGAATAGACAAATCCATAAAGAAAGTAGATTTGTGGTTGCAAGGGGCTGGGAAGAGGGGAAAATTGGGAGTGATTGCTTAATTGGTACTGGGTTTCAATCTCGGGTGACAAGAAGCTCTGGAACTAGATGTTGGTCACAGCTGCACACACTGTGAATGTACTTAATACCAATGAATTGTAAAATGGTAAAGGTTATGTGTATTTTACCACAATTTTTTCAAAACTTATTTATAACATTCTTGAAAAGACAAAATTATGGGGGAGGGGCGGGGAGACCAGTCGTTATCAAGGACTAGGAGAAGTTGACTATAACAGGGAACAAGGAAACTTGGGGGTGCAGGGTGGAGGGGATGATGGAACTATTGATAGCTTGACTGTGGTGGTCATTTTTTTTTTTCTTTACAGTATTTTCTTTACATATTTCTTTAAAGATATAAAAATAAGTAAAAGACCATCAGGCTTCCCAGGTGGCACAGTGGTAAAGAATCCACCTCCCAATGCAGGAGATAAAAGAGATGTGGGTTTCATCCCTGGGTTGGGAAGATCCCCTGGAGGAGGAAATGGCAACCCACTCCAGTATCCTTGACTAGAAAATTCCATGGACAGAGGAGCCTGGTAGGCTCCAGTCCATGGGGTCACACAGAATCAGACACCACTGAGCAACTGAGCACACAAAAGGCCACTGATTTTTAATAATTTGATATTTCATGTTTTTCATTGCCTACCAAATTTAGTAGTCATTTTCAATGGGGCTTCCCCGGTAGTTCAGAGGGTAAAGCGTCTGCCTACAATGCGGGAGACTCAGGTTCAATCCCTGGGTCAGGAAGATCCCTTGGAGAAGGACATGGCAACCCACTCCAGTACTCTTGCCTGGAAAATCCCATGGACTGAAGAGCCTGGTAGGCTACAGTCCATGGGGTTGCAAAGAGTCAGACACAACTGAGTGACTTCACTTCTTCTTCTTCAATGGAAAAGCAAAAATGTAACACTGGATACTCTCCAGTGAAATCAAAGACTGTTAGTGTCTGAATTTACCAAACAGTAAAGAATTTACCAGATTCTTTACCACTGTGTCACCTGGGAAGCCCGATGGTCTTTTACTTATTTTTATACCTTTACTGTAAAGAAATACACTATTTCCTTTATGTTTGACTTATTGAGATATAATTTACATGCCCTAGAGTTGTTTTGAGGAATGCAGATAGTATATAGCACTAACTAAACTTCTCTTAGTGTCTGAACTTTAAGCTCGGGAAGGATTAACCTAGGCAGGATACAGAAAGAAACCTACTCATATTGCCTACTCATTTTCAAAAAAATTTTTTAAAGAGTCAAAGAACTCAGTTCAGTCGCCTAGTCGTATCTGACTCTTTGTGACCCCACGGACTGCAGCATACCAGACTGCCCTGTCCATCACCAACTCCCAGAGCTTGCTCAAACTTATCTCCATCAAGTCGATGATGCCATCCAACCATTTCATCCTCTGACGTTCCCTTCTCCTCTTGCCTTCAATCTTTCCCAGCACCAGGGTCTTTTCCAATGAGTCAGTTCTTCTCACCAGGTGGCCAAAGTATTGGAGTTTCAGTGTCACCATCAGTCCTTCCAATGAATATTCAGGACTGATTTACTTTAGGATTGACTGGTTTGATCTCCCTGCAGTCCAAGAGACTCTCAAGAGTCTTCTCCAACACCACAATTCAAAAGCATCAATTTTTGACACAAGCGTCAAAGCACCATGGCGAGCAAAATCAGAAAAACCACTGCTTGAGATAGAGGCAGGCAATCCACTTCTAATCTATTTTAAGTTTGTTAAGTATTATGTACTTCTTCTGGCATAAATTCATATCTTACTAGGCATTAAAAATACTGATAGCAATAAAATCTGATCTGCTTTTAATCTTCAATACAAATATGAATTCAATTCTCTTTATTTAACAAAAACAAATTTTGTTAATGCTAAATAATTGGTCACCTGAAGGCTCCCGAATCTAAAGCACCACATTAATTTGACTTACTCTCAAGTTTATTTTTAACACATGTTGGTTTACAGCCTTAAATAAAACTCTGCTTCAGCTACCATTTTTGCATTGCTTATCTTTCTCTTTTGTCAGCAAGTCCTGGAAGTACTTTAGAAACATCCCATTCAGCCTGGGAAATTGCCAAGATTGAAAGGAAATCTCTTACTCCATGACCTCCCTAGTAGAATAAGACAAAAAGACTGAAAGTCTACAAAGAAACATGTCCCACCCCCTCATCCCCACCCAAACTCTTCAACTAAATGCCAAACATAACCCTTGAGGATAGAGAAGATTAAGGATCACTGGAGAAGGAAATGGCAGCCCACTCCAGTATCCTTGCCTGGAGAATTCCTATGGACAGAGGAGCCTGGCAGGCTGCAGTCCATAGGGTCGCAAGAGTCAGACACGACTAAGCAACTACACCACCACCAAGAGATAAACACTAAAGGAATCCTAAAAGGAAAAGTCTTGAAACCAGATTAGGACTCTAATCAATGAAAAGGCAGAGTGTTTTATAAGAAATGTTAATCATCACTTTTTTTTTTTACACGTCAAGAAAAATGATGTGATTGCCAAAAATCACTCATATTAAGAAAACACAGTTCAGTCACTCAGCCGTATCCAACTCTTTGCAACCCCATGGACTGCAGCATACCAGGCTTCCCTATCCATCACCAACTCCCGGAGTTTACTCAAACTTCTGTCCATTGAGTCAGTGATGCCATCCAACCACTTCATCCTCTGTTGTCCCCTTCTCCTCCTGCCTTCAATCTTTACCAGACCAGGATCTTTTTCCAATGAGTCAGTACTTCACATGAGGTGGCCAAAGTATTGAAGTTTCAGCTTCAACATCAGTCCTTCCAAAGAATATTCAGGACTGATCTCCTTTAGGATGGACTGGTCATCAATTCTTCGGCACTCAGCTTTCTTTATAGTCCAACTCTCACATCCATATATGACTACTGGAAAAACCATAGCCTTGACTAGACAGACCTTTGTTGGCAAAGTAATGTCTCTGCTTTTAAGAAAACATAAATATTATGCAATCGACAAAGGTATTTTTTAAGAAAACTATTATCGAGTTAGGCTCTATTGCCATAATGGTATGGTATACCCTACAAGTCCTGAGCATAGTCAAGGATTTGGGCAACAAAAGAGCAATATTCTAACATGCACCTCTTAACATACACCACATATCTCAAATATAGTGGCAAGCATGGAAAAGACACTGAATTTCATATTCCACACATGATTTTCAACAGAGGTATTACCAGAAACATCTTTAGTGCATTCTCAAATTAGACATGTGACCCCCCCCCCTACAATCCTCTTAAAAAATAAATACACCTAAGAGAAACCTAAACTTCTTGGTTTTACTTTTAACTTTACCAACACAACTATACTAAGACAGCAACTGGATTTTTAAATGGACCCTGATTCCTTTCAACATCTCCAGTAACTCCTCTAGGACCTATCGTCTTAGGTATCCTGGGGTAGGAAATACACTATTAACACCAAATTGGTAAAGAAACATACTACCTGTAATCAGTGATAAAATATGTATGGTAAACCCTCCTACCTAAACACTGGAACTTCTTTTTCAGAGCTGTTCCTGAAACAGCCACATCCTTTCCTTTGTTATTCAGTCGCTCAGTCGTGTCCGACTCTGTGACTCCATGGACTGCAGCACGCCAGGCTTCCCTGTCCTTCACCATCCCCCAGAGCTTACTCAAACTCATGTCCATTGAGTCGGTGATGCCATCTAACCATCTTGTCCTCTGTCATCCCCTTCTCCTGCCTTCAGTCTTTCCCAGCATCAGGGTCTTTTCCAATGAGTCAGCTCTTCACATCAGGTGGCCAAAGTATTAGAGCTTCAGTATCAGTCCTTCCAATGAATATTCAGGACTGATTTCCTTTAGGATTGATTGGTTTGATCTCCGTGCAGTCCAGGAGACTCTCAAGAGTCTTCTCCAACACCACAGTTTAAAAGCATCAATTCTTCAGCGCTCAGCCTTCTTTACGGTCCAACTCTCACACCCACACCTGACTAGTGGAAAAACCACAGCTCTGACTAGACGGACCTTTGTCAGTAAAGTCTCTGCTCTGTAATATGCTGTCTAGGTTTCTCTTCTAAGCTGCCTAGCTTTTCTTCCAAGGAGCTAGTGTCTTTTAATTTCATGGTTGGAATCACCATCTGCAGTGATTCTGGAGCCCAAGAAAATTAAGTCTGCCACTTTTTCCACTGTTTCCCCATCTATTTGCCATGAAGTGATGGGACTGGATGCCATAATCTCAGTATTTTCAATGCTGAGATTTAAGTTTATGTTTAAGTATCCTCCCTACATTGTTTTTTGAATGCTGGAGTGTTAAGTTTATGTTTAAGTATCCTCCCCTACTTAAACATAAACAAATAAGAAGGTCTCACAGATATATCTCAAAAAACATGGACTCCTAAATCAAATAATTGGAAAATGGAGACACTTTTCACAAAAACCACATTATTCTTTCAACTGTAGAAATATTTATTAAATGAAGTCAGTTTGGGGTAGTTACTGAAACATACTAGTAAGCAGCAATCAAGAAGAGCCAGGAAACACTGCTCCCACTGTGCTCAGCAGGAGCCAGAAATACACTTAGGTATTTAAAGTAGCCATAAGTTTGAGAAAGCTATGAAACAGTTCAAAATCATCACTTAAGCCACTTTAAACTCAAAAGGCCTATACAAACTCAAAAAGCCTATACAAACTCTATCTGTTTCTTCTAGTATATTTTACACTAAACACACATGTATCAGATTGATTTAAGTGGTATAAAATAAAAACCTTACAATGATAGAAAAAAATCAGTTTTTAGATATGAAGTTCCTTAGGAGAGAGCATTGACCCATTCTGAGTAAATTTATAGTGCCATAAGTTAAAACAGTACCAAAATTTCATGATAGCTTAATATAGTATATACATTATATAATGATATAAAATTTCATTAATTCATATCTGTTTAGATGATATATATGGTCCTTTTTTTGTACATACTTCAAACTATTACACTGGCAGAGTCAACCCTTTTCAGGATTCCCCCAATCCCTTTAAATCAAACATGCATACATACTAGAATAGGGGAGAGAAACACAATGCAGCATTCAACTGATGTTCTTAAAGAATCAGTTCTTAAATTCCAACTGTATAATGAAAGTTAAGTAAGGTACAAACTACCTTCTAACCTACCCCGTCTGTATTTAATTCCATTGCACCTTCTCTACAGTAAATGTGGCCACAAAGATTAGATTATTTTTGCTGGCCCACAGTTTCAATTGGTATCAAATTCTAAGAGTGTGACTTATAAGATATAGAGGAAAACAAATTTAACAATTATATGAGCTTCTAGTCATATAACCTCTGTGAGACTTGACATAAATGCCCTTTGTGAAATTTTTATAAGTAACTACACATATACACATTGTGATACTTAAGAGTATTAGAAGAGAAAAATGAAATTTGAACTTGAGTCTAGGTACATGTGTGTAGTCAATTCTAAAACTCTTTGAGGAAGCAATAAAAAGAGGGACTTTCTTTAAAAT
Organism: Capra hircus; assembly: GCF_001704415.2. NCBI lineage: Eukaryota > Metazoa > Chordata > Mammalia > Artiodactyla > Bovidae > Capra > Capra hircus. The sequence goes on from NC_030832.1 coordinate 16,400,455, forward strand.
TCTTAATTTGATTCAGATATGGCAACGTAAGTATCATTTGTACAGTACTTGATAGTTTTGAAAGCAATTTCCCAAACTTTATTTTTACCCCACACAACCCTATTATCTTAGGAAAAGCAAGAATTACCTCTTGAGGGACAGCTGGTAATGTCAGTACAAAAGACCTCTATCTTCTCATGCTTAGTACACTGCTGTTTTCATGACACCAGCCTCTCAAGACAAATATTTGTAAAGAAAAAAAACTAAAAATGCACACATTCTTAAAAGCAAATATATCTTAGAGAAGAATCTAAAACACTCTCATTCTATTTTTAACTCCTCCAATGTAACTGTATTAAGACAACAAGTGGATTTTTAAATAGACTAAAAGAGGGGGGAGAAGAGCACTGTAGTATAAGTTTTATATCTTCAATAAGATTACAATAAAAACACAAGGAATACTAGCATTATAGAAGCTATGCAAGATGGGCCACAAAAGGACACAATCTTTATTAAGCACAAATTTATCTTTAATTCCAGTATTTTCAAAAAAAGAAACAAGATACCATATATTAAAATGATCTCAATATTTCAAATAAGGACAATTTATCATTTCCAACAGTCAAAAGTCTAACTCAAGTCCTACAAAAACAATACAAACAGTGCCTCAAGGTAGATTTCTCTATAAACCAGACTAATGACACTATATCCCAAGTTTCATTATCTTACTTTTCGGAAACCATTTTCACTTTACCTTTATCAAAAGAATAGAAGGACAGCAAGAAAATCAATCTTTTTAGAAAAGAAAATCCAGGATGTACTTTCTTTCTGATTAAATACGTATTAATTCATCTTTAACATACTGTATGATACTGATAACCATCTTTTGACTCTTTTTAGTCATCTAATCAGAAGAGTCCCATTATACAGAGGACAGAAAAAAGCCTGACATCTTTCCTCATATTAATAGATTTTTCTGCTTAATTTCTGACAAATCACAGGAAGTCAACATACACTGTCATTAGGGCAATGAGTTTGAATTTTCAGCATTAGAATCAAAGCAAAGGGACTAGAAATAAAGTTATAATTCAGACAAGGGTTCCAGGTCTCACGTTATCAGGAATATAAACTATGAAGACCTTCAAGAAACGGAAATAGCAGAGAGTCATGAGTTGTTTCAAAGAACTAAATATTACAAGTTGAAAATTAAAATTCCAATTACACACACAATATACACACATCTTTTAAAATCAGATTAAAATACTAAAAAGAAAAATTTTCAATTTAAGTAAGAGGGAAGTTTTTTAATTCAACGAACTTCAGCAGTAAAAAAATAAAATTGTTGTCACTGCTGTCAAATACGGAGGAAAAACTAAAATATATCACTATATTGACCAAGACATGCTTACTATTGAAGCCTCTTGACTAATCGGCAGAAAGGTATTAATATAGATACCACCTCAAAATAAATATATACTAAATACTAAGCTTAACATTTTTTTAATCTGCATAAATATACATATAATTCAGCCACTGCAGAGCCTACAATAACTTTCTCGAAGACCTATAAGAGCACTGTCAAGGTTCTTTATTGATTAAAAAAGATAAAGGAAAAAAAAGTAATGCCATTCCTAATTAAAAAAAAAAATAAAGCATAATTTAGGAAACTCCATACCAAAAAGCAAATTACAATTCTGATATCCTTTTTTTTTTTTTTTTGGCCTCTAGGCTTGTGGGATCTTAGTTCCCCTACCAGTGATCGAACCCAAGCCCCAACTGTGAAAGAGCTGAGCCCTAACCACTGAACCGCCAGGAAATTTCCTGGAAACTCCTCTTTTGAAAAAGATTTTAATAAATACAGAAAGTCTGTAAAAGGTTTTTACATAATAAACATGAGATTCCAGACACACTATGAATAGCAACATTAACTTCCGAAGGAACGATTTCTAACAGGGATACAATCTCCTTTTTTCAAAGGGTGTGAAGATGACTATGAAAGAAACTTCTTGATCTTGGAATTTGGGGTTTCAATCATTCCCCAATCAGTAGGCATACAACTGGCAAGAGGTTTGTTTTCTCAGGCATTCTAATGGAAGGCCAAAAGAGGCTCAACCCAGTGCTTAACTTTTTCGTGATTAGACTACTCAAATAATGTACAAACAGATATGGGATAAACTGTCAGTGTGTAAACTAACTTGAAATACGTGAGCAGAGACTTCCCCGGTGGTCCAGGGGCTCTGATGGCTATACACCCCCAATGCAGAAGCCCCGTGTTCAATCCCTGATTGGGGTACTAAATTCCACACGCAAAAACTAAGATTCAGGACAACCAAATGAATAAACATATTTTTTAAATAAATAAATATGTGAGCAAAGTATTTCCTCAAGATGGATAAAACTCCATGGCCCTAGTTTGATCTGGCCACTCCAGCCCACCAGAACACTGTCCCTTTGAACTTTTTCAATCAACTGAATGAAGTTGCTGCCTCAGGCTAACCAGGCCACTGTGTAAGGAAGTTTCCCTCAAAACGTCTCCTACAGTAACAGTGTTCTAAGCCTTGAAGTTAACTCTGAACACAAAAATAAACTTGCAGAATTCCATTTTCACATATTTAGATGAGAAAGAACACTCAGATTTAGAGCGTTTACTATTTATTGATGCACTAATAGGGAAGGAGGGATACAGAGGGAAAATCATTATGGAGAAGACACACAAAAAACTCATACAGTGAGTATTATTAGAGAAGGCTGCTGCTTCTCACTGAGGGGTGGCAATTAGGCTAAAACAGCATGAAAACACCCAGGTCAGGCACTCTGAGAAAAGCAATCTATGTGGTAGCTACACGCAAGAACAGGATATTCAAAGGCCCTAAATAAGGCAGAAATTAGTCTGGGGAGTGCTTCGGGGCAAGTACACAGAAGCAGCAGAGAAAATAACTCACACTCAGCCCTCGGGGATTTAAACTAGTTGGGGGAACAACAACAACAAAAAAAGACTGAAGTGCCCAGCACAGTTAGCTTTCACTGTAGATTTGCAGCAAGATTTGGAAAGAAGGAGTACAGAGGGCAGAGGCAGGGTAAGGATCTTAAGGGAAGCACAATGCTTACAGTAGAGACAGCACAAGAAACAGTAGGTGCAAGAGAGGTTTGTGAACCTGTTACCTCACAGGAATAAGTTTAGCCAACAAACTCAGAAGAGCTCCTCTGTGTCCAGGACTCAAATGCCTGAAAAGGTTAACAGTAGATCCATCTGAAATTACTTTCACAAAGCTCTTCAGAGATCCCAAGTTTGTTTATAGCAAAAAAGGAATAACAGAAATATGTTGAAGATGATAAGGTTATCAATCTGCAGAAACCATAAGTTGGTAATAAATTACAAGTTAATATTCAAATATTTCCTTTCTATAATAACTTTAAGGCAAGATCCACATGTACACTCTGCCAAGGTTCTGTTTTGGTTTGGTCTGGTGCTGAGGGTGGGACAAGGTGCAGTGGGAAGGGAAGTTATCCAGCTGCAAAGTCATTGTGTATCTGTATCTTGATCAGGGTCATGGTTACACAGGTGTAGGCATTTGTGAAATTCACTGGATCTACACACGGATAAATTTTTTCTCAAAAAAGTAACAAGTTCAAAAAAGAGCTCAAAAAAGAATTCAACTAAGAGAGGAAAAGTACAATCAACTAATATAAGATGGAGCAGAACTAACATAATAAAAACATACATGGGACTTCCCATAATAAAAACATACATGGTCCAGTGGTTAAGACTCTGCCTTACAATACAGGTGACTAAGACCCCAGGTGCCACTGAGCAAAACAAGCCAACGCGCCACAGCTAGAGACCCCATACCCTGCAAATACTGAGCCCATGAGCTACAAGTAGACAATCCATGTGCCACAACGAAAGATTACACATGATGCAAGGAAGATCCTGCACGCCACAACTAAGACCTAATGCAGCCAAATAAATAAACATATTTTTTAAATGTACACACACCTGAAACTAATATGCTGTATGTCAATCATACCTCAATTTTTTAAAAACCAAGAAAAACACAAATATCTCCATAAAAATTTAAGAGGTTATAGTCTACATTAAAAAAATTAATAAGCTGGAGTATTTCATACAGGAGTTAAATCACAAAATGTCTGCAATCTTCACTGTTAGATCGCTATACAAGAGAGAATGTTTTACTTTGTAGTCCCCAACATTAAATGGATTTTAAGAAAACTTTAAGACAACCAAAGACAGGTAACCAAAAAAACAATATGAAAAGATACCAAACAAATGACAGCTTGTGTGAATCCATAAAGAGAGGTCCACTGAAAACTGTCTCAGGGATTTATTTTAGGTTTGATTTTTAGGATTGGCAAAGAAATGCAAATAAGCAAGTACCAAGCAATGAAGGCAGGAAAGCCTAAATTTAAAAGCTGTGAGAACTCAATGTTCACAAAAAACATCAATCACACTCCATTTTATGTATATGATCATTCTATATAATGTAAGTGCCCTAACCTGAACTGAATTGTGAGCAAGTTTAAGTATCACTTTAGTGATCACCCTCAATCAACACCAAATAACAAATGAGGGGCTTTTGCTTTTGAAAATTCCATATATTGAGCTGAATACTTTTGTCTGAATTTAAACCATGAATTATAAACAGTATTCAGGTCCTTAACAGTCTCTGTCTAGTGTTCAACTGCCTCCTACTGTGGTTACACAAAAATACACAAACACACCAACAATCTTCAGTTATGCCACTTCCATGCTGGTAAAACTTCAACGGCTCCCTAAAGTCTTTCCAAACACATTTCCAATATGATTCAAAAGCGACAATACAGCCGCACTCCAGCACTTAAGCTTCACTTCTTATTTGTATCACATTTCACAAATACCCCATCCTTCTTTCTAACCAATCTGGGAATCTTTTTTTTTTTTTTACCAAGGACAGCCTGCATTTTGCCATTATCAACCATCTTCTATTTGTGAGATCCCCTCCAAATTTACTGTCAAAATAGAAAAGATGGATTTCACGGCCCCGCCATCCCCCACTCAACTGTATAGCTTTCCTTCCTCTGACTCTCCAGGTTTTAAACTGTAAATCACATGTAAAAAGATTTATACCAAGAACTGTATCACAATTAATATCCATATAATGCTCTACCTCTTACAAAGCCCTTTCTTATCTCCCATACCAACCAACAACCTCCTTAATGACAGTGGCTTTATTAGTTATAAAAATCCCTACAGCATCTCTATTTTCTGAAGCAGAATATTTTCACTGAATTAGAATATTTCACAGTCTCTGTCTCTTAATATTTAAAAAACCCTTCAGTTATGCTCCCATCTTAAGGACCAAAAGAGAAGAGGGAGAAGGGTTCAGTTTAAAGATACAATTATTTCATAAGGAATATATGTTATTCTATAATGAAAAAATAAACTTTTCCCCTAAACACCCTAAACATAATCTCTGAAGCTCCTTAACGTCCTTGAAAAAATGTGGTACTGAACTGGCAATCTTTAAATTCTGTCCCACTAAAGCTCTATTTATAGTTGTAAAATGTACTTCACTATATTATGCATCTATGGATATCCGACAGTACAGGTTCATAAAAGGCTGAAATAGACAACTCTAGTTTCAAAAATCCAGCTTCTCACAATGCCAGACATACTAGTTTCTGGCTTTTCCATCTTCACAGGCCTCTTCCCTATCTTCTGGTCTGTGACAATAGAGAATGAATATTTGTACTGTGAGAACTTCAATCTGTCTACATTTTACCAGAAGTGGAAGCTGTTTTTAATATACAGTTTCATCTTTTTAGAATTGTAGAAAGACTTAAGTTTGAGCACAGTAAGACATCAATATATATCTGTTAAATAAAGTCTTAAGACTCCCAAGTGTGGAAGTAAAATTATGTGTTTGGGGTTGACCTGAATGCTTCCTCTTGTTTGTTGAACTAATCTGTATTTGACTCCAATGTCAAATTAATCTTGTCACCTGGAGTTTTAAAATGAACAATGTAATTATACATTGAATTTTTTTTTCCTGGCTGTACTGCAAGATATGCAGGATCTTAGTTCCCTGACCAGAGATGGAACCCACGCTCCCTGCAGTGGAAGCCCAGAGTCTTAACCACTGAACCACAAGAAAAGTCCTATATACACTTAATTTTTAAACAAATCATTCTGATCTCTATCTTGACTGGTATACTTAGAAGCTTACTTTCCAAAATAAAGTCAAGAAAAGAAGAGACTGGTCAGTGGCAATAAGACCACTCATTTGCGTCATCTTTCTTAAATGTTAAAGAAGAGTACAGTAAATGAACCCTATAAGACAGGGCAATAAAAAGGCTTTCTGCTAAGATGTATGCTTTTAGCAAAGGTGGGCTTGCTCTGTTCCCACATGACACAAGTCTACTCAGCCACCTGGAACACTTCCTGTCAACATGTATGAGGTATCATGTGTGGCCATCACCACTAACTCAACAGTTTCCAGACAAACACTGAAAAGAAACCAACCGAAAGTCGCCTTTTTAAAATCCTGTTTTTTAAAAAGTCTAAATTAAGGGAAAGAGAACCAAAATAATAAGAGAATTGGCACAGAAAGGCAAATAATTTTTTTAAACCAAAATGATTCTGATGAACCATAAGGAATCTGCTTGCATTTGAAGGTGCTGAAACGAACCCCCATTTAAACAAGGGGGAAAATTGACCTCCATTCTCTCAGTTAACTGGAGTCTGTCACCTTTCTAAAGTGAAGAGGGAACAGAATAACAACAACCTCAAATTTAACTCATGAAAATTTATGACTTGGCAAACACCTGAGTTTGTTTTTTTTTTTAATTGACTATTTAACAAAACAACTAGGCAACCGTGCAAAGAAATCAAGTTTTGCTATGGTATATTATCAGTACTTTTCCGTTCTCTCCTCTGAAAAAGTCAAGTATTTCCAACATCCTTATCAACTCATGGGCTGTCAAGGTGTCTCAGTGGTTTAAGGAAAAAAAAAAAAAATCCGCCCACCAATACAGGAGACATGGGTTTGTTCCCTGGGTCAGAAAGATCCCTTGGAGAAGGAAATGGCAACCCACTCCAGTATTCTTGCCTGGGAAATCCAACAGAGAGAATAGCCTGGCATGGATACAGTCCCTGGGATCACAAAGGAGTTGGGACTAAACAAGAATTAACTGTAACCTAGGCAGTAAGTTCTGAGACTTTGTAACAGAGCACAGCTTCAAAGAATACACAGCCTACCCAACATACAGCCAAGAAATAAAGTATTTAAAAGAAGAAAATATGAATAAAATTAATAACCCATGTATATATTCCATAACTATATAAGCCACCCTGCTTCATATCAGTCAAATGAAGCCAGGTGATCTCAACCCATGGCTGCAACTATGCTACTGCATTTATTCAGAGCCACAAGCTACAATTCTTTTCCAGAAACTCTATTTGTGAAGGGCATTTTAGTCCTCTAAAGGGATACTATGTGCATTCTTTTACATATGCTGACCACAGTACTGAAAAATAATGGGAAATCTGTCAAAGACCTCTCAAATGTCAAATCATACTCATTTATCATGTAGTCAATAGGTGAAAAAAAAATTAAATTTACACATTACAACAAGCATATAAAACAACTAAGAATGTCAATTACAGATTTTTTTTAAAAAATACCAAACTAGTTAACTGATTTTATGTGAAGCATGCACAAACCCTAAGTGGCAAAGGAAGAGTAAAACTATGCTTTCCAAACTTTTTTAACTACTCAACATCTCAATTGCAGGCTCAAGTACTAACTTTTAAAGTCACCTGTTCTCAACAGACACAGGATTTGGAAAGGCATATTAAACAGAATAAGATGTGCACCACTCATTAGCCAAAAGAGTATTTTTATTTTACTATCAAGTCTTAAGTGTTACATTCTAACATCTTACTAATTTCCAAACACTACTGGAATTACACGTACCATTAAGAAGCAAAAGTCATCCCAACAACGTGTGTGTCTAACATTTATCTGCCGAGGTCCTGGGTAATCATAATACACGTGTGCGTCAAAGTATGAGAGCACAATGAATCAACTAACCCTAAAATATTACACACGTTTAGGGAGTTCTTCTAGGCACTGGGCGAAGTTCCAATAGTCTATTGCAACCACTTATTCAGTAAGAGATGTAAGAATAAACCAGTCCTAAATGAGGTACAACTGCCCCATGATTAATCAGAAAGACATGAAAATTAACTTTTTTTAAAAAGTCAATACTCCTTAAGGAGTTCCCTGGTGGCCTAGGGGTGAGGATTCCCGGCTTTCACTGCCCAGGCCCAGGTTCGATGCCTAGTAGGGCAGCTGAGATCCTGCAACCAGCGTGGGGAGGCCACAAAGAAACAGGAGAAAAATAAAAAACAGTCGATTTTCCAAATATCCACTTCCAACTAGGCCCCAAACCTTTCTAAAACCAAAACAAATTCTCTACTCCTCTAAACGAGTGTCGGCTCAAGTGTCCAGGTAGGAACTGCTCTCCGCCCAATTAACTGCCCCTGCACTTCACTCTTCAGCACCGGGTTTGGTCGGTCCTCATTAACACAGTCACAATCTCAGCTCACGCTCCACAACTACCCTGTCGTCAGAGTAAAGACTCGGGAGTGGTTGGTTGTTTTATTTTTTTAAGACTAACACGTGGGGGGGGGGGTCAAAATAGAGATCGCTGTTAAGGAAAAATCTTTCACGTGGGGGCTAAGCGGGTGAGGGATCAGGGAAGTTAATGGATAAACAGAAAGGGTCCAATACTCTCAGGATCCCTCAAACTCAACGCCCAACTTGAGGGGAAGGTGGTAAGTCAACCCCACCCCCACAACCTGGTCCCCCTTCCTTCACCATCCTGAACCCAATTCCTAGGCCAGTGCCTTCTGCCGGAGCACCGGGTTCTCGACTCCAGCCCCCGAACTCAAGCGCAGGGAAAGGGGAGGCATTTAGGCCTAGCCTCCCAGCGGCCTTCCTTCCCCGGCCGGGGCGGGAGGGGACCCAGGAAGCCGCGCCCGGTTTTCAGTAGGGGGGCGGGGGTGTATGGAGAGCCTAGGCCGCGCCTCCCACCCCGGCGGTCCTAGGCCTCGGCCCGCCCGAGGCGGGGCCCGGGGTCGCGGCGGCGGGCTGGGCGCCGGCTCACCTACCTGGGTTGCCAGTCATTCCAGCTCCGCGGGTACTTGGTGCCGCCGCCGCCGCTGCTCAGCCGAGACCCCGGGGCTCTGCGGCTCATTACCTTCCCCGACACGACATGGCCAAGCGCCGCCGCCCGAAGAAGCGCGAGTCGCCGCCCGAACCGGCCGCCGCCAACACTCCGCTCCGGCCCGGGGCTGAGGAGGAAGCCGAGCAGCAGCAGGAGGAGGAGGCGGCGGAGGGCGGGGGAGGCGGACGGCCGTTCCGGGTTCCGCCTGAGCCCGCAGCGCAGGACGAGGAGGCGGGAGTGCCGCGGCGCGAGGGAGGCGGAGGAAGGGGAGGCGACTTCTCTTCCAGGGCCGTCCGCGGCCCGCGACGCCCGGGCCCAGGAGGAGGAGGAGGAGGACAGCGAGGAGGAGGCGGTGGCGACGGCGCCCCACGCTCACACAGCCACTGCTTCCCCGCCTCCCGGCTCCGCCCGCCGCGCCGCCGCTGCCGCACGGCATGCTGGGAGAGAGGGGCGGTGCCGGCGCCCGCCGGGCCAGGGCAGAGGGGCGGGGTCAGATCAGGTGGGCGGGGCCTGGGCGGGGCCGGCGCGGCGAGCCGACTGTCCTCCAGCTCCCTGCGCTAGTCGCCGCTCTCCGCGGACCGCGCCGAAGTCCAGCCCCGCCGCGGGGGATCACGGGAGAGGGAATCTCCGCCACCACCCCCACACGCACATCCTCCCACTTACGCCCGGGAAAGCACCTGACCCCCTGAGGGCCGGGCAGTCAGGTGTAACCGGGCCACCGGTCAAGAACCTGCTGTGCCCTTGAGGGGGTGGGGGGAGCTAGGGGGCGCGCGTGCATACACACACACACACACACACGTGCCATGAGGGTTCACGTGTGTCCACGTTCCTCACCTTCTACGGTAAAAAGTGGAAATTTTTTAAAAACGGGTTGATCTCCATCTACCCTGCCTCTACCTGAAATGTGCCCATAAAGTCCTGACACCCTGACCGTTTCTTCTCATTGCAAAAAAAAAAAAAAAAGTAGGAAAAGCTAATTACTGAGGAGCACCAACCCCGATCCCGTGAAACGTGAAATATGCTCTATCTTCTCAAGGTAACACTTGCCCACTTTCCCCGCCAAAAAGAGACTGGAGAGTGGGGGCGGGGGGCACAGCCTTAGCACTCTCTCCCCCATCGCGACAGTCCTCCAAAAGTCTTCAGTAAATCATTTGATACGTAATGCGAATGCCATGTACAACAAAATTTCAGCAAGGTGCACATCAGACAGGTAACAGGAGTTACATTTGGGGAGGTTATTCAAATGGATCTTACCCCTCTCTGCACAGAGGGTCTTAACCTATTTTATGTTGCAAGAGGAAAGTCTATATATTGCTTGTGTGATTAAAAGTGGTTACCAAACAAAGTTGAGATTATGAGATGTTACTCATCCTCTTTCCGCTCCTTCCTTATGCCCACCAACCCCTCATAAAGGTATGATCCTGCCAGTTGTAGAGGATGGAAAGTTAGATTTTCAAATGCACTTTCTCACCCCCCCGCCCCCGCCCCCGCCCCCCCTCCACCCATCCAGGAAAAAAGAAACTCCTCTGAACTGGGGCTGTTTGACTCAACCTAGAAATTCCCACTAGGTCAGACCTAAGTATGGTCACCCACATGCGTAAAAAAAAAGGTTGTTTTTTTTTTAATAAAATACCTGTGTGAACAGAAATACATCTGGAAATTTGCCCTGGGTTCCCCCATACTTGCTTGAGGAAGGATCCCACCGTTGTAAAGGGGGCCCTACTCAACCCCTGTCCTCAAGGAATTCTGGAAGTAGGGGTCAGAGAGATAATCTATTCAATATTATTAGAAATAGCTAAAATTGCTATGTTTGCTCAATCTTCCCTCTCTCCACCATCCTGCAAGCCTGTCTCACAATCTGACTAACAAAGCCCCCTCGCCCAAAGCCTTTTCTTAATTCTAAATTTTGAGGATTCCTTGTACCTGTTTTTCTCTGATTGTTTTCTTTTTGTGCTCCAGGTGAGTTCCCGCTCGCCTCCTCTCTGGGACTCTCAGACCCCTGAGCCAATGGCTGATGTAGCCAATCAATCATGTTGATTTCCTTCAACAGTTGATTGCAACAGTGGTGCTGTGACCAAATTATGTCAGTTGTTCAAATTCCAAAATGATTTCCAAAAGACTAATCAGTAACTTAGAACCCTGAGAAAATTTTCAGGAGTCCTCTAACCTTTTCAAATTACAGGACACCAGCAGAGTAATTCAAGGAAGGGCTCTGGGATCAAATTCCAACGCTGTGTAAAAGCTCGGGCTGGGGTGGGGTGGGAGGGGGGCGGGGGCGCAAGGCTGAGTGCCCCAGGTTCTCATCTGTAAAATATAGATGATAATATTAGCACTGACCTCTTCAGGATGTTGAGAGGGTAAATAGCGATCTTGCATGTAAAGTGCTTTTCACAGTGCCTGCCACTTGGTAAGCAATCACAGCTAAAAATCAGATCCTCCACTTCACTGAAGCACATGGCTATTTGGATTATGCATGACCAGAGAAGAATGAGAAAAAAAAAAAGGTAGCTGGCAGGGGTTGTGCCCAATTGCTCAAACAATTGCTTTTTATTTATCATTTTTTCCCCTACTGTTTACATAGAAATGATTAACCCTCAAAAACAGTGTTCATACAGAGGAGGTGTAAGGACACAGAAGGTGAGTGAGTGTCATTTAGCAGCAACTTCCTGGAAAGCAATTTAAGAGTGTGTATCCAAAGACTTAAAATGAATTCCCTTTGCTCCTAGGAGATTCCTCTCCTAGGATTGTATCCTAAGAAGATATGCAACACTGCAAAGTTATTTTCTTCTAATAAAGATCAGATCATGGGACAGTCCTGGTTAAAACACATCAATGGCTTCCCATTCTCTAGATAAAATCTAGACAGACTCATCATTACTAAGAGCCTGTAAAAACTGGCTTCTCCTGCGTTGCAAACATCCCAGCGCTGCTCATACCCGTGAACAGGATCCTAATAATGGTTCTAAATTTCTTCTTCATAGAAAAATCCTCTCACTAGGCTGTACCCCAGTTAAAAAAAATCAGAATCTCTAAATGTAGATTCAGGCATTAAAATTTTTTAGACTTCCCCAGAGGATTCTAATATGCACACAAGACTGAAAAACACCATTTTTGAGCACCTAAGAACTGAAAACGCTATTTGGGACTCCACCCTCCACCCATACCTCCCAATATATGTTGGTTATAAAAATTCTAAACCACTGGGAAAGAAAGACTTAAAAGCTCAGTTTTCCCATGATGACTACTTGGATACTTAAAAATACATATACATCAAATATGATCAATGTTCAAAACTTTCCAAAATTTTTTCTCACTTCTTTTGGTGGTTCGGCTTCTCTGGTTCCATTAGCGCTTTTTAATTCCACTCCAAACACAGAGACAATTTCTGTTCCTGAAACACACTGAGCCTCTCCAGTCCCAGAGTTGGTCTTTTTGTTTTTGCTTTTGTTTTTATTTTTTGTACTTGATGTTGCCTCTGCCTGGAATGCCTTTCGAATTGAACTTCGCTCCCATTAGGGTTGGAACTAAGGTAAAGAGTGGAGTGCCTCTGGTGCTGAATTTAAGGAGGTACTCACTCTTGAGACTGTCCAAATGCAACCCTGCACTTGGCACAGGCCTGCAAGTAACTGCCTCCTTAAATCAAGGCAGCTAGGCACCTCATTTGTCTCACCTTAGTTCTGTTTCCCTTGGTCCATCTCAGTTCTTTGCAGAAGGTTTTCTCTGACTTCCCTCCTCAAAAAACCAGGCCAGTACCCTATCCAGGTGTGCTCTATCACACACCCCATTTCTTTCCTTGGTAACACCCATCACCACCTGCAAGTATTGGGTTTCTTTGCATATTTATTATCTGTCTCGCCCTTAGGGTACAAACTGTGTGAGATTCAAGCTCGTACCTGTCTCACCTCTACCTCCTCCATCTCCAGCCAACAGCACAGCACTTGACTTAGAGTAAATAAACACTCAAAAAATAGTTGTTAGTGGAAGGAATGAAATGGACATCAACTAAGATATGGACCAAATTCAGTTCAGTCTCACAGTCATGTCTGACTCTTTGCATGTCTTCAGTCATGCAACCCATGGACTGCAGCACGCCAGACTTCCCTGTCCATCACCAATTCCTGGAGCTTCCTCAAACTTATAGCCATAGTTAGTGATGCCATCCAACCATCTCATCCTCTGTCATCCACTTCTCCTCCTACTTAAAGGTTGACCTTTCCCAGCATCAGGGTCTTTTCTCATGAGTCAGTTCTTCACATCAGGTGGCCAAAGTATTGGAGTTTCAGCTTCAGCATCAGTCCTTCAAATGAATACTCAGGGTTGATTTACTTTAAGATTGACTGGTTTGATCTCCTTGCAGTCCAAGGAACTCTCAAGAGTCTTCTCCAACACCACAGTTCAGAAGAATCAATTCTTCAATGCTCAGCTTTCTTTATGGTCCAATTCTCATGTCCATACATGACTACTGGAAAAAACATAGCTTTGACTAGATGGACCTTTGTGGGCAAAGTAACATCTCTGCTTTTTAATATGCTGTCTAGATTTGTTATAGCTTTTCTTCCAAGGAGCAAGTGTCTTTTAATTTCATGGCTGCAATCATGATCTGCAGTGATTTTGGAGCCCAAAAAAACAAACTCTCTCACTGTTTCCATTGTTTCCCCATCTATTTGCCATGATGCTTTGGGACTGATGCTATGATCTTAATTTTTTGAATGTTGAGTTTTAAGCCAACTTTTTCACTCTTCTCTTTACTTTCATCAAGAGGCTCTTTAGTTTCTCTTCGCTTTCTGCCATAAGGGTGGTGTCATTTCCATATCTGAAGTTATTGATATTTCTCCTGGCAGTCTTGATTCCAGCTTGTGCTTCATCCAGCCCGGCATTTCCCATGATGTACTCAGCATAGACATTAAATAAACAGGGTGACAGCATACAGCCCTGATGTACTCCTTATCCAATTTGGAACCAGTCCGTTGTTCCATGTCCGGTTCTAACTGTTGCTTCTTGAGCTGCATACAGATCTCTTTAAGAATTTCCCACAGTTTCTTGTGATCCACAGAGTCAAAGGCTTTGGCATAGTCAATAAAGCAGAAGTAGATGTTTTTCTGAAATTCTCTTGCTTTTTCGATGATCCAACGGATGATGGCAATTTGATCTCTGATTCCTTTGCCTTTTCTAAATCCAGCTTGAACATCTGGAAGTTCTCAGTTCATATACTATTGAAGCCTAGCTTGAAGAGTTTTGAGCATTACTTTGCTAGTGTGTGAGATGAGTGCAGTTGTGCAGAAGTTTGAACATTCTTTGGCATTACCATTCTTTGGGATTGAAATGAAAACTGACCTTTTCCAGTCCTGTGGCCACTGGTGAGTTTCCCAAATTTGCTGGCATATTGAGTGCAGCACGTTAACAGTATCATCTTTTAGGATTTGAATAGCTCAACTGAAATTCCATCACTTTCACTAGTTTTGTTTGTAGTGATGCTTCCTAAGGCCCACTTGACTTCACATTCCAGGATGTCTGTGTGAGTGGTGTGATTGTGGTTAATTATTTAATTACGGGTAGCATACATGCTTTTTTTTTTTCTCACTATGAGGCCAGTGGAGAAATACAAATTCTTGCCAACTTTTCAAATGGAAGATTTATTAAATATATTTCATTACGCAGATTTAAAAAAATCAAGACATGTGACATAGTATTTGTGCTTTTTCTGTAGTAATATCAGGTTAATTTTTTTCCCCAACATTTTTATTTGGATATTTAATCTTAAAATTCAGTTATAAGTTGCAGTTCTCCTTTTCAGTCCTGAGATAACTTCCCCTTGATATATGGGGAAAAGACTCATTTTGCCTCCTCTTTTCTTCTCTCAGTCTCTCATTTAGTATCAATCAGATTCTCAGAGACCTTCATAGATTAGCAAACATATTGACTAAGGGGTATTTAAATAGTTTTTGTTTGGTGGCTGGTGACCATGTTGATACTTTATCAGGAAGTTAAAATAACCAAGTAGATCAGTGTCAGTGAGGAGAGATCCCCCAAATTACCATCTATCATGCTGACTGGTAATGGCTTGTATATATGTTGCTAATTTGTGTACAGTAACTTTTGTGCATGAATGAAAGTACACGTGCAGCCAGCCAGTCTTTAGTATATATCATTTTTTAATCCTTTTTTTTTAAGTTTAAGTAAGAATGATAATTCTTACCCATATCTGTCAGAGGGCAGACAGAATGAAAACCACAGTCACAGAAAACTAACCAAACTGATCACATGGACCACAGCCTTGTCTAAGTCAATGAAACTATGAGTCATGCCATGTAGGGCCACCCAGGATGGACCGGTCATGGTGGAGAGTTCTGACAAAATGTGATCCAGCAAAGAAGGGAATGACAAACCCCTTCAGCATTCTTGCCTTGAGAACCCCATAAACAGTATGAAGAGGCAAAAAGATAGGACTATGAAAGGTGAACTCCCCAGGTCGGTAGGTGCCCCAATATGCTACTGGAGAAGAATGGAGAAATAGCTACTGAAAGAATGAAGAAGTGGAGCCAAAGCAAAAATAATGCCCAGTTGTGGATATGACTGGAAACAGAAGTAAAGATATGGACCAAAATTGATTCTAAAAAGTATTGGTCTCAGTTTTACTTATAAAAAGCAAAAAAAAAAAAAAAAATTGAGGTATTATCTCAGTGTTCAACAACAGAAGATAGCCCATTTGTACTTGTAATTTTCTGCAGTTTATTAGAAGTTATAATTATGAAATATTTTAATGGAATTGGGAAAATATTATGTTTACATGTTTTAAAAAGAACGTGAATTAGAGAAATGGAAATCAAAACTATAATGAAGTATCATCTCATACCCATCAGAATGGCCATTATCAAAAAGCCAACAGACATGGGCTTCCCTGATGGTCCAGTGATTAAGCATCTATGCTTCTACTGCAACTAAATCAATCGATGGTAGGGAAACTGTGGTCCCACATGTCCCATGGCACAGCCAAAAAAAAGTCTATAAACAATATGTGCTGGAAAGGTGTGGAGAAAAGGGAAACCACCTACACTTGCTTGCCCACCTGTGAGTTGGTATAACCATTATGGAGAAGAGTATGGAGTTTCTTTAAAAAACTAAAACTAGTGATCCAGCCATCCTAGTGCTGGGCATGTATCTGGAGAAAACCATAATTCAAAAAGACACACACACCCCATTGTTCACTGCGGCACTGTTTACAATAAGACATGAAGGTGACCCAATGTCAATCAGCAGAGGAGTGGATGAAGAAAATGTGGTACGTGTATACAGTAGAATATTACTCAGCCATTAGAAAGAATTAACCAATGCCATTTGCAGCAGCATGAATGGACCTAGAGATTTTCATACTGAGTGCAGCAAGTCAGACTAGAGATAGGCACGTGATATGCTACCACTTATATGTGGAATCTAAAAAAAAGAGGGATACAAATGAACTTATCTACAAAACAGAAACAAATTCACAGACTTCGAGAACAAATTTATGGTTACCAAAGGAGGAAGGATAAATTAGGAATTTGGGGTTGACATGTACACGCTGCTATATTTAAAATTGATAGCTGACAAGGACCTACTATATAGCACAGGGAACTCTCCTCAAAACTATGTAACAACCTAAATGGGAAAAGAATTTGAAAAATAATAGATAAATGTGTAAATAAAATAAATAAAGTGGCAGAACCAAAAAGAAGAAGAGGAAGAACGAGAAGTGGTACAAAAATATGATGCAATGCTTCAGTTCAGTTCAGTTCAGTCGCTCAGTCGTGTCCGGCTCTTTGCTACCCCATGAATCGCAGCGCTCCAGGCCTCCCTGTCCATCACCAACCCCCGGAGTTCACTCAGACTCACATGCATGGAGTCCGTGATGCCATCCAGCCACCTCATCCTCTGTCGTCCCCTTCTCCTCCTGCCCCCAATCCCTCCCAGCATCAGAGACTTTTCCAATGAGTCAAGTCTTCGCATGAGGTGCCCAAAGTACTGGAGCTTCAGCTTTAGCATCATTCCTTCCAAAGAACACCCAGGGCTGATCTCCTTCAGAATGGACTGGTTGGATCTCCTTGCAATCCAATACTACTCAGTCATAAAAACAAATGAAATAATGCCATTTGAAGAAACATGAATGGATGTAGAGATTATCACGATAAGTGAAGTAAGTCAGACAGAGAAAGAAAATATCATATGATATTGTTTATATGTGGACTCTTTTTAAAAGTAATACAAATGAACTTATTTACAAAACAGAAACAGACTTGTAGACTTTGAAGACAAACTTATGATCGCCAGAAGTTAAAGGTGAGGAGGAAGAATAAACTAGGAGTTTGGGATTAACATATCTACACTACTGTATATAAAATGGGCTTCCCTGGTAGCTCAGCTGGTAAAGAATCCACCTGCAATGCAGGAGATCCAGTTTGATTCCGGGTTGGGACAATCCCCTGGAGAAGGGATAGGCTACCCACTCCAGTATTCTTGGGCTTCCCTAGTGTCTCAGACAGCAAAGAATCCACTTGCAATGCAGGAGACCTGGATTCGATCCCTGGATTGGGAAGATCCCCTGGAGAAGGGCATGGCAACCCACTCCAGTATTCTTGCCTGGAGAACCCAATGGACAAAGGAGCCTGGTGGGCTACAGTCCATGGTGTCACAAACAGTTGGACATGACTGAGCAACTAAGCACAGCACATATGTAAAATAGATAATCAACAAGGACCTACTGTGTAGCACAGAGAACTCTATTCAATATTCTGTAATAATCCATATGAGAAAATAATCTGGAAAAAACATTGAATATATGTATAGCTGAACCACTTTACTGTACACCTGAAACTAACACAACATTGTAAATCAACTATACTCTAATATAAAATAAAGATCAAATTAAAAATAAAAAATAAATTTAAAAGAGCATGAGATACAAATGTGAACATGTGCTATGACCTCAAGTCTGTTTAAAAACAGAGGTGACAGTTTTATAGGAAAAAAAAAAACAGAAGAAAATGTATTAAATTTACTTAATATTTATGTCCTGGGATAAGTGGAATCATAGGTGATTTCCCCCTGCTAAGTGCTAGTTTCTCATTAAAATACGGAAGTAGCATTTGAAAGCACAATTTTAAAAAACTAAAGCATTTGATAAATACATGTTAAGTGAATGAACAAAGAAAGAATACTCTACTGTGGCAGTGACCCACATAGACTAATTAAATACATTTTGGCCAAAGCATAGAGTCTTAGCTCTAATAATGGTGACAAACTAGCTTATATTTATTGAGCATTTATTAACGTCTAATTTACTAATTTACTTCACAGAATTCTCCAAAACCATGCTCTACAGTAATTATCTCTGATGCCAAGAGTGACTGAGCAGCCTGCCCAAAATCACCCAGCTGGTAACACGCGGGGGACTGTCGCAAGAGGGACAGAAGGGACATTTGGTCCCGACTTCACATTCGTCAAGCCCTCAAATTTAGACCTTTGACGCTATTGCCTAGTGAGGTTATACGCAGAGCCCCAGAAACACAGTGATGAGAAAGAAGCCTGAATTTTTAAAAATTGTGTCCCTTTACCAGCCACAGACCTGGAGGTAACCTTTTATAATTGGGTTACATTATTCACTGGCAAATAGGTAAATTCTATTGCATTGTAGTTTCTTCCCCTAGTATTAAACACAGTCATTTGTAAAAAGAAAGCTCTTAAAATGTACCACAAATTTTGTGTCCTGTTTGCTATTTCTTGTTTTTTTTTTTTAATACAACCAGAAACTCCAAAGCTGTAAGTTGACCCGAACCTTTAATTTCTGAAATATAAGGTATAAGAATTTGAACAGAGGCACTAGGATTTTCCTAGACAGATCCTCAAGATTTCCTAGACAGATACTAAAATTTATATCCTGCGTAAACAAAAGATAAAGCACTCTCTTTTGTTTCCTATAATCCCCAGACCTGCTGCAGGATTGACTCTGATTTGTCTCCAAAAATCGAGGGACCTCATACTCAAATAGAAGACAGGAGTACAACAGTGATTTTTAAAACACAGCCTTAAAAGCAAATCCACATCATAAAGACATTAAAGCAGATTTAAAAAAAAAGAAAAGCAGCAACCCTCTTATTCCTGCTTCTAGCTAGGAAAGCTTTGTCACAGGTCAGGCTCCCTCAGTAAGGTCTATTTTTGTAGCCAGTTTTCGAGTTGGTGCTGAAGGAATTTGGCTGGAAAACCTCTTGACACATTTGAAATCTCCACTCAAGCTGCCTCAGCTTGAGGCAAAGCCAAGCTTCTATGAATCAGGGCACAAGACGAGCTGCCCAGTGACTCGCGCACACGCCAAACAATAAAACAGGAGGACAGTGATGCCCATCTAAAGCTGTTCGTGACTTGTAAAGTGCGGAAAACATGAGGGTGAGGTTCCCGCATGCTTGGCTCTGAGGTGCCCAGGAATTTATGTGATGATTCTGAAGGAGCCAGCTCCTTTGCTTATTAAAACTTAAACAATAACAGGCACATATGTGGGCTTCCCAGGTCGCTCAGCGGTAAAGAATCCGCCTGCAATGCAGGAGTTGCAGGAGAGGCAGGTTCCATCCTTGGGTCAGAAAGATCCCCTGGAGGAGGGCATGGCAACCCACTCCGGTATTCTTGCCTGGAGAATCTCATAGACAGAGGAATTTCAATCCCGGAGTTGGGAAGATTCCCCTGGAGGAAGAGATGGAAACTTCTCCAGTATCCTTGCCTGGGAAATTCCATGGACAGAAGAGCCTGGTAGGCTACAGTCCATAGGGTCACAAAAAGTTAGACATAACTAAAGCCAGTTAGCATGCACACACGCACACAGGCACAAATGTAAATAAAATGCAGATATGCAAATAAAATATCCCCAGCAAGTCATTTCCATCAATTTTTTGGACAGTTATCTTTTTTTTTTTTTTGACTCTGCTGGGTCTTTGTAGCCGTGCGGGCTTTCCTCTAGCTCCAGTGCACGGGCTTCGCATTGCGGTGGCTTTTCCTATTGCAGCACACAGGCTCTAGAGTGAGTGGGCTTCAGTAGTTGCAGCGTGTGGGCTCAGTAGTTGCAGTTTCTGGGCTCTAGAACACACTGGGCTCAATAGATGTAGTGCACGGGCTTAGCTACTCTGTGACATGTGAGATTTTCCCAGCCCAAGGATGGAATCTGTTATCTCCTGCACTGGCAGGAGAATTCTTTACCACTGAGCCACCAGGGAAGCCCTGGACAGTTACCTTTTAACATTTTAAATATATCCTGTGTATGTTTCCTTCCTGTACCTCATTCCTCATTATGTGCATGCTCAATCATGTCTGACTCTTTGCGACCACGTGAACTATATATAGTCTGCTGGTCTACTTTGTCCATGCTATTTTCCAGGCAAGAATAGTGGAGAGGCTTATCATTTCCTCCTCCAGGGGATCTTCCTAACCCAGGGATCAAACCTGAGTTTCCTGCAACTCCTGCATTGCAGGCAGATTCTTTACCACTGCACCACCTGGGAAGCCCCTCCTGTATCTAATAAATGCCTTTTGGAAGAACTAGATTGTAAGGGAACAAAACTTTTTACTTCTAATGCTAATTGACAAGTAATGTCTAGCTAGAGATAGTTTATCCTCCTTTCTCTCGGGCCTTAAGTGGGAGCTCCTACCAATATAGACTTTGGTTTTCCCTCATTTTTAAATCCATGGCTTTGCCTGTCATTTCCTGATCTCTTACCAACCTTCAGCCTTCCAAACATTTTGGCTAAGGTCAGGGCCCACCAGGACTGGGTTGAAGAGAAAGGATATTAACGTGTGGTGGGGGTTGGAAGAGGAAGTATACAGAGGGAAGCTAACTCAGAACAAAGAAGCGTGGCACCTTTAGTATTTGTTATCACTGCCTGGACGTCATCCAAGTCTGATGATGATGGTGGTGATGAAAATGATACAACTGGTAATAACAATAGCTGACATTTACTGATCTCTCACTTCTCTCCAAGCCATTGCTAAGGCTGTACAATAACTAATTCATTGTCCATGGAATCCTCAAGATGAGGTTGGTTGCTCTTCTTATTTCCATTTTACAGATGATGAAGCAGAGGCTTTCAGTGGACATGACTTGCCCAAAGTAACACAGGTAGTGTATAGTAGAGCTGAAGCTTAAATTCACATGCGGTTGCCTGTCCCCATGCTCCCCCTATAATTTACTTTAGCCAACAATCAACTTAATGTATCAATTTGTATGAGTACCCATCTTTCAAAGAGCAAACAGATATTGCACATTTAATTCACTATAGTTAAAGAGTTGAGCCTACCAAGTAAGGGAGGGATAAATATTTCCCTGCAGAGCCTCTTGCTGAAATAGAACTCTTTGACCTCTTTAGCGGACTGCTATATGTGTCATAACTGAAACTGAAACGATCCCTTCATCCCATGCCAAGGAGCAAATGAAGGCTTATTCTGGAAGGTCTTTTGTGTTACAATGATTTGAAGGTCACTCAACTTGGCCTGGGTGTTTGGACCATACCCCAGGCATACCACCTCTCAGGGTACCCTCCTGCTGGGGCCCGGAAGAAGCTTCTCAGCAAAAGGATGATTTGAGGCGGTTTTTGGATGCAGGGGAAGCAGATGGCCGAATATGACATCACCTCTCGTAAGGGAAACTGAAACATGAAAATAATAGGATTGTAGGAAAATAATAGCCTAATCTTAAATTATCATCTAGTGTTTTGGAAGTGTTTATTCCTAGCAAATATCAGGGATGGAAGAGAGTTAATAAAAGACCAAGTCTGGCCCTGAGCTCCCCAGCTGAAACTCAGAAACCACCTTTTCCACTATTTTGATAAAATAATAATGATTACACACAGAGAATTTTAATTATATTTATTTCAAACTGCCACCATTCCTCAAACACTGGGAGATAAATATTATCAAATCCTGATTTTTACTAGAAGGAAACTGTACTCAGAAAGCTTAGTGAGTAAATTGCCTTCTGCCACTCAGCTGGTAAATAGCAGAACCTGGTTTTGAATCCTGGGCTATCTGATGTCAAAGATACCCCGTACCTGAAAACCACTTGAGGGGTGTATAATGGGGGAATGTTTTTCTGACCATTCCATAAAGTACCAAAATAATGTGCCTCAAAGGACACTATCAACAGAGTGAAAGGGAGAAAATATTTGCAAATCGTGTATCTGAAATGGAGTTAAAATGCAGAATATATACAGATCTCCCACAGCTCAACAACAACACAAACAAGTCAATTAAAAAATGGGCAAAGGGGGCTTCCCTGGTGGCTCAGTGGTAAAGAATCTGCCTGCCGATGCAGGAGACATGGGTTTGATTCCTGGTCCAGGAAGATCCCACATGCCGCAGTGCAACTAAGCCCACGTGCCACAACTATTGAGCCTGTGCTCTAGAGAGCCCGAGAACCACGGCTACTGAAGCCTACGTACCCTAAAGCCCATGCTCTGCAACAAGAGAAGCCACCGCAATGAGGAGCCCATGCACCGCAACCAGAGTAGCCCCTGCTCGCAGCAACTCGAGAAAAGTACGTGCAGCAATGAAGACCCAGCATGGCCAAAAGTAGATAAGTAAATACATATTTTTTTAATGGGCGAAGGACTTGAATAGACATTTCTCCAAAGGATATGTACAAATGGCCAATAAACACATGAACAGTTGCTCAACATCACTAATCGCTGGGAAAGTTCAAAACAAAACCACAATAAGATACCACTTTATACCCTTTAAGACAGTCATTATAAATGGACAAGCAGAAACCAGCAAGTGTTGGTGAGGATGTGGAGAAAATAGGAGCTTTGTGTGTTGCTGGTGGACATGTGAAATAGTGCAATCACTGTGAAAAACAGCATGGAAATTCCTTAGAAAATTAAAAAGTAAAATTACCATATGATTCATCCATGCTACTTCTGGGTACATGCCCCAGAGAATTGAAAGCAGGGACTCAAACAGGTTTTTCCAAACCCATGCTCAGAGCAGCATTACTCACATAGCCAAAGAGAGAAGCAATCCAAGTTTCCACTGATGGATGAATGGATAAATAAAATGTGGTATAGCCATACAATGGAGTATTATTCACCCTTAAAAAGAAAGTGACATATGCTACAATATAGGTGTTTGCAGACATTATACTAGGTGAAATAAACTAACACAAAAATAAATGCTGTATGATCCTACTTATATGAGGAACTTAGAGTAATCAAATTCGTACGGACAGAAAGTAGAATGGTGGTTGCCAGGGCCTGGGAGGAGGGGAGAATAGGGAGTTACTCTCTAAAAGGCGTAAAGTTTCAGTTTGGGAGGATGACAAGTTTCTGGAGATTGATGGTGGTAATGGTAGAACAACTGTGTGAATGTAGTCCACACCACAGAACTCTACACATAAAGGGTGGATTTTATGTTATGTGTATTTTATCTCAAGCTAAAAATGGTAAAAAAAAAAAAAAATAGAAAAAGAACAAGACATAGAAACTATGACTGTTCTGTACTTGATGATTCTGTCTTCCTAACATTAACAGGAAGCAAAAGTAACAATCTCTCACTTAAAAAAAAATTAAATTATTCTTAAAGTAATGAATTAAAGAATTTTTTTATGTGTCACTTATAGAAATAATTTTTACATTAAAAATATTGTTAGCACCAGTTGTATCAGAATAGAATTTCAGACACTTTGGAAGACAGAACACGTGAATGAGTGGTAGTTTGTACTGACGTTGTCCAGCATGGTAGCCATTAGCCACTCGGGGCTATTGAGCACTTGAAAATGTGTCTGATTCCCCTTGATATATGATGTAAATAAAATATACACCAGTTTTCAAAAGCTTATTATCAAAAAGGGAGTGTAAACTATCTCATTAATAATTTTTACATTGATTATAAGATTGCAGTTTGGATATATTGAGTTAAATAAACTTTATTTTTAAAATTAATTTCACTTATCTCTCTTTACCTCTTTTTTTGGTTTTATTTCAGTTTTCTGTTTGTTTGTTTTGGATGTGCTGTGCGGCTTGTGGGATCTTAGTTCCTTGCGTGTGTACATGCTCAGTTGCCTCTGACTCTTTGTGACTCCACGGACTGTAGCCCACCAGGTTCCTCTGTCCATGAGATTTTCCAGGCAAGAATACTGGAGTGGGTTGCCATTTCTTTCTCCAGGGAATCTTTCCAACCCAAAGGTAGAACCTGTATCTCTTGTGCACACAAATTCTTTATCGCCTGGGGAGCAGGGATCAAACCTGGGCCCTGAGCAGTGAAATTGTGGAATCCTAGCAACTAGAATTCTCTCTCTACTTTTTAAATGTGGCTACTAGAAAATTTGAAATTATATATGAGGCTCAAATTATATTTCTATTGGACAGAACTGTGCTAGACAAGGATCAGAATGTATTTTTATTGAGCATTGTCTAAGGAATGCTGACACTATATCCGGGCACCTCTACAAGCTATCCCTGGGGCCTTGGCAGCTCACTTGCAGTCTCTGCTGAGAATTACCTCCCAGGGTCTCCTCACTGGACCTAACCTTTCTAATCTCCATGGTCCAAATCAACTCTTGCATGCAACTTGTCTTTACCTTAAGACCTGCTGCTGCTGCTTCTAAGTCGCTTCAGTCGTGTCCAACTCTGTGCGACCCCATAGATGGCAGCCCACCAGGCTTCCCCGTCCCTGGGATTCTCCAGGCAAGAACACTGGAGTGGGTTGCCATTTCCTTCTCCAATGCATGGAACTGAAAAGTGAACGTGAAGTCGCTCAGTTGTGTCTGACTGTTAGCAACCCATGGACTGCAGCCCACCAGGCTCTTCCAGCCATGGTATTCTCCAGGCAAGAGTACTAGAGTGGAGTGCCATTGCCTTCTCCGTTAAGACCTGAAGGAACTCTTTTTCTGACCCTCTAGATTTATCTTAACCACTCCTGTTGTCACTTAAGTGTATTAAGTCTTAACTCCCCAACCAAGCCAATGTGGGTAGTTTGCGGTGAGGAAATTTTTAGTAAGGAAACACCCAACAAGCATCCTGTGCCTTCCTTCTCCTAGGATGTAGACATCCGAGTAGACATCACAACAGACATCGGCAATCAATCACAGCACTATAACCAAACATTAAGAATCAATCATAGCACATATTCTCTCCAAGCCCATTCAAGGGCTTCTTCTCATTTTTTAATACAGAACTCTAGGCAGCTACTACCCACCGATCAAAGCTGTCATGAGAGAAAAAAATCTATTTGCTATCCCTATAATAGTCATCTAGTGAACTGAATTGTCAGAGTAAATTCAGCAAAGAAGCATATGTTTAAAACTTTTCTCTCCTTGCATCGTAAGCTATATAACAACAAACCGAGGCCAATAAGAAGATTTTATCAATAGTGTCCAAGCATGTTATTGTTGCCTGAAATCAGGTGTTTGGGTACTTCCTATATGTCTACTGAAGCCCGGGGAAGTTGTAAAGCACGTTGTCTATTTTCTTTGAGATAGTTTTTAGCAGGTTCCATCATTCCCTCTCCAAGCACATACAGAGCAAAAGGTATTGGCATTATATAACAAGTCAGGTTCTCCAAAAGTGAGTTTCATGGAACACTAGTTCTGTAATTCTGCAGGATGCTAATAAATATTCAATGAAGAATTAATTCCCTAGTCAAGTAGGTGAGACGCACTAGGTTCAGAAAATGTTAAAATGATTTATTATGATTTATCAAAGAACTCCCTCTGAAAAGGGAGTCTAGTACGTTCCCCAATTTTTTTGATGTAGAGTCCCATTTTCATATCTTGAGAACTATGTTCTAAGACACATATTTTTAGTAAATACCATCCCAAAGGTAGTGCTGATGCTGTGTTTATGAAATGATAGGGGTGGGTAGGAGGGAGGAATACTGATGGTAGGAATCACTGTAGTCTCTTCTTTATTTTCAAATTTATTTCTTCAAACCCAAGCATTTGTTGCCATCATTTATCTGGTTAACAGGTGATAGATAAATCATTATGTATATTTAGCTTGGAGTATCAGTAAACCTGATTCAACCCCTTGAATTTGCTGATGAGAAAACTAAGACTCAGAGAGATTAAGTGCCAATAGCCAAGGTCACCCAGCACATCAGTTTAGTTCAGTTCAGTCGCTCAGTCGTGTCTGACTCTTTGCGACCCCATGAATAGCAGCACGCCAGGCCTCCCTGTCCATCACCAACTCCCGGAGTTCACTCAAACTCACGTCCATCGAGTCAGTGATGCCATCCAGCCATCTCATCCTCTGTCGTCCCCTTCTCCTCCTGCCCCCAATCCCTCCCAGCATCAGAGTCTTTTCCAATGAGTCAAGTCTTCACATGAGGTGGCCAAAGTACTGGAGTTTCAGCTTTAGCATCATTCCTTCCAAAGAAATCCCAGGGCTGATCTCCTTCAGAATGGACTGGTTGGATCTCCTTGCAGTCCAAGGGACTCTCAAGAGTCTTCTCCAACACCACAGTTCAAAAGCATCAATTCTTCGGTGCTCAGTTTTCTTCATAGCCCAACTCTCACATCCATACATGACCACTGGAAAAACCATAGCCTTGACTAACCGGACATTTGTTGGCAAAGTAATGTCTCTGCTTTTCAATATGCTATCTAGGTTGGTCATAACTTTTCTTCCAAGGAGTAAGCGTCTTTTAATTTCAAGCAGATCAGTGTCTAACAAATTAGGAAGCTTTAAAAAAAAAAAGGCAAAATATGAAGTGGCCCAGAACTATCACCTTCATAATCTCCTATACCTTAGACTACCCTCATCCTTCATTTGTTTACCTGCAACAGAAAATTACATTTTGGAGGAGGGTTATGAAGGTAGATATGCTCCATTCCCCTAACAGAAATAGAGGAGAAATTTATTACAGCAAAGATCAGGAGAGCCTCTTGAGCTCTCTCAGCCTTCTGAGGAAACCCAGCAAAGTGAGCTTAGAGTTCTTAACGCTAATGATGATACCTATCAAAGAACTTCTGACTTGATTTCTAGAGCCCTGGACTTAAGTTTACTGTTCTAAATGCATAGTGTCTTCAAAAGTGGGCCTTGTGACAAGTGAAGGTTAATGATTGAAGTTGGCCTCTCAATGGGGACCTTTACAGAATCTGACAACTCAGTAGACCTCTGCTTGGGGCTTAATTTCAAGACTCTCACTAATAAGATCAAAGAGACCACATGACATGTGTCCCCCACACTCAATGGCTTCTACTCTCGCACAGCCCAACATCTTCATCTCTGGCAAATGTCGTTGGCACTGACCTTGGCTTGGTCAGGTTTTCTCAATGTTAGCACTGTTAGCATTTGGGGCTAGATAATTATCTGTTGTGGGTGCTGTCCTGGGTATTGTAGGATGTTTAGCAAATTTCCAGGCTTCTACTCACTAGATGCCAGTGGTATCCCCTAACTTGTAACAATCAGAAATATGTCCAACAAAAGCCCCTTGGGGAGTAAAATTGCCCCTGGCTGAGAACCATGGTTAGATGAACTCAGTGAGGATGATGAGCACTTTCAACAGAGAGTCAGTTTCCACTAGATAACGAGCTTTTCAGGCAAGGACTCAGGAAACATATGTTAATAATTTTTTTATCTCTCTCCTTGGCACCTAGTAGGTATTCACTCACCAATTCACTGCACAAATATTTATTAAGCACCTATTATGTGCTAGGCATTCTTGCAGAAGATAAGGATACAGCACTGAACATCAAGTAATCCATGGCCTCAAAGAATTTGTATTTCAGAGGAGGTAAGATAGATGATAAAAATACAAATTAAAGTATAAATAAATATATGAAGTAATTTTAGTCACTAAGAGCTTTGAAGAAAAAAAGCAGATAAACATGAAAGAGGGCTGCCTTAAACCAGAGTAGTCTATCAGTTGGAATTATATTGGTAACAGGATCCAAAATAACCGTGCCTTCAACAAAATAAAAGTTTATTTCTCTCTCAAGTAGAAGTTCAGAAGCAAGTAATCCAGAACTCTTACGACAGTTGTGCTCCATGAAGTCCTCAGTGATCCAGGCTCCGTCTATTCTATTCTTCTGCTGTGCTTGGCCTCCATTTCCAAGGTTACCTCCTGGTCTGAGGTGGCTGCTCCAGCTCCAGCCATCAGATCATGTTCCAGTCAGGAGAATGAATAAATGGGAAGAAAAAGAAGCTAAATATATGTAGCAATTATTTTTTTAAGGATGGTTCTTAGATATTGCCACATAATATTTCTGCTTATACTGCATTGGACAGAACTTGGTCATATAGCTAGAGCCAGTTTTTTTTTTTTTTTTTCTTTTTTAGCTATGTTGCCTGTGGGATCTTAGTTCCCCAACCAGGGATTGAACCTGTGCCCCCTGCTTTGGAAGAATAGAGTCTTAACCACTGGACCACCAAGGAAGTCCCCCATATTTTTCATAACTACACACAAACACATGTATACAGAGATGAGTGTACAGCCACACCTCCCTTTTGAGATGAGGAAAAAGGCTAAATAAGCGGATTGGGTTAATAAAAAAAGATCTTATAGGTTAAAAAATTTGCAAGGCATGAAAGTTCTATTGCCTTTGGTCACAAAATCAGCCTATTTTAATCTGGACCTCTTTTACTTCAAGAAAATAGTAAATCCAGGTTAATATTTATTCCAGTTCTGAGTCATCCTTGGTTTCACTTTCTAAATCATTCAGTAGTGGGTCTGGTGAGATCTTGAGAAGAAACTGGAGGGTGGGGTGGAGAAGGAGAAAGAAACAGCTGGTTTATAGGAAGGCCTCTGGTGAGTAGCTGTTAGACAAGGTGGTAACGAATAACACGATGAACAGAATATGTCCAGAACACATCCAGATGGTAATTAAAATGTTTCTTCCTTCCTTACTCACTCTGTAGGGCCCCCTTGAGGTGCTCTTTGAATTTATTTACTTTCCTCCTGTCACTATCCCTTCCCTAGTTGAAATGGGCGGGGCCGGGGGGAGGGGAGTATCACCCGAGAACCAGAAAACAAGATCACCTCTGGACCCGGTTCAGTAAATCATTGATCTAGAAGTCAGAAAGTTTCAGACACATGCTTCAGATTGTGGGTTTTGTACCCCAGGCCAGTGCTTGTCACATTTTAATGTGCTTAGGATCTTGTTAAAGCGCAGACTGATTCAGCAGGTCTGGACTGGGGCCTGAGACCCTGCATTTCTAACAAGCCTTCCCCCGTAGCCCCCCACCCTGTGATGGCTAGTCTGGAGACCTCACTCTTGAGCAGCGAGGTCCTAGATAGAGCAGTGGTTTTCAAACTCGCCTGCCCGTTTGAATTACCTGGAAGATCTTTAAGAACTCCTGATGCCTGAGCCTTATGGCCAGCTTCTGACTGAATTAGTGTGGGTGAAGCCTGGGCATGATTGGGATTTTCAAAGCTTCCATCCAAGAGGTACTAGTATGAAGCACATTTGGGGACTGACTGCCCTAGACTAGAGCCGTAGTTCTCACACTTTAGAGAGCATCAGGGTCATCTAGAGGGTTTGTTAAGTCATACAGATTGCTGGACCCCACCCTGCATGGTTTCAGTGGGTCTGGGTGGGGCGGGACAGAGAATCTGCTTTTCTAATGAAGTGCTTTTTAATTTTTTTAAAACTTATTATTTTGTATTGGGGTATAGCAGATTAACAAACAATGTTATCATAGTTTCAGGTGAACAGAGAAGGAACTCAGTCATATATCCATTCTCCCCAGAATTCCCCTCCCATACAGGCTGCCACGTAACATTGAACAGAGTTCCACGTGCTGCACGGTAGGTCCTTGTTGGTTACTCATTTTAAATACAGCAGTGTGTACATATCCATCCCAAACTCCCTAACTCTCCCTTCCCCCCAGCAACTATAAGCTTGTTTTCAAAGTCTGTGAGTCTGTTTGCAAGTTCGTTTGTATCATTTATTTTTAGATTCCACATATAAGGGATGTCATACAGCAGTTCTCCTCCTTTCTCTGACTTACTTCATTCAGTATGGTGATCAGTAGGTCCATTCATGTTTCTGCAAACGGCCTTATTTCATTCTTTTTAATGGCTGAGTAATACTCCATCTAATGAAGTGCTTATGATGCTGTTGGTCTGAAGATTTCACTTTGAGAGGTACCATCTGTGGGCTAGGGAAGAGGAGAAGGAACACAGAGTGATGTCACTAAGGGGAGGCACTAATCTTCACTTAAGCAAGCACCTAGGGAAGCATAAATTACCGGTGCTTGGAAGCTGCCTTGACTGTCCTCTCACCACCCTGAGAGGACTGACCACCGATTACAGCCAGCCTATGGCTCCTACTTTATGGCACAAGACTTGCCAGCTCTCCCACTCCGTGCTGATGACCCCTTTTGCCACAGTTCAGACCAGTAGTCGCCCCTCTAGAATAGAGGGTGGTGGCCTCATCCTCAGAGAGGTGATGCTCTGGGGAGGATGAACGCTGCACTTGGACAAGCTGCAGATCACCCACCGAGTCTGGACGGAGGTAGAACATTCACCCTTGCCTCAGGAAAAGCCCATGATTCCATTTCACAGAGATGCTTTAGCAACTCTGGTTCTTATGCAACAGTGGAAGACCTCAGTTATAACCACAGGAATGCTGAGATGTGGTGGAACAAAAGTGAATTCTCTTATGGGTAGCAGATAAGAACGTTCAATGACCAGGACTGTCTCCCCCAAACACTGAGCTCCTAAATCCAAAGAGGTATTTTCCATATATAATGTTTTCTCCAGCTTTTTAAATTAAAAAAGAAGGAAGGAAAAAGCATGCTATAGATTTATAACAAGCTTCAAGATAGAGCAGAGGTAAGACTGAGCTGCTCTTTTAAAATATTCACTTTTATCTTCCCCAAAGAAAATTCCTTTACTTACCTATGTATTTTCTTTCAAGGATGTTTTCATAGTCAGCAGTTTGAGTTAAGTCTGCGTGTGTTGAGTTGCTAAGTTGTGTACGACTCTTTGTAACCCCATGGACTTAGGCCCTCAGGCTTCTCTGTCCATGGGATTTCCCAGGCAAGAATACCGAAATGGGTCGCCATTTCCTTCTCTAGGGAATCTTTCCAGCCTAGGAATTGAATTCACACTCCTTCCTTGGCAGGCAGATTCTTAGCAGTTAAAAAAAAAAAAAAAACAAATATATAT
The DNA here is from genome assembly GCF_001704415.2 of Capra hircus. Lineage (NCBI taxonomy): Eukaryota > Metazoa > Chordata > Mammalia > Artiodactyla > Bovidae > Capra > Capra hircus. The sequence goes on from NC_030832.1 coordinate 16,431,781, forward strand.
GATATACAACATTGTGTACATTGATTTGATACATTGTATAACATGTTGATATCAATATATTGTAATAAAATTGCTATTGTAGCACCTCTTTCACATCACATAATTATTTCCTTTTAAGATCTAGTCTCTCAGCTCATTTGGTGATTATAATACAATGTTTTATAGTATATATTTACTATAGTATGTATTAGCTCTCTTGGCTTTATTTACTACTTAATTACAAGTTTGTTTAATCCTTAGAAGAAAATAGCCCTAGAGATGTGGGAAGGAAAGTTTCATTTATTAGCCATCTACTATGTTTTAGAGGAGAAGGCAATGGCACCCCATTCCAGTACTCTTGCCTGGAAAATCCCATCGATGGAGGAGCCTGGTGGGCTACAGTCCATGGGGTCGCTAAGAGTCGGACATGACTGAGCGATTTCACTCTCACTTTTCACTTTCATGCATTGGAGGAGGAAATGGCAACCCACTCCAGTGTTCTTGCCTTGAGAATCCCAGGGACGGCGGAGCCTGGTGGGCTGCCGTCTATGGGGTCGCACAGAGTCAGACACGACTAAAGCAACTTAGCAATAGCACTATGTTTTAGGGATTCCACAAACGTTTTTGTGTTCATTAACCCATGTATTGTAGTAGAAAGCTCTGCTATCACTAGGATTATAATTGTCTGGAATTTTTTGGGAAAAAAAATTTAAATAAAGTAAAGATAAAGCATTCTTTATCACAGAGAAAATAACATAGACATTAAAGAAGCATGTAGAACTCTGAATCTATGTGGGCCATTAAGCCACAGAAACTTTCTGGACCTTGTATGAAAAGTGAAAGTGAAAGTGAAGTCACTCAGTCGTGTCCGACTCTTTGTGACCCCATGGACTGTAGCCTATCAGGCTCCTCCGTCCATGAGATTCTCCAGGCAAGAGTGCTGGAGTGGCTTGCCATTTTCCTCTCCAGGAGATCTTCCCGACCCAGGAATCAAACCCGGGTCTCCCACATTGCAGGCAGATGCTTACTGTCTGAGCCACCTTGTATGAAATGAAGTGAAGTTGCTCAGTCGTGTCCGACTCTTTGCGACCCCATGGACTGTAGCCCACCAGGCTCCTCTGTCCATGGGATTCTCCAGGCAAGAAGACTGGAGTGGGTTGGGTTGCCATTTCCTTCACCTTGTATGGTGACCATTAAAATTCCTTCTGAGAGCTCGTCTTTGTTTAGTTTGTTTTTTTCCTGTGAGATCTTAGTTCCCCCATCAGGGATGGGAACCTGTGCCCCCTGCAGTGGAAACATGGAGTCTTAACCACTGGACTAGGGAAGTCCTGAGAGCTACTTGTTTAATCATATCACAAATAAAAATTTAGCAGTCACTTCCAATGGGTTTTCAAGGCTTTGGGGTCCCCCAGAATTAGTGGGTGGTACGGCTTATTTTTGCCTGCTGGCAGAAACTTTAAGTAAGTTCCCTACATATGCAGCTTCAAGTTGTAAGCTTTCAAAGATGCGAACGTGAGTCACTGTTTTGTTTTGTTTTGTTTTGTTTTGTTTTTAAGAGGGTAGATAGAATTGAATCCAGCAAGGAACCAGAACCTGTGCCATGGTGTGAGTGAAACTGCAGCTTGCCCTCTGTCTCTTCTTGCTGAAAATTCTTCAGTTCTACCCTCTCCCACCTCCTCTCCCTCCTCCAGTCAGTAACTCTTCCTGCCTGTTCTCTTGATGCCAGCCCCTGGATGTCAGCTGCTATGCTGTAATACTTACTTTTCAATGTACTGTAAGATTAAAAATGTTTTATTTTTTGTGTTTGGTTTTTTATGTATTACTTGCATGAAAAGTATTATAAACCTATCATAAGCACCAAAGTATAGTACTATGCAGTCAATTGTGTTAGTTGGGTACCTAGGCTAACTTTGTTGGACTTAACAAACAAATTGGACTTAAGAATGTGCTCTTGGAATGAACTTGTCTGTGTGTAGGGGACTTATTGTAATGTATATATATTTTTGTTACTCTGCTATATGTTGACCACAAATTATATAGTAAAATGAAGCCATGTATTAGGCAAAGGATTTTTTCCCCTCCAAAATACTGTATTAAACATTGACCTTGAATGTGCGAATGCAGCAGTTGCCATTGCTGAAAGTACTGTGGTCAGAGGCAGTGGATGATAAGATGCAGAGATGCCCGAATGTTCCACTTGACTTTGCTCGCCTCTGCTCTGCCCCCAGCCCTGTACCACCAGATACTCGGTAGGGGCACCGCACAGAGGCGCAGCTTGCCCAGAGGGCCTTCCCTCGGCTGTCCTATTTTGGTGCTTGGCTGCCCAGATGGACTGGCTGGTGCCTTCTCTGATCCTGTGGCTTCCCTCCTGGATTGTCCCCACTCCTTTTAGCAGTCTGTAAGTTCTAAATTCCTGGGATAAGCCTCTCATCCCATCATCCATAGGGTTCTGTGTTGAACCTTGGACAAGACCACAAAGGCCAAGGTGAAGAATGAAGGAAGCTACTGAAGGCCCCTGAGCCAAAGGATGGCCTATATCTGTGAGTGGGGCTCTTTTGACTATAGCTAGGGTTCAAGGCCCTTGGGCTTCTCCACGGAGCAGGGTGCTGTGCAGAAAAAATTGCCTTCAGACTATTTCCCAAGTCTGCCCCACAGCTGGTGCCCTGTACCCTCCTGCTTCACTGACCAGGGGTCACTATGACTTTGCCCCTCAGTCTTGACAAGAAGGCTTCTTTTATAGCTTAGCTGATAAAGAATCCACCTGCAATGCAGGAGACCTGGGTTCGATCCCTGGGTTGGGAAGATCCCACGGAGAAGGGAAAGGCTACCCACTCCAGTATTCTGGCCTGGAGAAGTCCATGGACTGTGTATAGTCCATTGGGTTGCAAAGAGTTGGACATGACTGAGCAAATTTCACTTGTTTGAATATATAAATATTCTCACTTTGGGGCTTCCCTGGTGGCTCAGAAGGTGAAGAATCTGCCTGCAACGTGGGAGACCCAGGTTCGATTCCTGGGTCTGGAAGATCCCCTGGAGAAGGAAATGGCAACCCACTCTACTACTCTTGCCTGGAAAATCCCATGGACAGAGGAGCCTGGTAGGCTACAGTCCATGGGGTCGAAAAGAGTCAGACATAATTGAGCAACTTCACTTTCTTTATTTTCACTTCACTTGACAATAAGAGTTTGTGTTTACATCCAACAAATAGAAGGACTGACGTGCAAGGGAGAAGTTCCTAGTTCTTTATGGCGGTGGCGTTTATATGCAGCTGCTTTGTGGCAGTCACAGGAATAGGTTAAATGAGGTGGCTTTTAAAACAAGAATAGCAGGAAATCTGCCTTCCAGCAGGATATATATACAGCCCCCTGGGAAGGAGCACGTGTAATTGGCCAAAAGAGGTATTAGTGGTTACATTTCAGAATCCACTGGGGGGCTTTAAAAATATCCAGGCTCTCCACTGCAGACCATTTAAATTCAGTTTCTGGGGGTGAGGCTCAGACATCTTGGTGGACGTTTTTTTTCTGTTTTAGTCTAAAGTGATTCCCAAGAGTAGCCAGGATTGAGAATCCATTCAACCACAGTGAAGAGGTTGCAAAAGGAGACCTATGGACCATATCTGATCGAGGATAGTATTATCTTTCAGAAATCTGGGTTTGTTGCTAATATTGAAACAGGGAAATTGCAAATACAGACCTAAGTTTCCAGCTTCTTTCCTTTGAGATCCCAGAAGTGGGGCCATAGTCCCCACTAACCCCTAGTGTCTTGCCCAGTCTGTTTCACTCATTCTGTTATCTCCCTGTCCACCGTAGACACTGAATTTGAGGACCTCGCAGGGATTAAGGGCAGGTGTCAGTAAACTATAGCCCATGGGCTAAATCTGGCTTGCTGCCTGTTTTTGTATGGCCTGTAAGCTAAGAATGGTTTCTAAGGTTTGAAATTGCTGGGGGAAAAAGTGAAAGGGGAATATTTCAAGACACATGAAAAATTACATAAAATTCAAATGTCAGTGCCATATTAGAACAGGGATCATGGCCATGCTTATTTGTTAATGTGTGGTATGTGGTTACTTTTGTGCTGTAACAGCAGACTGTGTGGTCACAAACCCTGTGACCTTTATCTACTACCTGTCACTTGTTACAGAACCAGTTTGCTGATTAAGAGAGTAAGATTTAGAATCAAAGAAAGCTAGATTTGGACTCTGTTTCTATTATCAGCTATCGGAGAGAAATTGCGCAAATTCCATCCCTTCTTGGTAAAATGCAGAGAAGAAATCTTAGCCTGCGAGTCACTGTGATGATGTTGCTTAGATGACTATGTTCAGCTCCCAGCCTAGTGCTGAGAAAGTGCACAATACATTGTATCCAACAGAAGAGGAAGACTGAAAATCATCCTCTTTGCAAGTGATAGTATTTTTCATTGACTAACAGAAAAAGATCCAGGGGTCCTTGCCTATTTTAAAAGAAAGCTCATTGAAAAAAAAAAAAGAAAGAAAGCTCATTGCTCTTCTAAAAGAGATTACATTACTATGTCATTAAAGTCACTTTCCAACAATTCAGATGGAGTCATCATTCTACGTTAGATATCTTTTAAGTGTAAAAACTACAATGTTTATCAAATACAAAATCATCTTTTTACTTGCCACTATTGATTATTGGCTTTGTTACCATATGAAAACCTTGGAAATAATTACCATTTAGCATGAATAATGATTCAGTTTGTTCAGAAACTGAACTGTCCATACTGAGTGAAAATTGTCTTTTCTGTGATATCACTTTATGTGTTACATTGGAAGTTTGTTAATTATCCAGAAGCTGATATTGTTGATTTCCAAAAAGAAAAAAGAAGCAGAATCTTCTTCTGTTTGATGAAAGTTGACCAAATCAAAGACTTGGTTATAAATATTTATCATTTAATTAAATCATCAGAACTGATCATGCATTTAAAATACGCATAACTTAACATTTACCATTTTAAAATATACAGTCTTATGGCATTAAGTACCATTCGCAATGTTGCACAGCTGTAACCACTATCAAGTTCCAGAACTTCTTCATCACCCCCACAAAGAAACCTCTTACCCACTAAGCAGTCACTCCCAGCTCTCCACCTCACCCCAATTCCTAGCAACCACTAACCTGCTCACTCTCAATGAATTTGCCTATTCTGGATATTTCATTTATGTGACCTGGTGTGCCTGGCTTCTTTCACTTAGCATAGCGTTTTCCAGGTTTATCTGTGCTGCACTATAGCATGTACCAGGACTTCCCTGATAGCTCAGTTGGTAAAGAACCCACCTGCAATGCAGGAGATCGTGGTACGAATCCTGGGTCGGGAAGATCCGCTGGAGAAGGGATAGGCTACCCACTCTAGTGTTCTTGGGCTTCCCTTGGGGCTCAGCTGGTAAAGAATCTGCCTGTGATGCAGGAGACCTGGGTTCAATCCCTGGGTTGGGAAGATCCCTGGAGAAGGGAAAGGCCAGCCACTCCACTATTCTGGCCCGGAGAATTCCATGTATAGTCCATGGGGTGGCAAAGAGTCGGACACCGCTGGGCCACTTTCACTTACACTTTTCATAGTATGTACCAGTTCTATGTTTCTTTTTGTGGCTGAATAAAATTCTATTGTATGGGACTTCCCTGGTGGTCCAGTGGTTAAGAATTCCCCTGCCAATCCAGGAGACACAGATTCGATCCCTGGTGCCGGAAGAACCCCATGCTGTGGGACAACTAGGTCCACACGCTGCAGCTACTAAGCCCACCTGCCCTAGAACCCGAGCTCTGCAGCAAGAGAAGCCACCACAGTGAGAAGCCCACGTACCTCAGCTAGAGAGTAGCCCCTGCTCCCTGCAACTCGAAAACGCTGTGCATAGCAAGGAAGACCCAGCACAGCCAAAAATAAAAAAATAAATAAAACTTTAAAAAATTACATTTAAATGTTGTACAGGGGGTAGTGACCTAAAACATCCCAAAGAAAAAGAAATGCAAGAATGCAAAGTGATTGTCTGAGAAGGCTTTACAAATAGCTGAGGAAAGAAGAGAAGTGAAAGGCAAGGGAGAAAGGGAAAGATATACCCAACTGAAAGCAGACTTCCAGAGAACAGCAAGGAGAGATAAGAAGGCCTTCTTAAATGAACAATGCAAAGAAATAGAGAGAAACAGTAGAACAGGAAATACTAGTGATCTCTTCAAGAAAATTACAGATATAAAGGGAACATTTCATGCAAGGATGGGCGCAATAAAGGACAGAAACAGTAAGGATCCAGCAGAAGCAGAAGAGATTAAGAAGAGGTGGCAAGAATACAGAGAAGAACTATACAAAAAAGGTCTTAATGACTTCCATAACCATGATGCTGTGGTCACTTACTTGGAGCCAAACATTGTGGAGTGTGACATCAAGGGGACCTTCAGTTCAGTTCAGTTCAGTCGCTCAGTCGTGTCCAACTCTTTGCGACCCCATGAATCGCAGCACGCCAGGCCTCCCTGTCCATCACCAACTCCTGGAGTTCACTCAGACTCACGTCCATCGAGTCCGTGATGCCATCCAGCCATCTCATCCTCTGTCGTCCCCTTCTCCTCCTGCCCCCAATCCCTCCCAGCATCAGAGTCTTTTCCAATGAGTCAAGTCTTCACATGAGGTGGCCAAAGTACTGGAGTTTCAGCTTTAGCATCATTCCTTCCAAAGAAATCCCAGGGTTGATCTCCTTCAGAATGGACTGGTTGGATCTCCTTGCAGTCCAAGGGACTCTCAAGAGTCTTCTCCAACACCACACTTCAAAAGCATCAATTCTTCTGCGCTCAGCCTTCTTCACAGTCCAACTCTCATATCCATACATGACCACAGGAAAAACCATCTTGACTAGATGGACCTTAGTCAGCAAAGTAATGTCTCTGCTTTCGAATATGCTATCTAGGTTGGTCATAACTTTTCTTCCAAGGAGTAGCATCTTTTAATTTCATGGCTGTAATCACCATCTGCAGTGATTTGGGAGCCCCCCAAAAAATAAAGTCTGACATTGTTTCCAGTGTTTCCCCATCTATTTCCCATGAAGTGATGGGACAGGATGCCATGATCTTCGTTTTCTGAATGTTGAGCTTTAAGCCAACTTTTTCACTCTCCTCTTTCACTTTCAACAAGAGGCTTTTTAGCTCCTCTTCACTTTCTGCCATAAGGGTGGTGTCATCTGCATATCTGAAGTTATTAATATTTCTCCCGGCAATCTTGATTCCAGCTTGTGTTTCTTCCTGTCCAGCGTTTCTCATGATGTACTCTGCATAGAAGTTAAATAAGCAGGGTGACAATATACAGCCTTGACGTACAAGCATCAATAGAAATGAAGCTAGTGGAGGTGATGAATTCCAGCTGAGCTATTTCAAATCCTAAAAGATGATGCTGTTAAAGTGCTGCACCCAATATGCCAGCAAATTTGAAAAACTCAGCAGCGCCCACAGGGACTGGAAAAGGTCAGTTTTCATTCAAATCCCAAAGTGGGGTAATGTCAAAGAATGTTCAGACTACCACACAAAGTATGGTACTACTTTGTATGTACTACTACACATGCTAGTAAGGTTATGTTGAAAATCCTCCAAGCTAGGCTTCACTAGTATATGAATCGAGAACTTCCAGTTGTACAACCTGAGTTGTACAGAGGAGAGTTGTAAAAGGCAGAGGAACCAGAGATCAGATTGCTAGCATTCACTGGATCATGGAGAAAGCAAGGGAGTTCCAGAAACATATCTACTTCTGCTTCATTGACTACACTAAAGCCTTTGACTGGGTCACTACCAGCTCAAGCCTTTGACTATGGATCACAACAAGCTGTGGAAAACTCTTAAAGAGATGGGAATACCAGACGAACCTTACCTATCTCCTGAGAAACCTGTGTGTGGGCCAGGAAGCAACAGCTGGAATTGGACATGCTACAACTGACTAGTTTCAAATTGGGAAAGGAATATGACAAGCTGTGTATGGTCACCCTGCTTATTTAACTTCTGTGCAGAGTATGCCGTGCTAAATGCTGGGTTGGATGAATCACAAGCTGGAATCAAGATTGTCAGAAGAAATATCAGTAACTTCAGATATGCATATGACACAACCCTTATGGCAGAAAGCAAAGAGGAACTAAAGAGCCTCTTGAAAGTGAAAGAGGAGAATGAAAAAGTTTGCTTAAAACTCAACATTCAAAAAACTAAAATCATGGCATCCGGTCCCATCACTTCACAGCAAATAGATGGGGTAACAATGGAAACAGTAAGAGACTTCATTTTCTTGGGCTCCAAAATCACTGCAGATGGTGGCTTCAGCCATGAAATTAAAAGACACTTGCTCCTTTGACCAACCTAGACAGCATATTAAAAAGCAGACATTACTTTGCCAACAAAGGTCTGTCTAGCCAAAGCTATGGTTTTTCCAGTAGCCATGTACAGATGTGAGAGCTGGGCCATAAAGAAGGCTGAGCACCAAAGAACTAATGCTTTCAAACTGTGGTGCTAGAGAAGACACTTGAGAGTCCCTTAGACTGCAAAGAGATCCAACCAGTCCATCCTAAAGGAAATCAATCCTGTATATTCATTGGAAGGATTGATGCTGAAGCTGAAGGTCCAATACTTTGGCCACCTGATGTGAAGAACTGACTCATTGGAAAAGACCCCAATGCTGGGAAAGATTGAAGACAGGAGGAGAAAGGGATGTCAGAGGATGAATTGGTTGGATGGCATCACTGACTTGATGGACATGAGTTTGAGCAAGCTCTGGGAATTGGTGGTGGACAGGGAAGTCTGGCATGCTCAAAGAGTCCGACATGACTCAATGACTGAACTGAACTGAAGATCATAGCATCTGGTCCCATCACTTCATGGTAAATAGAAGGGGAAAAAGTGGAAGCAGTGACAGATTTTCTTTTCTTGGGCTCCATAATCACTGCAGATGGTGACTGCAGCCATGAAATTAAAAGACGATCGCTCCTTGGAAGGAAAGCTATGACAAACCTAGACAGTGCATTAAATAACAGAGACATCACTTTACTAACTAAGGTCCATATAGTTAAAGTTAAGGTTTTTCCAGCAGTCATGTACAAATGTGAGAGTTGGACTGTAAAGAAGGTGGAGTGCCTAAGAATTGATACTTTTGAACTGTGTTGCTAGAGAAGACTCTTGAGAGTCCCTTGGACTGCAAGGAGATCAAGCTAGTCAATTCTAAAGGAAATCAACCTTGAATATTCATTGCAAGGACTGTTGCTGAAGTTGAGATACCAATATTTTAATCACCTGATGGGAAGAGCTGACTCACTGGGGAAAAAAACCCCTGATGCTGAGAAAGATTGAAGGCAAAAGGAGAAGCAGGCAGCAGAGGATGAAATTGTTAGATAGCTTCACTGATTCAATGGACATGAATCTAAGCAAACTCCGGGAGATAGAGGACAGAGGAGCCTGGCATGCTACGATTCATGAGGCTCCAAAGAGTTGGACACAACTTAGCAACTGAACAACAATATCATTTTAAAAATATTTCAGTATCTGGATATCCCATGTTTTGTTTATTCATTCATCCACTGATAGATATTTGGGTTGTTTCCACTTTAGGGCTAGTGTGAATAGTGCTGTGATTAACATTCATGTACATATTTTTGTTGGAAAACCTGTCAGAGTTCTACTATCAAGACCCTTTCAGACAGTGCTAAGTGTCTGAAAGAAAATGAGCTAGATCAACAGTAAAAGGACTGAGACCTGGATTAAAAAGAGTCTTGATAATGCATTTGTTTGCTTGCATAATGCTGTCTCACCTCCTTAAATGCAAAGGCCATGAGGGCTGGGACTGTAGGTGTGTTCACTGGTATACCTTGAGAGAATGAATATACGGACTGTGCCCAGATCACATATAAAAATAGAATTCAGACTCACAGTCTGCAGCAACCAGCCAAGAAGCCAACCCATGGTTGCCAGTAACCAGTCCAGGAAACCATTCTGCTGTCTCTAAGTCAGACTTGGAGAAAGTCAGACCACTCTCTTCAGCAACCAGCCCAGAAGCCAAACAGTAACTCCTGCAACCATCAGCCCCCCATACCCAGGACTTGATTTGTAACTGACAGTTTCCCTAATTCTTGTTCCCACTTCTAACTAGAGGGACCAACTAAAGAGAGTTACCCATGCAAGCCTAACCAGTTACACACGGACGTGCTTCTAGTTAGCCCACCGCAATTTTCCTATGCCAACAGCCTCCAATGGGACACACCTGGATCCTTCTCCCATCCCCTCCTCTTCTTTTTTCAACTATAAAGCTTTCCCACTCCTCTGCCTACCCTTGAGTCTCTGCCAAAAGGTAAATGATAGGGGCTGACTCCCTTGCTCTAGCAGGCTCTGAATACATGGCTTCTTCATGGTTCCTTCGGATGGTCTTTATCTGTTTCCACAGCCTCCTTCCCCTGGACAGGGCCTGGCACATAGAGAGGCCTGGTCAGTGACTGTGGATGGTGTGAACACACGTTGCTGAGGACAGGCCTGTCCTTTCACAGTCCCTGCCAGGGCCCTCAAGCTCACAGCACACTCTGTGGTCTCATCCCAGCACCCCCCCTCCCCCTTTAGAGCTCCAGACCTGCTTGCGCAGCAGCTGACAGGCTGTGTCTGCCTAGACATCCACAGGTCCCGGGACTCAGCGTGTCCCAGATCTGCTGGTCCCTCCTCTTCCTTCTATACCTCTTCACCTGGTGTCATCACTCAGGTCCCCCTCATTGCCCCACCTGGAACCTGGGAGTCAGCCTACCCCTCCTTCTCATTCTCCCCAACCTATTCAGTTCACTCAGTCACTCAGTTGTGTCTGACTCTGTGACCCCATGGACTGCAGCACACCAGGCTTTCCTGTCCACCACCAACTCCTGGAACTTGCTCAGACTCATATCCAATGAGTTGGTGATGCCATCCAACCATCTCATCCTCTGTCATCCCCTTCTCCTTTTGGATTCAATCTTACCCAGCATCAGGGTCTTTTCTAAGGAGTCAGTTCTTCACATCAAGTGGCCAAAGTATTGGAGCTTCAGCTTCAGCATCAGTCCTTCCACCAATGAATACTCAGGGTTGATTTCCTTTAGGATGGACTGGTTATAACCCTTCAGTAAGTCCTGCTGATTCTACTCCAGAATGCCTGGTGAATCCACACGTTCTTCCAGCTCTACTGCTGGTCAGGCCCTCATTGCGGCAACAGCCCCAATGGTCTAGCTGCCCTCATCCTGGTCTCCTCCAAAACAGCCAAGGGACACTCCCCTGAACAGCCTATTTCTGATCAACAGACGCCCCCACCGAGTCACCCTCAGGCTAGAGTCTAAACCTAAAAGAAGGGAATTCTCAGTTAAGACTCTGCGCTCTCAATGAAGGTGGCACAGGTTTGATCCCCAGTCATGGAACCAAGATCCCACATGCCCTGTGGCATGGCATAGCCAAAATAAAAAAATAAACCTAAGAGAAGGCTCTTTCTGGAGGCTCCCAGACCTGGTTCCTGCCCACCTTCCCAGTTTTAACTCTGGTCTGGCCTATATTCTGGAGAAGGCAATGGCACCCCACTCCAGTACTCTTGCCTGGAAAATCCCATGGATGGAGGAGCCTGGTAGGCTGCAGTCCATGGGGTCGCAAAGAGTCGGACATGACTGAGTGACTTCACTTTCACTTTTCACTTTCATGCACTGGAGAAGGAAATGGCAACCCACTCCAGTGTTCTTGCCTGGAAATCCCAGGGACAGGGGAGCCTGGTGGGCTGCCATCTATGGGGTCGCACAGAGTCGGACACGACTGAAGTGACTTAGCAGTAGCAGTAGCCTATATTGTAACCATGGGCATGGCAGGTGACGGCACTCTCTGCCCTCCCTGTCCCCCTCTCTCCCCTCACTTACTTGGCAGGTGGCTTCTCTTTTTCAAGCCTCGGGGAGCCACTGCCTCAATGGTGAAGCCTTGTCTTGACTGCCCTGATACCCTCCTATTATCTGATAGATTATTCTGGGCTCATTACCCTAGGACGAGATTTTCTGGTCAGTCCCCTTCCCCACCTCCGTGTGTAAATTCCTTGAGGGCACAAAATGTAGTTTTAACCTTTGTCATCGCAGAACCAAATACAATGCCTGGCGCTTGGCAGGTATCAGAATGTCAATATTTGTTGAGCAAATAAATGTTTGCGCAAGAACTGTATCAAAGCTGGATTACCCAACTGACTTTAGGGCTAGCAGTGAAAGAGGGGGAACTCCCCAAATTATTTAGAAAGATTTTGATATGTGATAGTTGAATAAAAACAATGAAGTCATTATTCTGAGAAAATAGAGGAAATGAGAATTTTGTCGGACTTCCTTACATGCCTCTTGCTGTCTAGGTTTTTCTTACTTTCCAACTTTATTTTATTTCATTTTCTTCTAGTTTTGTTGAGATTTAATTGACATACAGCACTGCACAAATTTAAGGTATACGGCATCATGAAATGATTATCACGATAAGCTTAAGGAACATCCATCATTCCATATAGAGACAAAATGAAAGGAAAAGAAAAAAAAGTATCTTTTCCTTGTGATGAGAACTCAGGATTTTCTCTCTTAACTTTCATATATAACATAGCAGCATTAATTATATTTACCATGTTGTCCATTATTCCCCGAATACTCACTTATCTTACAACTGTCAAGGTTATCTATTTATTTATTTAGGTTTCTATTATTATTAGGCTTACCTGGTGGCTCAGATGGTAAAGAATTTACCTGCAAAGCAGGAGACCTGGTTTCAATCCCTGGGTTGGGAAGATCCCCTGGAGAAGCAAATGGCAATCCACTCCAGTATTCTTGCCTGGAGAATTCCATGTGTCCATGGCTTGTTTTATTATTATTATTATTATTATGTTCGCAATTGTATTTGTAATAATTGACATATGAAACTTGCTTTTGAATATGTTTTAGGAATACTGAGAATGTGAACCATTATGTAATTTGTTATTACCTTCTTTAAAATTAGGATCCACAGGAAAGATTTCTTTCATAGTTCTTCCTTTCCTTCCAAATACAATCTTAACCCCTACCATGCAGATATATATATATATTTAATTAATCAATTTGTGGTTGCACTGAGTCTTCGTTGTCGCTCAGGGGCGTCCTCTTCGCTGCAGTGCGTGGGCGTCTCATTGTGGTGGCTTCTCTTGTTGCAGAGCGCAGGCTCCAGGGCATGGAGGCTCAGTAGCTGCGGTGCATGAGCTAAGTTGCTCCGAGGCATGTGGCATCTTCCTGGAGCAGAGACTGAGACTGCGTCCCCTGCATTGGCATGCAGGGTCCTATCCGCTGTGCCGCCAGGGAAGACTCAGCTGTATGTTTTTCAATCTCCTGTCTCCCTCTTTGTCTAGCTTCCATGAAGCGCCACATTGTATCTGCAGGCCATATTTTATAATTATGCAATACTTTTCCAACTACTAACTTCTCTATTATTTAACCTTTCTTCTTCTTTTATTATCTTTACTTTTAATTTTTTTTCTTTCGGCTGCACTAGGTCTTCATTGCAGCACTTGGGCTTTCTCTAGTTGCAGACTGTGAGTGGGTTCTAGAGGGTGCAAGCTCAGTAGATGCAATGTGCTGGCTTAGTTGCCCCTCAGCATATGGGATCTTAGTTCCCAATCAGGGATCAAACTTGATCTTCCTGCATTGGAAGGTGGATTCTCCACCACTGGACCATCACGGAAGGCTGTACCATTACTTACAAGCTTACCTATTACCATAGTTGTTCCTGGTTTTTGAGTCAACAGACTAATTTTTTTAAATCGCAGTTTTAGAAGAATTGAGCAGAGAGAACACAGAGTTCCTATATATTCTCTCTCTCCTTAAATTTCACTTATTATTAACAACTGGCATTGGTGTAATACAGTTGTTTCGACTGATGACCCCATTGTTGTGTTGTGCAGTTGCTCAGTCATAGCCAACTATTTTTGACCTCATGAACTGCAGTACACCAGGCTTCCCTGTCCTTCACTGTCTCCCAGAGTTTGCTCAAACTCATGTCCATTGAGTCAGTGATGCCATCCAACAATCTCATCCTCTGTAATCCACTTCTCCTCCTGCCTTCAATCTTTCCCAGCATCAGGGTCTTTTCCAGTGGGTCAGCTCTTTGCAAAAGGTGACCAAAGTATTGGACCTTCAGCTTCATCATCAGTCCACCCAATGAGTACTTAGGGTTAATTTCCTTTAGGATTGACTGGTTTGAGGTCCTTGCGGTCCACAGGACTCACAACAGTCTTCTCCAGCCCCACGGTTCCAAAGGATCAATTCTTAGGTGCTCAGCTTTCTTTATGGTCCAATTCTCACATCTGTACATGACTACTGGAAAAACCATAGCTTTGATTATACAGACCTTTGTTGGCAAAGTGATGTCTCTGTTGTTTAATATGCTATCTAGGTTTGTCATAGCTTTTCTTCCAAGCAACAAGTGTCTTTTAATTTCATGGCTGTAGTTACCTTCCGCAATAATTTTGGAACCCCCCAAAATAAAGTTTATCACTCTTTCCATTTTCTCCTCATCTATTTATCATGAAGTGATGGGACTGAATGTCATGATCTTAGTTTTCTGCATTTTGAGTTTTAAGGCAGCTTTTTCACTTTCCTCTTTCACCTTTATCAAGAGGCTCTTCAGTTCCTCTTTGCTTTCTGCCATAAGGGTGCTGTCATCTGTGTAGGTTGTTAATCATCTGTCATCTGTAAGGTTATTAATATTTCTCCCGGCACTCTTGATTCCAGCTTGTACTTCATCCAGCCTGGCATTTCTCATGATGTAATCTGCATCATATGAATAAGCAGGGTAACAATATACAGCCTTGACATACTTCTTTCCCAGTTTTGAACCAGTCCATTGTTCCCCTCCTGGTTCTAATTGCTGCTTCTTGACCTGCATACAGGTTTCTCAGGAGGTAGGTAAGGTGGTCTGGTATTTCCATCTCTTTCAGAATTTTCCACAGTTTGTTGTGATCCACATAGTCAAATGTTTTAGCATAGTCAATGAAGCAAAGTAGATGTTTTTTCTGGAATTCCCTTGTATTTTCTATGATCCAACGGATGTTGGCAATTTGATCTCTGGTTCTTCTGCCTTTTCTAAATCTAGCTTGTACAACTGGAAGTTCTTGGTTCACGTACTGTTGAAGCCTAGCTTGAACGATTTTTAGCATTATGTTGCTAGCCTGAGAAATGAGTGCCATTGCATAGTGGTTTGAACATTCTTTGGCATTGCCCTTCTTTGGGATTGGAATGAAAACTAACCTTTTCCAGTGCTGTGGCCACTGCTGAGTCTTCCAAATTTGCTGGCATATCGAGTGCAGCACTTTCACAGCATCATCGTTTAGGATTTGCAACAGCTCAGCTGGAATTCCATCACCTCCACTAGCTTTCCTCATAGTGTTGTTTCCCAAGGCCCACTTGACTTCACTTTCCAGGATGACCTCATATTGATACGTTGTTTTAAACTTATTAACCAAGCTCATAGCATGCTTCTTGTTGCTTTAGTCGCTGAGCTGTGTCTGACTCTTTCGTGACCCCGTGGACTGTAGCCCACCAGGCTCCTCTGTCCATGGGATTTCCCAGGCAAGAATACTGGAGGGGGTTGCCAGTTCCTTCTCCAGGAGATCTTCCCGACCCAGGGATCGAATCTGCTTATCTTGCATTGGCAGGCAGTTTCTGTACCTATGAGCCACCAGAGAAGCCCTCGTAACTTTTATTAGAGTTCACTCTTTGAAGTATACAGTTCTATCCATTTTGACAAATGTATAACATCATGAATCCACCATTTCCGAATCACAGAGAAGAGTTTCACTGCTCTAAAAACCCCTGGTGCTTCCCGCTGCCCCTCACCCTCACCTCTGCACTTTGCTGTTACTTTTGTTTCTCTTTTGAATTATGTAAGAAAGAGGACAGAGGGGAGTCATAATCACTTTATCCTATCTTCTCATTATAGAAATATTCAAACAGCCCTAAATGTGGAATAAATGAACATCAGTATACCTTCCACCTGGATTCAACAATCATTAACATTTTGTCACTCTTATTCTCTATTATTTATTTATTTTATTTCACACATTTTTTTCTGAACCATTTGCCAGTAAGTTGCAGACAGAGGATGTTGAACTCTAAATACTTCAGCATGCTTCTACAGTAATGAAGACATTCTCCTATACAACCTTAATGCCATTATCATAGCCAAGGAAATTAACTATAATTCTATATTGTCATCTAATAGTCACTTCACATTCAAATTCCCCCAGGTGTCTTCAAAATGCCTTTGATGACTGCTTTGTTTTCTCAAACCAGGATGCCATTAAATTTCACGTTTGCCCTCTAATGTTGTATCTTTAGTCATTTTTTATTCAGAGCTATCAATTCATCTCCTTCCATCTTTTTTTTTTTGTTTTGGACATTCACTATGGAAAAATTTATGTAGAATATACATAGCATAAAGTTTTCCATCTTAATCATTATTTTATTTTCTTTTATTTGGCCGTGTCTTGCAGCATGCAGGATCTTAGTTCCCTGACCTGGGATCAAGCATGGAGTCTTAACCCCTGGTCTGCCAGGGAGCTGCCGTAACCATTTCTAACTGTACTATTCTTGATCCTATATGAAGAAAACCCTAAACGCTTCACACACACACACACACACACACACACACACAAACTATTAGAAGTAACAGACAAATTCAGTGAAGTTTCAGGATAGAACATGAAAAAATCAGTAGCGTTTCTTCACACTAACAGTGAAATTTCTGAAACAAATAACATTGACTTTTAAAAGCCTCAAGCCAGTTTTCTTCAAATATATCCTCCACCTTCTGAATTTGCTTGTTTCTTCCTAATGGTAATTTCCTCCATCGTCTTTCTGACAAACTGGAAGTTAGTTCTAGAGGTTTGATCGAATACAGGCTAATTGTTTTGGGACAAGAACACTTCAGAGATGGTATGTCCATCAGAGTGCATCACCTCAGGAGGACACACAGCTGTACATGCTGTCTTATGTGTGTGTGTGAGTTGCTCAGTCATGTCCAACTCTGCGATCCCATGCCAGGTTCCTCTGTCCATGGGATTTTCCAGGCAAGAAATACTGGAGAGTGTCGCCATTCCCTTCTCTAGGAGGTCTTCCTGACCCAGGGATCAAACCAGTGTCTCCTGCTTTGCAGGTGGATCCTTTACCGTCTGAGTCGCCAGGGAAGACACAGCAAGGACTCGATCCAGCCTTAGGTTGAACGAAAACTCTGCTTCTCTAATCTCACCTAAGGGCCTTCAAGTTTATGTCTCTACAGTCTCTATAGCTGTCTCCAGCAAGCTTCACGCTGAATTTTCTCTCAGCCACTGTGTCCTACCTTTAAAAATAACTTTAATCTTTAGCAGCCAAGGATGGAAAGGAAATGAGCTGTAAATGCTCTCCCCTACCCCACTCTGCGCTTCCATATTCAGAGGACTGCTTTAATCTCAAGATGCATTTTTATCCTTTACTTTTTGATCACTAAATGGATATGACATTTTTGCTTTGATTTTATTATGTTGGTGCATTTTCCTTCCAAAGGTGTTGAAGTAGGCAATTTCAGAAAAGTTCAAAGAGGCATCTTAAGATCTGGGCCCAGTTTCACTCATTATCTCTGATTCATTTATCAGAAATGTAGTAGTCTAAATTGACTTAAAATTGCAGAAGGAAAGACAAATGGAAAACACTCAGATACTTCTGAAGACGTTTGCAAAGGTTGGAGTAGGGGGCTGTTAATAAAGATTACAAAAATAGCTGCTGTTTACCCAACACCTGCCACATGCTTGGCTGCCTGGGTTTCTTGTCCAACATGTTTTCTGATTCTCTGACCCCAGTTGGGTGTCCAGCAATTCAATTCCCTTCCTGGAGTTAGGTCTGATCCCACAAGCTCGGTCCCATAAGACTGCCCACACTTCCAATAGCAGCCTCAAGACCAGGGCCACCCATACTTCTGACCAATGGCTACAAACTTGGGGGTTCTCTCAACTGCCCCCTCAAGTTCAGTAATTTGCTAGAATGGCTCACAGAACTTGAAATCATATAACTCAGATTGGACTTGAACCCACAATCTTTTAACTGAGATCACACACCTGGTTTCAGAACTTAATGAAGCTCAGGTTCTAGACGTCTCATTGCAGAAAGTATTCAGTAAGAGACAAAGTAACAGGTAAGAAACGGATTTATTTAGAGAGAAACACACTCCACGGAGACAGTGAGGGCCATCTCAGAAGGCAAGAGTGGCACCAGGGGGTGGGGTTGCCAGTTTTTATGGGGGAGGGTAACTTCACAGGCTGTTGAGGAGAAGGCTTGTTCCAACTATTTTGGGGAAGCGGTTGGAGGTTTCTAAGAATTGGGTCATCACTCACTTTTTTAACTTTGATGGTCTGCTTCAGAACTGTCATGATACTGGTGAGTGTGTTACTTAGCTTATGATAATGTGTTACAAAAAGCGTATAATCAGGTTCAAAGTCCACTAGGAATCTCCCACGGCCTTGGATCTAGTTGATTCTAACCAGTTCTTGTCATGTCCTGTGGTTCTGTCATTCTTTTAAAGCTTGTGCCCTGCCCCCTTCCCTCCTGTTTCCATCTCAGGAATATACTTCATTATATTTATCAATTTATTGTAAAAGATAAAACTCAGGGATGCATGGCAGAGAAGCCCAGGCAAGGTGTGACGGGAGGGCAGCACAGAGCTTCCACATCCTTTTTGGGAAAGTCACCCTTCCAGCACCAACCCAGGAACTCTCGGAACTCAATCTCATTGGAAAAGTTTTTATACAGCTCACCCCCAGCTCCTCCTCCCCTCCCTAGAGGTCAGTTGTTCCATCACTAAGTCATATCTGACTCTTTGTGTCCCCATGGACTGCAGCATGCCAGGCTCCCTGTCCTTCACTATCTGCTGAAGATTGCTCAAACTCATATCCACTGAGTCAGTGATGCCACCCAGCTGTCTCATCCTCTGTCGTCCCCCTTCTCTTCCTGCCTTCAATCTTTCCCAGCATCAGGGTCTTTTCTGATGAGTCGGCTCTTCGCATCAGGTGGCTAAAGTTTTGGAGCTTCAGTTTTAGCATCAGTCCTTCCAGTGAATATTCAGGGTTGATTTCCTTTAGGATTGACTGGTTTGATCTCCTTGCAGTCCAAGGGACTTTCAAGAGTCTTCTTCAGCACCACATTCAAAAGCATCAATCCTTTAGCATTCAGCCTTCTTTATGGTCCAATCCTCACATCTGTACATGACTACTGTAGACCATAACTTTGACTATATGGACCTTTTCAGCAAAGTGATGTCTCTGCTTTTTAATATGTTGCCTGGAGGTCAGTAGGTGGGGCTAAAATTTCTTACTCTCTAATCAAAGATAGTCAGCCCTCATTCAGTATCTTTGGGTTCAGAACACTTGAATTCAACCAACTGAAAATCAAAATTATTTTTTTAAACATCTGGAGAGATCCAGGAAGCAAAGCTTATATTTGCTGGGTTCTGGCAACTATTTACATATCACTTACATTGCATTTACAACAATTTATATAGCATTTACATTGTATTAGGTATTATAAGTAATCTAGAGACAATTTAAAGTATAAGAGAGGATGTGTATAGGTTATATGCAAATACTACACCATTTTACACGGGGGACTTGAGCATCTGTGGATTTTGGTATCTGAAGGGGTCCTGGAACCATCCCCCATGGATACTATGGGTTGACTGTGTTCGTTGTTTTGGGTAACCACCCCCACCTTGAAGCTATATAAGGCCCCATCCTAAATCATCTCATTAGCATACCCAAAGATATGAAGAAAAGACTCCTACCACTCAAGAGATTACAAGGATATTAAGAACCCTGGACAAAGATCCAATGCATTTCTTGGTTGTCACACTTATACATATTTTCTGATTATCTGCTCTATGCCAGAGACTGGGTAAAAGGCTGTAGGCACAGTGGACACTGGCAGAAGGGGGAACAAGAAAGGCATGGTTCCTGTCTTTGCTGATCTTGATGTTTAGTTCAGGAAACAGATAACTAAATAGGCAATTACATTTCAACTTCATAAGTGTTCTTGAGACAGCAGGAAAGAGGGCAAGGCACAACCATTCAAAGTATGACCCGGCCATTAAAGATACAGCAAAAACTGGTTAGAACCTACAAGGCCCAAGATGGCGGAAGGTTTGACTTCCAATAGACCTTGAGCCTCATTATATGCTCATTGTACTACATTAGCATGTAATAAACAGGCACCGTGACAGTTTCAAGATTGACCATAAGAGACTAGAAAGTGGGCTGTGGCCCAATTTCTGAAAATAGTTGGAATAACTCTCCCACTATGAAATTACCCAGCCCATAAAAACTAATCACTCCAGCACCCCGGGGCCACTCTTGCCTCTGAGATGGACCTCATTCTGCCTATTAATGTGTAGCTCTCTAAATAAACCTGTTTTCACTTTACCATGGCTTATTCTTGAATTCTTTCATATGCGAAGCCTACGACCCTCACTAGGAGGCCGGCCCCAGGGACTCACCTGAGACCTGGGACACAACCGTCCTCTTGTGCCCCACTTTCCTGCAACAATATGAAGAAGATACAAAGAATGTTGGAGTACAGAGGAAAGGGGTAAGGTAAGGACAGAGCACTTTATACTACACTGACTCTGAAAACAGAATTTCAGACGCAGAAGAATGAAGGTGGGTCCTTATTTAATACCATATAAAAATTAACACAAGATGGATTAAAGATCTAAATGTAAGGATAAACATTATAAAACTCTTAGATGGAAACATAGAACAAAAGTTTCATGACATCAGATTGGTTTCTTGGATATGACACCAAGAAGCCACAGGTGAAAAAAGAAAACAGACAAATTGGGCTTGCTGAACATTAAATATTTGTGTGTCTCAAAAGACACTATCAACAGAGTGAAAAGATAATTCACAGAATGGGAGGAAATATTTGCAAACATATATCTGATAAGGGATTCATATCCAGAATATGAAGAGAACTCATAAAACTTAACAACAAAATAGCTCAATTAAAAAATGGACAAAGGACCTGAGCAGATATTTTTCCAAAGATGATATACACATGGCAAGTACATGAAAAGATGTTCAACATTACTAACTATTAGGGAAATGCAAGACAAATCTCAATGAGATACTACCTTATTGCAATGGCTATTACCAGAAAACAAAAGCTGAAAAATAAACCAACCCCAAGTACTGGTGGGGATGTAGAGAAGGTGCTGTACTTGTGCAATGATGGTGGGAGTGCAAAATGGTGCAGTCATTATGGATCACAGTATGGTGGTTCCTCAAAAATAACTAACATAGAATTACTGTACGAGCCAGAAATTCTGCTTCTGAAATTCTGAATTTCAATTCTTCCAAAGCATGGAAAGCAAGGTCTCTAAGTGACATTTGTACACCCGTGGACTCAATCCAAATGTCTCTCCAAGGATGAGTGGATAAACACAACGTGAGAAATGTATGCAGTGGAATATCATTCATCCTTAAAAAGTAAGGAGATCCTGACACATACTACAACATGGTTGAACCTTGAATTCTGAAATGTCAGACACACACACACTAAAACACATACTGTGCGATTCCACTACTGAGGTACGTAAAGTCATAGAGACAAAATGTAGACTGATGGTTGTCAGCGGTTGGGTGAAGCGAAATGAGGAGCTATGATTAACAGGTATGGATTTTCAGTTTTGCAAGATGAAAACGTACAAGGATGGCTAGATGGCGGTGGTTGCACAATATAAATTTACCACAATTAAAAAAAAGACAACAACAAATATTGGTGAGGGTATGGAGAAATTGTAATAGTCACACACTGCTGTGGGATTCTAAGATAGTGCAGCTAGTTTAGTTATAGTCTGGCAGTTCTAATAAAAGTTAAATGTAGTTACCATGTGACCCAGAAAATCCACTGCTAGATATATGCTCCAAAAAAAGTGGAAACATATGTCTACAGAAAAACTTGTACACAACATTATTGATAAATAACCCTAATGTCCATCAATTGATGGGTGGATAAAAAACGTGATATATACATGCAAAGAAATATTATTCATCCATAAAAAAATGAAGTATTGATTTATGCTACAACATGGATGAACCTTAAAAATGTTCATCTAATCCTACTAACCCTTCATCTAACCCTTCTGACTCTTTGCAACCCCATGAACTGCAGCCTGCCAGGCTCCTCTGTCCATGGAATTTTCCAGGCAGGAATACAGGAGTGGATTGCCACTTCCTCCTCAAGGGGCCTTGGATCATATTAAGTAGCAAATCGAGGCTCTAGCCTGCTCTTGACTTAGCAGTTCAGCTTACACAAACAGCTCTATCTCTGGAGCTCCTGAAAGGGCAACTGCCCAGGAATATGACCCAGAAATCAAGTGCACTCCAGCCCCCTCAGTCACCTAGTGTAATACACACAGTCGCTATAACTGGACAGTGTCAGGAGGTCAGTCTCCTGCTGTGAGAATGATCTCTGTGGCTTGGCCTGGGCATTTATAAGCAGCCAGAGACCATTACATAGCACTGGCCTTGTATTATGGTCCCAGTACACACGTACAAAGTATAAATGAAAGAGAAAGTTCACAGGCTTATTTAAGTTATTGCTTCTCGTGACTGAATAAAAAGTCAGTATTTTGATACTTTCCATAAATCTTCTGGCTACAGTTATTAATCTCATGCCAGAAATCTCAGTTCTTTCAATTTTAGTCCACAGCCCATGTTGCTGAGGGCTTGTTTTAATTTCTTTTTTGGAGCCTGGAATAATGTTATATTGGAAAAATAGACACAATAGACTGAATCTCAGATGTAAACCCATTGAAAGAGCCATAGACCCAAACCAAAGGTCAACTAACACTCAAAGAAATGTCTTCCTTTTCCAGAAATGATACTGTTTATTTAATCATCTGATATGTATTTAGCTCAATAGGTATCAGGTACTGTACCTCATGTACCTCATGTATTCATGTATTGCCTTGTTTATATTTGTTAAAGCCTTCAGGTATGAGCAAGGGAATACTTGACTGGGATGTAGTCATCAGTTATTGCTGGATAACAAACAATCCCTGAATCTCAGTGGCTTATTATAGCAAACATTTTTTTTTTCCCCTTGCTCATACGTCTGTGGATTAGCTGGAATTGACTGTTCTAGGTTGGGCTTAGCACCAGGTCATGAGTTTGGTTAAATCCTGCTTCACACATCTCTTCTGAGACCAGCAGGTTTCTTGAGGCACATTCTTCCATGGAGACAGCAGAGGTTCAAGAGGGCAAGCCCAGCCGTGTAAGCATACATTTCATCGGCCAATATCCCAGAGGCCCGTTCAAGTCACCTGACCAAGCCCAAAGTTAAGACATGGTGAAGGACACCCTGACCTTCATGAGGCCAAGAGTGTAGATGGATAATTCCACCACAGATCAAGAAATAATTGGGACCAACCTGCCAATATATCTCTGCCGCTGTCGTTGTTCAGTCTCTTAGTCGTGTCCAACTCTTGGCGATCCCAGGGACTGCAGCACGCCAGCTTCCCTGTCCTACACCATCTCTTGGAGTTTGCTCAAACTCATGTCTATTGAGATGGTGATGCTATCCAACTATCTCATCCTCTGTTGCCCTCTTCTCCTCCTGCCCTCAATCTTTCCCAGCGTCAGGGTCTTCATATCTCTGTATCTCTCTCTCTCACTCTCTCTCTCTCTATATATATATATGTATGTATACATAGATAGATAGATAGGGTCTATATATCACCATGGCATAGCCACAGAGGGACTTTTTCTCTCCCCTCGGAAGTCTGGAAGCAGGCAGCAGGCAGCCCATGGCTGGTGAGGCTGTTCAACGATGGTGCCCTCCCAGGGCTTTTCTCTTTCCTCTTCGCCATCTTCAGCATGTTGGAGTCCGCCTTGATGCATACATTTCCTGGCTTGGGATATGGCTGCTGGACTGACAGCCCTACTTCTGCAAGAGCAAGCAGGAAGCAGGTAGGGACAGAGCCTGATTCCATTAGACAAAAGCTTTCCCAGAAACCCTCAGTGTATTAGTCATTGACAGAAACTATGTCACTTCCATCACGGAGATGAGCCTGCTTACAAAGGCACATTGCGGCCCCAGACAAAATCGGGGTCCTTTCAGGAAGAAGAGGTGGCAGACATTGGGTAGGAGTTGCAGTGTCTGCCATGCTGAGGAAGTGTCCTGAAAACTCTGTGAAATAAGCATTATTGCCATTCCAAAGATGGAGAAATCCTGGCTCAGAAATGTTAACTCATCCAAGTTGCCTCAGCCAGGATATAAGGCTATATATAATAGGACTGAGATTTGGACATAATACATTTATTTCACAGCAAATCACTCCTTCCCACTAAGCTGGGGCCCAATACACTTAGGTTCTTGTCTTTCTGTCTGCCACTAATGCAAATGTGTGACTTTGGATGTATCAGCCAATGAGAGTGAGTCTCAATTTCTGCAGCTTCCCCAAGTCCAGGTGGCAGTAGAAGAACTTTATGAGTTCTTCTTCAAGCTTGAGTATTCTGTGCTACTTCTTTTTAAAAAATATTTATTTATTCATTTGACTGCTCCAGGTCTTAGTTGCAGCATGTGGGATCTAGTTCGAACCTGGGTCCCCTGCATTGGGAGTGTGGAGTATTAGCCACCAGATCACCGGAGAAGTCCTTTATGTGTATGTGTTACTTCTAAAACAAACGATGAAGATATAGACCCTTCCTTCCTGCAGTGTGTTCAGTCATTTATTATACACTTGAGATTGAAGAGCAAGTTGCTCCATTGTGGTCTATTTCATATTTCAAGTTTTTAAGTTTTCGAGTGTTTCTTCCAGCTCAATTCAATTACTTGGCAATCTATGGAAAACTAATACTACAGAAAAATTGGTGTTTAGATCAATATAGACATCATATTTTCCCCCAGAACATATATACCTAGTAAATTACTTCTCTCTAGTGTTTTGTTTTGTTTTTTTAAGAATTGTTTGTTTATTCGGTTATGGCTGTGGTGAAGGCACGAGGGCTTTCTCTAGTTGTGGTGAGTGGGGCCACTCTCGAGTTGCAGGGGTGGGCTTTTCATTCTGGTGGCTTCTTTTGCTGCAGAGCCCAGGCTCTAGGCTCTTGGCTTCAGTAGCTGTGGCATGTGGACTCAGTTATTTCACAGCATGTGGGATCTTCCCAGAACAGTGACTGAACCAGCATCCTCTGCATTGCAAGATGGATTCTTAACCACCAGACCATGAGGGAAGCCTTTTTAAGTCTTAAAAACATCCTCCCCCCAAATTTAGTGTCTTTTTAGCTACACCAAAAGAAATTAAAATTTACCCATAGTTCCAATCACTCAAAAATAATGAATATGTCTAGAATATTTTCTATATATGTATAGAAATAATTTATTTTTATACACGTACAGAGGAACCTGGTGGACTACAGTCCCTGGGGTCACAAAAGGTCAGACACGACTGAGAAACTGAGCATGTATGACTCTATGTTATACACATGTATATATGTAAATGCTGCTGCTGCTGCTGCTGCTAAGTCACTTCAGTTGTGTCCGACTCTGTGCGACCCCATAGACGGCAGCCCACCAGGCTCCCCTGTCCCTGGGATTCTCCAGGCAAGAACACTGGAGTGGGTTGCCATTTCCTTCTCCAATGCATGAAAGTGAAAAGTGAAAGTGAAGTCGCTCAGTCATGTCTAACTCTTCAGCACCCCATGGGCTGCAGACTACCAGGCTCCTTTGTCCATGGGATTTTTCAGGCAATAGTAGTGGAGTGGGGTGCCATCGCCTTCTCTGATATATGTAAATGGGATAACATTATTTTGGATCTGCTTTGTTTTCAATTCATATGCATATTTCCATGACAATAAATATACATTATATCATTACTTGCAATGCCTATTAACATGCCTTTAATTGACACAAATATACTACTACAATTTGTTTAGCTGTTGCTCTTGTTTTCAAGTTCTTGATGTTAAAAAGTAGTAATTTCCCACAATGTGATACAAGTAACTGGAGTAATGCAATGTGATGTCAGATAGCACATTGATGAATTCTTAAACATTTAAATAGTTACATATTTATTTGTATGATATATACACTTGTGTGTATATTATGTATTTATTATAAACACCATAACTAGACTTTTGATAGTCATATAATGTTTGATTTTAAAATAAAATGAATTTAACTAAGTGTCCTGGGTCATTTAGAAAATAGTATGCTGGTATGTAGATATAACACAGGCCACAAACACAGAGCTTGAATAAGCCAAGTTTAGAAAACACTTCCACAAACAATCAGTTCAGTCAGTCAGTTCAGTTGTGTCCAACTCTTTGCGACCCCATGAATCGCAGCACGCCAGGCCTCCCTGTTCATCACCATCTCCCGGAGTTCACTCAGACAATGCTACGATAAATATCCCTGGGCATCTGTCTCTGTGTACTTGTTTGATGCTTTCCTTAGGATGAATTCTTAGAATTGCTCAAAAAGTAGGCACACTCTTAAGGTTTTAAATATGTTCTGCCAAACTTTTCTGCATAAAAGATGCTCCAACTTACCCTCCCACATTCCACCCCATTTGATAGAAGCCTCAGGAAGGTAGACACTTTGTTCAATTCTGTAGATCTGACATTTACAGCAGTACTTAGAAAATAATGGGTTCTCAATTTAAAAAATACACTAGGTGGATATGTCAAGAACTTTGAAGAGCCTGAGATCTTACTCTACTTGTAATTGAACAAGTTGGCCTGCCACAGTTTCGTGAATGTGGTGCTGGAAGCTCAGCTTCTCTGTACACTGGTGCCAAGTCAAATTTTGGAGACAGAGTTTTGGGTGAAGTAGAAAAGAGTGGCTTTATTATTTGCCAGGGAAAGGGGGCCACAGTGGGCTGATGCCCTCAAAATCTTGTGTCCCAACTTGTGGAAGATAGTGAGAAGTTTTATAATAATTGTCCAAAGAGGGCGTGATCAGCTCATGGGCATTCTTCTGATGGGTTGGTAGTGAGGTAAGTAGGAGTCAACATCAGCAAACTTCAAGTCCAGCTGGTCAGGGGTCTGCAGGCTTGTGGGCAGCACACTACCGTTAAGGGTTAACTTCTCCCACCTGGAGGGGGTTTCAGTCTCTGCAAAATATCTCAAAGATATTGCCATGTGTATCCATTGAAGGGGAAATAGGACCTTGCCCCAGGGCTGCTCTTCATGGTTTGTTTCTCCCTTGTCTCACACCCGCTGCCTTCCCTAATTAACAACTGCTTGAATCTGCCCATTGGAACTCAGGGAAGGTCATAGAGGCTGAAGGAAGGCTGCTTCCTATACTACAAGAAATGAGGGACACAGGTAGTCTTTGTCCCTGGAAGCCCTCCTGGGCCCTGCTTGGCATCTGATGCTACAGAGCAAACAAGGTTCTCAGCTCTGAGACAAAAGGCCTTTTCACTCACTGCAATAGCAGTGGTTGGTATACAGTATGCAGGCTGGTTCCCCAAGCCCCAGTTCCCCAAGGGTGAGTCAAAAGGGGGACAGGGGCCCGCACACACAATAGGGTGTGTTGCAGAAAAGAGATCCTGAGCTTAGAGGCTGCTTATCACTCACAATGGACAATAAGCCTGCCTGACCTTTGCCCAGAGGCGAGTGAAGTCGCTCAGTCGTGTCTGACTCTGCGACCCCATGGACAGTAGCCTACCAGATTCCATCATCCATGGGATTTTCCAGGCAAGAATACTGGAGTGGGTTGCCATTTCCTTCTCCAGGAGATCTTCACGACCCAGGGACTGAACCCTGGTCTCCCGCATTGTAGGCAGACGCTTTACCATCTGAGCCACCAGGGAAGTCCAGAGGGAGACGTCAATTTCTTCCTCTCTTCCTCCCCTCCCTTCCCCTCCCCTTCCTCCTTCTTCCTCCTCTTCCTCTTCACTTTTGCCTTCCCCTTTCCGGTCTTCATCTCCTCCGTATCCTCCTTCTCTTCCTCTCCTTCTTTCTTGAGATGCTACCTTCTTTGTACCACGCGTGTGTTCTCAGTCGCTCAGTCACGTCTGACTCCATGTGACCCCATGGTCTATAGCCAGCCAGGCTCCTCTGTCCCTGGGATTTCCCAAGCAAGAATACTGGAGCAGGTTGCCATTTGCTCCTCCAGAGGATCTTCCCAACCCAGGGATTGAACCGGCATCTCCTGCATTGGGTAGGCAGATTCTTTATCACTAAGCCACCTGGGAAGTCCTACGTTCTCATACTGGACAGTAAACTAAATTTGTTCTTTGCTCTGTCTCAATCTTTCAAGGCTGTTACAAACATTCTTAAAAAGACACTCTGGAAAAGTTCTGTTCAAAAAACATGCAGGAAAACTAGACCCATGGAGAATTGTCTCCCAACAACATCCATCCTTCATTTCTATACCGGCCTGGCTTTTGGTAAATTCTTCCATGAGTATGCCACTCCAATGGACATGTCAGTTCATCTGATCAACAGAGGCTAGAACCAAATCCATTCATTTTGTCTCATACAGCACTTAATTAAGCCTAGTGTCAATAGGACTCCAAACAACAGTATTGTCCTTGGCAATTCCCATGGAACTGGACTTGGCCAGTTAAACAAGTCCCATAAACCATTTAGGCCATTCTTGGAAATCCAGGTGACTTTCTCCTTAAATGATTGTGTTGACCTTTCCTCTTAGCCTAAGGCATTGATCCTGATACAGCCCGAGGTTCTAGAGGTTGCACAGATGCCACTGTGACCTGCAGAAAAGAAACTACGGCAATCGCATTATCTGTAACAACCCTGACCAGTGCGATGAGGCTGACCTGAATGTCTTCTAGGGATGAGGTGGTATCACTGATCACTTTGGCTAAAATCAGGGATTGGTTCCACATCATCTATCCCAACTGGATGACTTCCTTTTCGTGGATAACTGAAAAATAACAAGTATGAAAAACAGTGGATCGTAGCCTCGTTTTGGAGGGATCCCTGCAGCTATGCCAGATATTGTGGCATTTTCTTAAATACCTGAAGATCTCTTCTGACCACCCCGATGGTGTTTTCAGGAAGGAGACAAGTCAGTGCCTGACTTGCACAAAAGAAGTTCTGTCCCAGGAAGGCTGCCTCCTATAATACAAGAAATGAGGGACACAGGTAGTCTTTGTACCCAGAAGCCCTACTGGGCCCTGCTTGGGGTACATGGTGCTCCTGAAAAGATCGTTGCTTACAGTTGTGGGGGCCTCCAAAGTACATCAGTCAGAGGGGACAGGGTGATGAACCAGTAAGTCTAAAGGTGCCAGTTCAGTCTGAGTAATTAAGGAACTGCCTGAGGGCAACCTGTCTTGTGCATCCATGCCGCCAACTGGGGCATTTGCCCAAATGACGGAGCAATGGCTATGGGAAGGAGGTGGACAGGAGATGGGCAGGTGCTTCGCGTGGGAGGTACAAGAGCTGGGGCCAACTCCTGCTGTTTCCAGAAGACTTTTCTGTCGGGTTAAGGAGTGTGCGAATTCACTTCAGTCGTGTCCAACTCTGCGATCCCATGGACTGTAGCCCCCTAGTCTCCTCTGTCCATGGGGTTCTCCAGAACACTGGAGTGGATTGCCATTTCCCCCTCCAGGGGATCTTCCGGACCCAGGGATCGAACCTACCTGTGTCTCCTATGTCTCCTGCATTGGCAGGCGGGTTTCTTTACAATTAGTGCCCCCTGGGAAGCTCAAGGTTAAGGAGACCCATGATCAAACCGCCGCTAGAGCCACCTAGTGGGGAATGGCAGGCCAGCTGACAGATTTCAGACATTTGCAGCCGCTTGAGATCAGGGCGCTTTCCTTCCTAAGGAAAGCTCTAGAGGTGGCTCTGAAAGACAAGATTGCTAATGCCCTTTCCTTCTCCCCACCTTCTGGGGCCCAAGGCGCCTCCTCCATGGTGCCTGTGCCCCGTGCTGTCCCTCCACCTCCATGAATCACCGTCCACCTCCTAGTAGATATAACCTCACCCTTTCCAATCAGCCCCTGCTTGCACCCAGGCCTCCATCTGAGAGGCCAGTGCAAGGACAAAGACGTTTTTATAAAGCTTAAAGAGAATGACTAAGACCCTGCTTAAGGGGGCTACTAGCAGGGTACTCAAAGAAGTGTTCATTATTTTTATGATCTCAGTCCAGTGGCTCAGTCGTGTCCAACTCTTTGAGACCCCATGAATTGCAGCACGTCAGGCCTCCCTCTCCACCAAAACCCATGTCCATCGAGTCGGTGATGCCATCCAACCATCTCATCCTCTGTTGTCCCCTTCTCCTCCTGCCCTCAATCTTTCCCAGCATCAGGGTCTTTTTTAATGATCTGTTGCTACTGCTAAGTCGCATCAGTCGTGTCTGACTCTGTGTGATTCCATAGACAGCAGCCCACCAGGCTCCCCTGCCCCTGGGATTCTCCGGGCAAGAACACTGGAGTGGCTTGCCATTTCCTTCTCCAATGTATGAAAGTGAAAAGTGAAAGGGAAGTCGCTCAGTCGTGTCTGACTCTTCGTGACCCCATGGACTGCAGCCTACCAGGCTCCTCCGTCCATGGGATTTTCCAGGCGAGAGTACTGGAGTGGGTTGCCATTGCCTTCTCCATTTTTTTTTTTTAATGATCTAGGGCCATATTAATCCAACAGGTGAGTCCAGGCAGCTGAGGCAGAATTGAGTTTGAATCTCCTAGTCCCCTTCAGTCAGGTTTCTACCTTGCAATGATTAATTTCATATGTCAGCTTGACTGGGCCACTGGGGGACCCAGACAAATATTATTCTGGGTGTGTCTGTGCTGGTGTGTCTGGATGAGACTGCCTGTCTGTCTTCCCTTTGGGACATCAGTCTTCTGTCTTTGGACTTGAACCCAGATCGGAGTTCATATCATTATCCCTCCTGGTTCTCAGGCCTCGGTCTCAGACAAGAACTACACCATCACCAGTGGCTCTCTTGCATCACCAGCCTCATGACTGCAGGTCTCAGACTTCAGCCTTTATCATAAAGTGAGTCAGTTCCTTATCTCAATCTCTCATATATATCATATATCTCTATCTATGTCTGTACATACTCATCTCCTGCTGTTTCTGTTTCTCTGGAGAAGCCCCACTAATACTTTCCAGGAGAAGATAACCTTAGTTGCAATGAGCCCAGAAATGGTTCAGATGAAATTCTGATTTTTTTTTAAACCAATCACTCCCTAATTCTTTCATTTTGAGCATTATTCAAGAAGCAGCCAAGAGTAGCTGATCCCTTTCCAGGGACATCTGTATTCAGTGGCCAGACAGCCTAACTAAGGTGCTGGGACCAGGAGGAGCGGAGAGAGGGACAGTCAGAAACCTCTCCGAGTTGGTTTGTTAGAACTTAATACTACCAAGGGCTTATGGATGGTAGGGAGGGTTATGGGCTGAACTGCGTCTCTCCAAAATTCACATGTCGAAGTCCTACTGTCTCACTCACAATGTGACAGTATTTGGAGATAGGGCCTTTAAAGAGGTCAGTTCAGTCACTCAGTCATGTCCAACTCTTTGCAACCCCATGAATTGCAGTACATCAAGCCTCCCTGTCCATCACCAACTCCCGGAGTTCACTCAGACTCACGTCCATCGAGTTCGTGATGCCATCCAGCCATCTCATCCTCTGTCGTCCCCCTCTCCTCCTGCCCCCAATCCCTCCCAGCATCAGAATCTTTTCCAATGAGTCAAGTCTTCTCATGAGGTGGCCAAAGTACTGGAGTTTCAGCTTTAGCATCATTCCTTCCAAGAACACCCAGGACTGATCTCGTTTAGGGTGGACTGGTTGGATCTCCTTGCAGTCCAAGGGACTCTCAAGAGTCTCCTCCAGCACCACAGTTCAAAAGCATCAATTTTTTGGCACTCAGCTTTCTTTATCGTCCAACTCTCACATCCATACATGACCACAGGAAAAGCCATAGCCTTGACTAGACGGACCTTTGTTGGCAAAGTAATGTCTCTGCTTTTGAATATACTATCTAGGTTGGTCATAACTTTTCTTCCAAGGAGTAAGCATCTTTTAATTTCATGGCTGCAGTCACCATCTGCAGTGATTTTGGAGCCCCCCAAAATAAAGTCTGACACCGTTTCCACTGTTTCCCCATCTAATTCCCATGAAGTGATGGGACCAGATGCCATGATCTTTGTTTTCTGAATGTTGAGCTTTAAGCCAACTTTTTCACTCTCCTCTTTCATTTTCATCAAGAGGCTTTTTTGTTCCTCTTCACTTTCTGCCATAAGGGTGGTGTCATCTGCATATCTGAGGTTATTGATATTTCTCCTGGCAATCTTGATTCCAGCTTGTGCTTCTTCCAGCCCAGTGTTTCTTATGATGTATTCTGCATTTAAAGAGGTAATTATGGTAAAATGGAATCACAAGGGTGAGCCCTAATTCAATTTATATATAATATATATCTGTGTATGTGTGTTAAGTTGCTTTAGTCTTGTCTGACTCTTTGCAACCCCATGGACTGTAGCCCACCAGACTCCTCTGTCCAAAGGATTCTCCAGGCAAGAATACTGGAGTGGGTTGTATGTCCAAATATACACTACCCTTCTGCCACAACAGCTACAGAATTTTGGCAGGAGCAGCGACTCTCTACCATGTCACCCCGCCCCCTGGAGTAAACCAGGATGAAAACTGCCGCAGGATAGGACTTGCACATCTTCTGTGTTGCTCCTGACTAGGAGGTCGCTCTCCAGAGGGTCCTGCCAGGGTCCTTTATTGGCTTCTGAGCATCTTCTGTGGCTTGAGATTCACAGTCGGGTCACTCAAACCCTCCAAGGCCCGTAAAGAAGCAAAAACCAGGAAGGTGAGGCTTCTCAGGGAACATCCAAATAACTTTCCTTTCTGTTTTCTCTCTCTGCGTCCTGCAGACAAAAGGGCTCTACTGTTTGAGTAAACTCCAGGTGATAGTGGAGGACAGAGGGACCCGGTGGGCTACAGTCCATGGGGTCGCGAACAGTCGGACACAACAGAGCAACTGAACGACAACAACAGCTGTTTTTCACGAACCCCGGAGTCCTCTGACTCCCAAAGTGGCATCACTCAACAGAGGTATCAAATTGAAACTGGTTAAAAACAGGACTTAAGATTTGGAAGGTGGACAGAAAAGATGGATGCCTCTAGAAAGAACAGAATGAGTTGGGAGCTTCCAGTATCTCTAGATTCAAGGTATTTCATGTGAGTGAGTATATGAATAAACATATATGATGTGCCCAAGGTCACACAGCCAGTTAGCCAGGGCTGGGACTCAATCCCAGGGCGCTGGCTGAGGCTGCTGGAAACTTCTGCAGAACAGTATTGTCGCCTGGAATCTTGTCTTTCCCCTAGCATGTGTCTGCCAGGGCATTGCTCACTCTAGAATGGAAGAATTTGTTGTCTGTCCCGCCCACAAGACTTCAAGCACATTGTTTCTTTACCTATTGATTTATTTTCAATCAACTCCCATTAGGATGCAAACTTTATAGGGGCTGGGCTGATATAAAATTCACATAGCAAAGTTAACTCTTATAAAGTGTATACAATTCCCTAGCATTAAATACATTCACAGTGCTGTGGAACCGTCACCTCTCCCTAGTTCCAAAACACTGTAATCATCTTAAAGGAGACTGTACCCATTAAGCAGTCCCTCCCCTATCAGTTCCTCTAGCCAACCCCTGGCAACCACTAAGCTATTAATACTTTCTCTCTTTAAGGGTTTGCCTGTTTTGGACATTTCAAATAAACGAAGTCAAACAATATGTGTCTGACCTCTTTCACTTAGCATGTTTTTGAGATTTATCCAAGATACAGCATGCATCAGTATTTCATTTCTTTTTATGGCTGAATAATAGAATATTCCATTGCATGGATATATTGCATTTTGTTTATTCATTCATTCGTTAACAGCTTTCCAGGACTGCGAACACGTAGGGTTTTCTCTCTCTCTCTTTTTTTTTTCTTGGTCCACTGCTTTCCTTTAATGTGAGAACTTAAGGAGGGGCCAGGTGTTATTCATTCTATCCTCTCTAGTTAATAATGGGCATTACTAGGTTTGTCGACCTGAGCTGGAAACAATAAATAACCAGAGAGGCAGTGCCAGTGGGGGCCACTGTGAAGGAAGAAGGGAGGGGCCCAACTGGAGAAAGCTTTCTATCTCCTCCCTTTTGAACTTGAAAAAGTGAATCATGATGGTCACAGAGAGACATCTTAATACGCCCAGTTCTGAGGAAGGAGATTATTTATCATCACACAGCAAAGGCAAAATGATGCATTATGATGCTGGCAGGTTCACAGTAAATCACAAGTAGGTGCCGAAGGCAGATTCTACCTACCAGGGGAATTCTAGGGAGAAAGTCATCGAAATCCAATGGTTCACAAAGGACTTCATTAAATGGCTGAAATTATCAGGAGTCTATTGCAAAAAAAGAAAGAAATGGCGAGGGGAATAATTTCCCTTTAATTGTTGGTACAATTTAGAAGAAATTAAATTGCACTTACGTTCGTTTACTTAGGAGGAGACCGAGTGTGAACTCCCAGTAGGGACTCCATCAGCCTTTTGAAAATAAGATGGCTTTTTGTTCCGGATTGTTCCCAGGGTTCCCCCCCCCACCCCCACCCCCCCCACCCCACCCCCACCCCCCCACCCCCCCACCCCCACCCCGCAACCCCCCAACTGGTTCCTCAGCCAGTTTGGCTACTTCAGCGCGCCCTCTCGTGGCCATGTGTGGAAGGTTTGGCATCGCCCTTCGTTCTCCAGCGCAGTGTGCAAACCAAAGGGGCTGTTTCAGCCACACTTAAATTGTCACATTTAAATTAGACCCGCAAATTGTTACACTTAAACTGGAAAGTCAGTCTCAGCATGTGCCACTCTGGGGGTGAGGGCAGAAAGAACTGTCTAGATCAACAGGCTTTAAAGAATTGTAATTACAAGATTAATTATGATTATAATTTCAAATACTTTCGAAGCTTATAACGTAAAAGATCAGTTTCCCTGGACAGTTTTCTCACATCCCAAATGGTATCACTTGTGTATTTCAGAAACCTCTGTAATTTTCTTCTGCATAAGCACGCGTGCCTACCTTTCCCCCCACAAGCGGGATCATATTGTACATACTGTTCGGCACCTTGCTGCTTCTTCAAGCTCTTTTCTTACTAGTATACGTTGGAGAGATCACATACAGATCCCTTTTTTAAAATCATCTTGCATTTCATGGAAGTACCATAATTTTTTAACCAGTCCCCTGTTGATGAACATATAGCTTGTTGCAGCTATTTCTTTTTTAAGTGGTGGAAAATGGCTTTACAATTTTCTGTTGGTTTCTGCTGTATGATAAGTCAAATCAGTCATAATTATATATAATCCTTCCCTCCTGAGCCTCTCTCTTCCCCCCCCATCCACGCCTTTGTGTCATCACAGAGCACCAGGCTGGGCTCCCTATGTCATGTAGCAACTTCCCACTACCTATCTTATATGTGATAGTGTATATATCAATACAACTTCCTCAATTCGTCCCACTCTCACCTTCCCCTACTCTGTCCATAAGTCCATTCTCTACCAAGTTCATCAGAAACATTTTTCTAGATTCCATATATTAATATATATGTTAATATATATGGTTGTTCTCTTTCTGACTTACTTCACTCTGAATAGGAGGTTCTAGGTTCACACACCTCACTACAACGGTCTCAAATTCATTCCTTTTTATGGCTGAGTAATATTCCACTGTATAAACATACCACAACTTCTTGGTCTGTAGGTAGCCATTGAGTTTGCTTCCATGTTCTGGCTTCTGTAAATATTGCAGCTACTTCTTTTTAACTAGCTGCAGACCAGCACTGAATATTTTTGTTTATCTGTGCACATATTCCTGGAAGTGGGCATATTTCTGCTGAAAATGATAAAGCTGAAATGGCCACCAAGGACAGTGTTGGTGCCTATCAGCTGCCCCTCTCCAGATTTCCTTTCACAAGCATTCACTGAGGACCTCCTGATTGCTGCATTGGGAGCTGAGGATACATACATAGGCTCCATAAGCCATGCTCCTCACCCTAAGGTGCCCACATTATTTGTGCAGTTGGACCAGTCAGCAAACAAACACCTGTAATATAATATGGTCTCTGGTCTCCAGGCTATGTAAGAGGTAGAATGGAATGTACTGTGGGCCACACAAGAAAGCTGTGCTCAAGCCTGGGGGAAGTCAGGAAGGCATCCGAGGGAAGGTGATAAGACTTAGGTGTCCTAACAAGTTTCTATGATGGGGCACCAAGAGGCCCTGCGGGATGGAGGGGAAGAGAGAAAGAGGAAAAAAGATTCTTTGCGCATGAGCACAGGTGAGCTGCCCCTGGAGTTCTACATCAGTATGACAGAGTGATGGGAGGAGCTAGTTGGGAAAGGGGAGGGGCCAGGTAACCAGGGGCTTTGTGAATCACTCCAGGGAGCCTGGGTCTCATAGGGGTAGGACAAAGTTTCTCAAAGTGGACTCTGGACACCAC
The DNA here is from genome assembly GCF_001704415.2 of Capra hircus. Taxonomy (NCBI): domain Eukaryota; kingdom Metazoa; phylum Chordata; class Mammalia; order Artiodactyla; family Bovidae; genus Capra; species Capra hircus. The sequence continues at coordinate 16,468,232 of NC_030832.1, forward strand.
CAGTTTCAGAATTCTCTATGGGAGGATGTCTTTATTTAAAAATGGAGATTCCCAGGACCCACCTGGATCTGTTGACGCGTGCTCTGTGGAGACAAATCTTTGCAATCTGTTTTTTTAAAATCAACTCTCTGGCCTATTTTTAGATTTACTAAAGTCCGAGAACCTTGCTGTTGGCAGTTGTAAATACACAATTGTTCATTAGGAGGTGTCAATGTTTATTTAAATCACTACCAGTCAGAAAGTCAAAAAAGTTGATTTAAAGACTATTCAAGGGACAAAGTCTATGTATCATTCAGGGGGAAAAATGCAGGAAATAAGATTGCTAAGTTAATTACAAGACTAGCTAGTTTTCTAAAAGGCAAAAACTAAAAATCATGTTTGGGGTTGACTCTGTTTCTGAGCTATACAATTATAGCTGATCATACATCATACTCTTACAGGAGAATAGCGAACTGCATTTGATCAGTTGTGCATTGTTCATCAAAATCCTGTGACAAAAAAAGCTGTATTTTTCAAAGTGTCAGATGAGGGACAAGAAAGCTACTTAATTAGTAAATGCTTTAACTCAAGGATCATCACATCTTTTCTGTAAGGGGCCAGATGGTGAGTAATTTAATCTTTCTGGGTCAAACATCTGTTTGATTACCCAACTCTGTCCTTTGTAGGAATGCAGTCACAGGTAATATGGACATGGCTGTGTCCCAGTAAAACATTATTTACAAAAAACAGGTAGCAGGCATATTTGGCCTGTTAACTTCTGCTAGTACTTCAACTCTAGGAACTCTGCCCACAATCTCTGTGTGAACTGCCTCAAGTGCATACTTCTGGAGCTGTTATGAAAATTTCAGGTGAGAGCGCCACTTTTAAGAGTAAGCACCAAGCACTCATTGCTATTCAAGAACCTTCTTTTCTCATCAGAAGATGTCAAACTACATAGAATAGTTCTTTGTAGCAGATGATTGCAAATTACCTGGCAATAAATTCTGGACAAATCAGGCTTGCATTTTACAATCAGAACTACAGGTATGGCAGCAACCCCAGGTCAACTTGAGTTTTGGGCATTTTCATTAAGGAAGTCCTTGCTGATGACAGCTATATCAACTGGAACCCTGAATAATTCGCCAAGATTGGAGATCCTTCGCTGCCCTGAATCCTAGGGACCTAGGATGCAAGTGAATGACTATGTCCCAAATACAGACACTGGTGAACAGCCTAGTGCTTCAGCAGACTTATCAGAGTTTGTGGCGTGGCTGAGGGGAGTCAGCCTCCCAGGGAGGCTTACCACGTGGCTGTGGATTGGAGGCCTTGGTCTCTCACCGCAGCGACGTTTCCACCGGGCTCTTTCAGTGCCCTCACAATTGTGAGGGCTGACTTTCTTCCAGTGAGATTCAGACAGAGGGGTGAGGAGGGCATCTGGACTCGGAAGTCACACGCTGCCATTTCGCCATCTTCCACTGGGTTCCACAGCCCTCTCTCTACTCAGTGTGACGCCAGGAGATGATACTCACTAGAGTCCTCTTGGAGGCTGGCCACCAGAGTCACATTCTAGGGGAGAAGCTGAGTCTCTAGAGCAGATGTGGCAGGAATTGTGGATGGAAAAGCAGCTTGGAGCTAGGGTTCCGAGGCCCATCATAGCCAAGTCTAAGAGTTTTAACTAGGAACCAACAACTGTAATTATTACAGGAATGTGACATGATCACTTCGCATGTAGGATGCTGGTGCTGCCGGGAGTACCTTCAGAAGACGGAGAGGGGAGGGGTCAGAGGCACAGATCCATTTGGGAGCTATTGTAATAACGTAAATGGAGAGAGAGAGTAAGATGGTAAGGGGACAGGTAGGCTGCTATGACAAAGAAACAGCCTAAGATGGTTGTTTCTCTCACACCTTGCAGTCCATGTTGGAGGTCTAGGGCTGGAATTGTGGTACGACAGAGCTGGGGACCCGGGCTTCTTCCATCCTTTTGTTCTGTATCCTCAATACATGCTTCCACCTTATGATCCAAGATCCTGCCAGCATGCCTACCTTCCAGTCGGGGTGAAGAGAGAAAAGTGACAGTGGAGGACAAGCTCCTCACCTACAGGAGCTCAACCCAGAAACCGCATGCGTCACTTCTGCTCCACACCTCATAGGTCAGAACTGAGTCACGTGACCACACCAGACGCAAAGGAGGCTGGGAAATGTAGTCTTAATTTTGATCAGCCATGTGTTCAGGGAGGAAGGAGGTGAGATTAACCATGCGGGACAACTAGCTCCCGCTATTCAGGAGCGACTATGGTGAGGGAGATGGGCACCAGAATCAAGTGCTCTTTCTGAGGGACATATAAAAGGATTCAGTGACTGAATGGATGAGGGAGACGAGGGGAAGGGAAGCAGCTCAGATAGCAATGACCTTGCCTGGAGGTCTGGAACATGCACCCCCCACCCCCTTCAGCCACTGATACCGCCTCTCTTTCCTTGGAAAATGTGAGCCCTCTGATGATTCTTCTCTTCTCCCAGCTCACTCGGGCTGCTCACCACCCCCAAATGTACTGCCAACTGCTGTTTACTTAGGAAATGAAAACTAATTTTAGTGTTAGCTTTAGCACAACCTAATCTCGAAGCGAATCAGCTGCTGCCATTGAATAAGTATAAGGGACTTCAGGGTCAAACAGAAATGACTTCTGACTCTCAGGCTGTACGCACCATAGCACAACCTTACTATGGAGATAAAAATAACCATTTCCCCACTGAATTCTGAAAATACCATCTTCAGATGGTATTTTGTTTTTTCTCCTTAGATTTGTTTTTCTCCTCCACCTGGGATGCTCTTCCTTTAAAGTCTCTGCTCAAATGCCACCTTATCAGTGACAGATGGTGACCGCACTGTGTAACTCAGCACCCACTCACTCCATTGTGCTGAGTTGCCACCCCCTTTACCACTCTAGAGTTCGTTAGAACACCTATCACCATCTGACAAATGGTGTATTTTCTTGTCAAGTAGTTTATTATGTCCTTTTGCCCCTTTAATAGATTATAAGCTCCATGAGGGTAGCAGCATATGCCTGCTGGTCACTGCTGTGTCTCCGGTGCCCAGATCAGTGAAAAATCTTGACATTTATTTGCATAATGGCCATTGCCAGCAAAAGTGGAAGGTATGAGAAATGGACTCTTGCAAATTCGTGGTGACAATGTTATTCAAAACCAATTTTCCAGAAAACAATTTGGCTCAATTCTCTGTGTTTAGCTTAAGGATACCATCAGTTGTGTAGACAAGTATTTAGAACAGAGATTGGAAACTCTTTTCTATAAAGAGGCAGATCATAAACACTTGATGCTTTGTGGGACATAGAATCTCTCTTGGAACTAGGAAATTCTGCTAGTGTAGACAATGAATGGGTATGGCTATGTGCCAATAAAACTTTATTTACAAACATAGGCCAAGGGCTGGATTTGACTTGTAAGGCCATAATTTGTTGGTTTAGATTTAGAAGAAAATGTCATTTATAATGGCATATATTGAGGATATTCTGGGAATTACTTAAGTTATACTACATCCATAAGATGGAAATGATGTAGCTATTAAACATGGTGTTTTCAAAGAAATTGTAATGAACTGAGGATATGTTTAGAGATAATCATGTAGATGAGAATCAGATTAGCCATTAATTAAAAGCACAACCTCTGGAGTCAAAGAAATCTAAGCTTGACTCCAAACTGGACACTTGTGGTATTTGGCCCTGGGCAAATCGCTTCAGTTCAGTTCAGTCCAGTTCAGTCACTCAGTCGTGTCCGACTTTTTGCGACCCCATGAATCACAGCACGCCAGGCCTCCCTGTCCATCACCACCTCCTGGAGTTCACTCAGACTCGAGTCCATCGAGTCCGTGATGCCATCCAGCCATCTCATCCTCTGTCGTCCCCTTCTCCTCCTGCCCCCAATCCCTCCCAGCATCAGAGTCTTTTCCAACGAGTCAAGTCTTCTCATGAGGTGGCCAAAGTACTGGAGTTTCAGCTTTAGCATCAGTCCTTCCAAAGAAATCCCAGGGCTGATCTCCTTCAGAGTGGACTGGTTGGATCTCCTTGCAGTCCAAGGGACTCTCAAGAGTCTTCTCCAGCACCACAGTTCAAAAGCATCAATTATTCAGCGCTCAGCTTTCTTCACAGTCCAACTCTCATATCCATACATGACCACAGGAAAAACCATAGCCTTGACTAGACGGACCTTTGTTGGCAAGTAATGTCTCTGCTTTTCAATATGCTATCTAGGTTGGTCATAACTTTTCTTCCAAGGAGTGTCTTTTAATTTCATGGTTGCAGTCACCATCTGCAGTGCTTTTGGAGCCCCCAAAATAAAGTAATTTCTGGTAAATCTTAGTTTTTTCATTTGAAAAATGGAGACAAAATATTACATATCCTGGAAGATAGTTGAGAGCTTATTAACTTAGTTTACTATTGACTGTTATTTATTGACTGTTGACTTAGTTTACTGTTAATATTGCCCAGTGCATAAGTGCTTAGCAAGTAATTGTTTGCAAGTGGATAACTTCAAAATGGATTTATTTTTATAACTTCATTGTTTGCAAAGCTGGGAGGAAACATCTGAGGGGCAAGCCTCTCAAAGGAGGTGCTCAGTAAAGGTATCCCAGCCTCAGTTTCCACAAGGCTAGAGAAGGACTGTGATTGGCTTATTTTGAGTCACTTGTCAACATCTTGGACCAATCAGTGTGTCAGAAAGTCAAAGTGCTGCGCATTGGCTCAGACTTGCTCATCTGCCTGCGCCTGTAGCAGGGAGCATGGAAGGGCAACCTGGATGCAATGGGTCATTGCTAGGAGCACCCATGAGTGGCAGGTTGTAGAGAAAGTGGCAGGTGAGTCTCTGTCATGCTGGGGCTTACAGGCTAGTGTGGTCTTGGGGAACTTGCTAGACTTTGGGGTGTAATGGGGTAGAGAAATTTCCAAGGTATGTATCCTGGAGCTCGCTTCCTGTTATGGCCATATGTTCCAGCAGGTACTGAAGTTATGGTTACCGTTTTGATTCTTGGGACTCCTATAATGTATATATGGTGTGGTGATTTCCAGGAGTAGGGTCTGAGTAACCTGGTGTGGTTTTCAAGTGAAGGATTGTGTTTTTGACGTTATAATTATTCTCTTGCTTTTTCTTCCCTTCTCCCTCCACACAAAACTCCATTCTCTGCTTTATATTCTGTTTTACTTCTCTGTCTTTGGCTTTTCAAAATATTCTACAGCTTTCTTCAGTTATAACTACCCTCCTACTGACGATTTCCACCTGACATCTTTGCTTATCTCAGATTTTCACTCTTCGCGCATTTAAAATCGAATTCAATTTTCAAAGCTCTCTTTACACCTAACACTTGCAAGATTAATCTAAGGGTGTCCGTATTCATTCGTGCATCAGAAATCTAATTGGATATTAGTAGAAAATACAGATACTCCCTGGGCCCTGCCATAGGCCTATGAACTCATGTCTCTGAGAGTGAGGTTTTTGGTAGCATCCAGTCCTTTCACTTCATGGCAAATAGAAGGGTTAAAAGTGGAAGCAGGGACAGATTTTCTTTTCTTGGGCTCCAAAATCACTGCGGATGGTGACTGCAGACAGGAAATTAAAAGAAGCTTGCTCCTTGAAAGGAAAGCTATGACAAACATAGGTAGCGTATTAAAAAGCAGGGACATCACTTTGCCAACAAAGGTCCATATAGTCAAAGCTATAGTTTTTTTTTTTTCCCCCAATAGTCATGTACGTATGTGAGAGTTAAACCACAAAGAAGGCTGAGAGCTAAAGAATTGATGCTTTCAAATTGTGGTGCTGGAGAAGACTCTTGAGAGTCCCTTGGACTGCAAGAAGATCAAACCAGTCAATTCTAAAGGAAATCAGTCCTGAATATTCGTTGGAAGGACTACTGCTGAAGCTGACGCTCCAATACTTTGGCCACCTGATGTGAGGAGCTGACATTGGAAAAGATCCTGATGCTGGGAAAGATTGAAAGAAAAAGGAGAAGGGGGTGACAGAGGATGAGATGGTTAGATAGCATCACCAACTCAATGGACATGAATCTGAGCAAACACTGGGAGATAATGGAGTCTGACATGCAGCAGTCCGTGGTGTTGCAAAGACTCTCACATGACTTAGCGACGGAACAATAACAACAAATTCTAACAAAATTTCAGAGGGGATTTAATGAATAGCTGGTTTGGGAAATCACTTGTCACTACTGAATTTATTACACGTGTAGTTTTACATTAATTATACGTGGATGAAAGTCCGTCTCCTCTGCAAGATCCTGAGCCTTGTGAGCATGAGAATGTGTCCACTCACTGTGCTGTTGAGCTCAGTCACTCGGTCGTGTCCGACTCTGCGACCCCATGGACTGTAGCCCCCCAGGCTCTGCTGTCCATGGAATTTTCCAGGCAAGCATACTGGAGAGGGTTACCATCTCCTCCTCCAGGGGATCTTCCCCACCCAGGAATCGAACCCATGTCTCTTGTATCTCCGGCCTTAGCAAGTGAATTCTTTACCACTAGGCACCTGGAAAGCCCATACTGTGTTCAGTATGTTTCCAGCACATGCTGCATGTTAATACTGTATGTTTATGGAAAAAATGAACCTCCTGCAACAGGATGTGATATTGAGGTTTTCTCAGTCAACCAGCAGGTGGCGCAAGAGGCTAGGCCACGGTTAAGAATTACAAACCCATGTTCCAGTTCATTTAAGTCATGGGTGGGTTTACATTTTTTTTTAATTGTTTTTTTACGAACAGTTTCACTAATTTATGGAATACATTCTGTGCACAATACATTAAAATCCTCTTGGAGATCCTTTTAACATTCAGTTAAAAATACAACGGTTAGATCAATATCCCTAGAAGAGGAATGAATTTCTGTTCTCTGACAATCTTCTCTAAGTACTTTGGAAAAGTACATGGTATATTTAAAAAATAAAAATATGATGGTACTGCTTGCATCTTTTTAGGCCTCTTTGCTTCCTTCTGTAAAGTGGAGGAGAAAAGATGGTTTCCAAAGTCATTTTCTTAGCATATGCAGGGATCTTGGGTGGGCTGAAGTGGCTTAAAAATTTTAGTCTTGATGTGAATGCTGGTTATACAGGTATGCTCAGATAGTGAAAAATGTATAAAGCTGTATGCTTATGTTGTGTACATTTTTATAATATATCTGTTCTTTTCCTTTATAGGTAATTCTATATTGAATGTGCTATACAGTAGGTCCTTGTTCTTTATCTAATTTATATATAGTAGTACGCATTAGTTAGTCCCAAACTCCTAATCTGACCCTCTCCCCCCTTTCCCCGTTGATAACCATAGTTTGTTTTCTGTGTCTGTGAGTCATAAAAGGTGTACTTCTGTGTGTGTATGTTATACTTCAGGAAAGTTAAAAAGAAAAACCAAAACCAATAAAGGTCCGCTATGAGTTTCCTATTACCGCCTTAACAAATTATCACAAGTTTAGTGGCTTAAAACGACACAAACTTATGGTGCAGTTGCTATGGAAAACAGTATGTAGGTTCCTTTAAAAATTATGTATAGAATTACCATATGATCCAGCAATCCCATTTCTGGGTATATATTTAAAATAATTGAAGACAGTATCTTGAAGAAATATTTGCACATTCATATTCATCCCAGCAATATTCACAACAGCCAAGAGGTGGAAACAACTTGAATGTGCATAAACTGATGAAGGGATAAACAAAATATGGTCTTTACATGCGATGGAGTATCATTCAGCCTTAAAAAGGGAGGGGGAAATCCTACAGCATGGGCGATCCTTGGGGACATCATGCTTAGTGAGATGAGCCCATCGCAGAAGGACAAAAGCGCATGCCTCCATTTATATGAGGTATTGAAAGGGGTCCAGGTCTTACAGAACAGAATGGAGAATGGTGATTGACAGGCCCAGGGGGCGGGCATGGAGGGTTGTTCAATGGGTATGAAGTTTTACTCTATGAAAAGAGAGTGCATAGGTTTAACACAGCTTCACTGTGTATCTAAAAACGCCCAGCATGGTATAGTTTGTGTAATGTGTTTTTCACAAATAATAATAGTAATAAGAACAACCCCACAGATTTACTGTCTTACAGGTAGGTAGGGCAGAAGTCTGAAACGGATCTTCCTGGGCGCAGATCAAGGTGTCTGCAGGACATCCGTTTCTGGAAGTGCTAGGGGAGATTCAGTTTTCTGCCCATGTGAGTTTTGGCAGAATTTGGTTCCTTGCAGTTACAGAGCGGGAGTCCCAGTTTTCCGGCTTCTAGAGCTGTCACGTGTCTTGACTCCCTTCCTCTGTCTACAAAGCCAGCAATGGTGAGTTGAGTCTTTCTCATGTGGAATCTCTCGAACCTACTCTCCTACCTCCCTCTTCCATTTTTAAGGACTTGTGTGATTAAATTGGGCTTCCCAGGTGGCGCTAGCAGTAAAGAACCCACCTGCCAGTGCAGGATACATAGGAAGTGAGGGTTCGATCCCTGGTTGGGGAAGATCCCCTGCAGGAGAGCATGGCAACCCACTCCAGTATTCTTGCCTGGAGAATCCCAGTGACAGAGGAGCCTGGCGGGCTACAGCCCATAGGGTCATATAGAGTCAAACACAACTGAGTGACTGTATGCACGCACGTGATTAGATTGGGCCTATCTCCATAATCTCCCCATTTCAAGATCTCTAACTTAAATCTGCAAAGTCCCTTGTGTCATGTTAGGTAACTTATTCACGATTTCTGGAGAATTAGGACATGGGCATCTTGGGGGTGTCCTTTATCCTGCCCACCACAGGCCCCTTCCAGCCCTTACCTGACCATTCTCATTTACCTGCAAGTGATGGGAGGAGAGAAGATAATCACGAGATTGGATGCCAATGTTGGTCCTCATATGAATATAAGGGTCTGTCTTTATTGAGACTTTATTATATGCCAGGCACAATTGAAGCATATCAGAGGCCTCATGTAAGTCTTCTCAGGGGTAAATGTCATTATTTTACAGCCAAGGAAACAGAAGCTTAGAGCAGTTAATTAACCTGTTTAATGTCTCAATGACACTAATAACAAATTTGCTGTAAATTTGGGATTTACATTCATACAGTCTGCATGCTTAATCAATTGGCTTTACTGCCTCTTTAATAAATATAATGATGTTGATGGCAAAATATTAATTTAAAAGATGATTATACTTGTGCATTTAAAAGAAATATGAGTAAGAAGTGAGTTCAAGAAAGTGGGAATTAGACATAGTATCACATTTGTTTTATAATCAAACACATCAGAGCTAATAGGGAAGGCAGTTACTTGTCCAAGTTCCCACAGCCAGTTGAGGTTTTAGAATCTTAGTCTCTTCAGACTAGAAGGGTCTTGAACTGGTAATCTTTTTCATTTGGGTAGGACCTTGTACTGCTAGCGTGCAGAGAAAATCCAGCTTTGAGGGTGTATGTGTGGTGATGGGAGCATAATTATTAACTTGATTTTCTAATCGTATGTGAAAGGAGGCATTCTTTCAACTCTTGCTTGTGTTCAGGAGACCACAGTTGCCCTCCTGCAACCAGAGTCCTGATGTTAATCCTGTGTCTAGCCCTCTCCATGTGACTCCAGAATAAATCCTGATTGGTCTAAGCCCACAATGATAGCCTGAGCTTAGTAATGGGCATTTGGTCCTGATCTGGCCAATGGGATGAGAGGGGAATCTGCTGGGAGCTCCTGGGAAAGATTCTCTGTTCTTCAAAAAAAATGTGTAAGAAGAAGAGGTCCCCTTCCTCCTGCTCTAAACATTGTTGAGCACTAAACTAATCTGCCCCCTGATTTCCTTTGTTTAAGCCACTGGCAGCTGGCTTTCTGCATACTTGCAGATGGACCATCCCAAATGGCGCACACTTGCCTATTTAGTCTCTGTTTTCCCCATCATTTGTAGTTTGTCTCAAGACCAATAGCAATAGCTCTGTTGGATGGCATCAACAGCTTACTGAGCCCTCTGATTCTCACCATGAGATGCTCCAGGACGTTTCTCGTGCCACACTTGTTGAATATCCACTTCATGTCCAGCATTGCACATACATTTTTCGACTCAGAGAAATGAAATGTTTGCTCAGTGTCACAAAGCTAGTAAATATCTGAACCACACAACACTTTTACTTTTTTTTTTGCCCCAGGGAAGCTGCCTCATCTTTCCCAAATGCAGGAAGGAGTCCATTTAGTAAAGACAATGATGAGAATGGCTGACCCCGTTCCAGACACATTTCTCAGCTCTACCCCATTGCTGTTGTTCGGTGGCTAAGTTGTGTCCGGCTCTTTGAGACCCCATGAACTGCAGCACGCCAGGCTTCCCTGTCCTTTACTATCTCCCAGAGTTTGTGCAAATTCACGTTCATCGAGTCATCCAACCATCTCATCCTCTGTTGTCCCCTTTTCCTCCTACCCTCAATCTTTCCCAGCATCGGCTGAGCACTGGGTCTTTCCCAGTGAGCTGGCTCTTCGCATCAGATGGCCAAAGTATTAAAGCATCAGCATCAGTCCTTCCAATGAATATCCAGGGTGGATTTTCTTTAGGATTGACTACCCCATTAAGTCACAGAAAATATGTGTGTGGTAGTGATCTTCTTAACATCTCCATTTTACAGATGAGAAAACTGAGGAGCAATGCACTTAATAACTTGGCAGAGTTAGCATTTGAGACTCCCTCCTCATAAGCTAATTGGCAGAAAGGAACTAGCAACTGTCGAGAAAATCTTGATCTGGGGAGTTGGAGGTGGTCGTTAATTAAAAACAAACAACAGCAACAACACAAAATCCACTTGTTTCCGGGTTAATAGAGAGATACTTAAAAGAAAGCAGTCCAGTGGTTCCCCAGAGGCAACCACTCAGAAATACAGTTTCCTGTATTTCTTTTCTTGGGAATTAAAGACTGTCTGAACCAAAGCCATGCCCAAGGTACTGGTCTGAGAAGAAGTAGGGAAGCAAAAGGAGAAATGAGATAAATACTTTCCATGAGAAAAGCAATAGGTGCTGGGCACTTGGTGGGCACTTCCTGTTCTTCTGTGAGGTATTTTCCCCACACAAATGTGTTACTTATTTAAAAGTCTGTTTTTTTCCCCCAGTTGATAAGAGTAAATTCCAAAATAATTAGATTGATTACTAGAACACTTTTCCCCCCCCCCTTTTACTTTGGATTTCTAAAACCACTGTATCAAGATATAATCTATGGGGGGGGGAATATCGGGGTGGGGGAGTGAAAATTACAAACTATTGGGCATAAGATAGGCTACAGGGATGTAGTTTACAACATGGGAAAAGAGCCGATATTCTGTAATAACTGTAAATGGAATGGAACCTTTAAAACTGTAAAAGAAAGATCTGTATACCATGAAGTTCACTCATTTAGACTGAATAATTCAATGGTTCTTATATTTTACAGTTGGTTTGTTCAAATCTGGGTCTAAACAAGGGTGACATGTTGCATTCAACTATTGTGTCTCTTAAATCCCTCTCCTTTCTTCTTTCTCTTTGAACATTTTTTGGTGGTGAATTTTTATTGTAAATGAAACAGACACTGGAAGCCACGCGCAAAAGACTAGCTTAGTGAATCAAGCAAACTTCTGACATCAGAGAATGCCTTCAAAATCCTTACGTCACCAGATTGCTTGTTAAGCTTTAATTGTCACGGAGAATTACAATGCTTTCTCCCTCTCCCCCAATTTCTTGATTAATTTTTCTAGGGATTCAAAAAAAGTGCATGAAATTTCCAAGAAATACTCATGGAAATACCACTGTCCAGTGGGTTTTTGAATGAAGCCCAGGCACAGGGTTGCCAGCTAAAATATTGGATGCTTGTTTAACCCAAATATCAGATAGACAGCAATCTTCTAGCACAACTATGTCCCAAATCATGGGGTATACTACAAAACTATTCATTATATATTTGAAATTCAAACTCACCTGGGTGTCTTGGGGTTTATTTGCTTAATCTGGCAACCCTACCAGGCAGCCAATCAGGCTAGGATCCTGGAACATAGGAAAAAACACACCTGGGCAGCTGGTTTCTCAATGAGCTGCGGAATCGATAGCCCTGGTGTTGGTACTGTCTTTAAGACTTGGATTCACCCTTACTCATTGACTACTTAATCCTGTTACTCATTGTCCTGTCTCCATTTAAAACTGGATATTTTCTCTGAATGCCAGCTTAACTTGTTTGGGCCTCTGAGTAACACCTCTTCCCATTTTTTTCTTTTAAAAAATATAAACATTTTTTACAGAATAGTTTTAGATTTATAGACAAATTGCAAAGATAGTACAGAGAGTTCTCACATATCCCACACCCAAACCCTCCTATTGTTAACACCTTGCCTTCATGCCGTACGTTTGTCACAATTAATAAACCAATATTGATAAATTATTATTAACTGGAGTTCATACTTTATTCCAGTGTTTTTAGTTTTTAACCTAAGGTCATATTTCTGTTCCAGGAGCTCATCAAGAAATACCACATAGGCGTCTCTTGGCAGTGGCAGTTTCTCAGATTTTCCTAGTTTTTGAGGACCTTAACAGTTTTGAGAAGTACTGGACAGGTATTTTAGAGAAGGTCACTGAACTCAAGGTTGTCTAAAGTTTTTCTCATAATTATACTGTGGGTTATGGGCTTCAGGAGGAAGGCCACGTGGGCGGGTTTTTCTCATCCCCATGGGTGCGTAGCATCCGATGCTTCTCACTGTGCTGAAGCCTTCATCACCTGGCTGGGCAGCACGTGTTCGGTTTCTCCACTGTAAGGGTGCTCGTTCCCCCTTTTCATACCGTGCTGTTTGGAAGGAAGTCCCTATGCGTGGCCCACACTTAAAAAGTGTACCTTACACTCTACCTCCTGGAGGTCAGAGCATCTGTGTAAATTATTCAGAATTTGCTTGCTTGAGAGAATCTCTTGTCCACGCTCCTTATTTATTTAATCATTTATTTATATTAATATGGACTCTCATGAGTTTAAAATTTTTTTGCTTAAGGTTGTAACCCAGTACTTTATTTTGGTGCTCAAATTATTCCAGCTTTGACCACTGGCTCTCTTTCAGTTGGCTCCTGTGTCCTGTTGACATCCTGCTTTGTGGTTTTTCATTGGAGCACTTCCTTACTTCCTGCAATATAAGATGCTCTGGGCTCATCTTGCGTATTTCTTGTTCCTGCCCTAGAATCAGCCATCTCTCTAAGGAGCCCTATCTCCTTGTATTGGAGAATGATATTAAACATCTAGATCTGAGAGCTCTAAATGCTTATTGCTACCGAGGTGTCCTTGCTTCTCAGCCCTCTCAGTGGACAGTGCAAAGAAACGTATCTGTATACTAACTTGTGTATTTGCACATGACAGTAAATATTTCTGTATGGAACCATCTGAATGTACATTAAGCTAAACATGCATTCCTGCTGAGGTTTCCAAGGCGAATGCATCACCACACGGATCACTCCAGCCTTCTCTGCTGATCTGTACTCTCCTACTCCAGCAAAGAGAGCCTTCCCTTTCACCATGGCCACCAATTTACTTCACTGTTCACTTCAGGTTGACACATTGCGGGGCGTCTTTGTTATGACCAGTGATTCCACTCGTGGAAATTTATCCTATTGGGAAATTCCCCCAAGAAGATAAAGATGCATATGAGAGGAAGTTCATTGGTAGACTGACTCTTTGCCAAAATTTGGTTCCCTTTCTTTTGTGGGAGGATTACACTTCTCTGTCATTTGAACTCAGGCAAGACCAGGTGACTTGTTTGAGTCAAAAATGTGAACAGGTTACATGTGTCACTTTCTGGTAGAAGGCTGAAGCCTTTGTGTGTCTTCTCTTTCCTTTATGCTACACTGCACTGCTAATTGCAGATAATGGCAACTCCAGCAGCCTGGTTCTGGAAGTGAGGATGACAGAGGGCAGAGCCCCAGCTGACCAAGGATGGAGATGTGTCATGTTGGTGTTGTTCAATTGCTAAGTTGCGTCCATCTCTTTGTGATCCCATGGACTGTGGCACACCAGGCTTCCCTGTCCTTCACTATCTCCCAGAGTTTTCTCAAACTCATGTCCACTGAGTTTCAGTGATGCCATCCAACAATCTCATCCTCTGTCATCCCCTTCTCCTGCCCTCAATCTTTCCCAGCATCAGGGTTTTCTCTAATGAGTCGGCTCTTTGCATCAGGTGGCCAAACTATTGGAGCTTCAGCTTCAGCAACAGTCCTCCCAATGAACAGTCCTTCCAATGTTCCAATCAAAGGAACAGTCCTTCTTTGATTTCCTTTAGGATTGACTGGTTTGATCTCCTTGCAGTCCAAGGGATTTTCAAGAGTCTTCTCCAGCACCACAGTTTGAAAGTATGACATCTTTGGCGCTCAGCCTTCTTTATGGTCCAGCTCTTACATCCCTACATGACTACTGTAAAAACCATAGCTTTGACTATACGGCTCTTTGTTGGCAAAATGATGTCATTGCTTTTTAATATGCTGTCTAGGTTTGTCATAACTTTTCTTCCAAGGAGCAAGTGTCTTTTAATTTCATGGCTGCAGTCACCATCTGCAGTGATTTTGGAGCCCAAGAAAATAAAGTCTCCTACCCCCATCTACTAGCCATGACGTGATGGGACCAGATGCAGGAAATAAAACTTTCTCAGCTACTGAGGCTTGAAATGTTCATTATAGTTTACCTAAACTAGCCCATCCTGACTGAGTTTGTAACACTGAAACTGGAAGTAATGCAAATATCTATCAATAAGAAACTAAGTCAATACATTATGGTGCACTTCAAAGATAGTCTATTAGTGCAGCCCTTGTCAAAAAAAGAGAAAAGGCTATTACTAAGGTGGAAAACGTCCATATTGTTAAGTGAAAAAAATATGTATAACAGTTTATTCGGTATGATCACATTGTTGTCAAAGAAATAATTTATAGGCATATGTTACTATGTGCATAGGGGAAAAAACCGCTGGAGGAATATACTCCAAACTGTCAGCAGCAGCTCTCTGTGCATTTTAGATTTCTGTATTGTTTGAATTTTTACAAGTGCTGAGTCTAGATTCCCTCTGCTCTGGGCTGGATCTGTTTCATCCGTCATTTGGCAGCTACTAGATTATGCAGATTGGCTTTCCTCTTGGATGGATTTGACAGTCTACAAGGTTAAAGCTGGAGGCAAACACGTGGACTTGTTAAGTGCGGACAGGCTAATAAGTAAGGCAATTTGAGCATCATTCCTGGAATTTTTTCCAAGCCCATCAAAAGCACAGAATGTAATTAGTACTCATCTTAATTCCCAGCATAAACAATGGTGATTACAAGCTGATGAAGACTTAGATGGTTTCTGCACCCCCATTTGTCATTTATGATTCTTGGATAATTATTTTCACCGAGTAGTTTTAATAAGGAGACAGGATGGGGGTGAGGGCCTGGTCTTATTCATCTTTAAATCCTCATTATCTGGCTCTGGGTTGGCCCAAAGTAGGTATTCAATTCATGTGACTCAGAAAATATCTGTTTTCAATAATGATTGTTATTTTAAGATATTTATTTGATTAAAAATCATCATACATTAAAATTTACTTTTTGGTGTGCAGATCTATGAATTTTAACCCATGTATAGATTTCTGTAATCATCATCGCAATCAAAATACAGAACTGTTTCATCACCCCAAAAACCCCACTATGTTTTTCTTTTATAATTATGTACTTTCCCACCCCAACTCTTGGTAAACACCGACATGCTCTGTGTCAGATACACATTTATCTTCTCAAAAATGTCATATAGGTATGATCGTCTATATGGAGACCTGGGTTCAACCCTTGGGTTGGGAAGATCCCCTGGAGAAGGAAATAGCTATCCACTCCAGTATTCTTGCCTGGAGAATCCCCATGGACAGAGGAGCCTGGCAGCCTACAGTCTGTGGGGTTGCAGAGTCAGACACGACTGAGCGATTTTCACTCACACTTTATAGATGATGATTGGAGACTGGCCTCTGTCACTCAGTTTTTTGTTACTGAATAGTATTCATTGAATGGTCTCACCGACTCTATGGACATGAGTCTGAGCAAGCTCCGGGAGTTGGTGATGGACAGGGAAGCCTGGCGTACTGCAGTCCTTGGGGTCGCGAAGAGTCAGACACGACTGAGTAACTGAGCTGACTGATTCTTCAATAACATTGTATTTTGAGCACCAACTATGTGCCAGGTGCCGTAGGTATTGGGGACAAAAAACAAAGATGGGGCAGATATGGATCCTATGGGTTTAGAGCTTAGAGACATCCACAGTGGATTCACAGAATGTCATAGCCCTAAGGGGGCTCAGAGATGATGGAATTGCTAGATACTCAAAGTGTGATCTATATTCCAGGAACACCAAATGCTGAGAACTTGTTAAAAATTACAGACCCTCAGGCCCCTCTCCAGAACAACTGAGTCAGTCTGTACAGTAACAAGATTCCCAGGTGACTCCTCTGCATCACTCACAGAGTGAAGTCATTCCTACATCCCTTTATATGAAAATCCTCAGTCATGAGCTTTCAGTTTGCGCTTCAGCAGTCAGCCCCTTCCATGATGAGCAGATCAAATTATTTGCAGTTTTTCTTAGTCTAAATGGAAATTTGCTTTTGTGTAAATTCCACACCGTCATCTGACTTCTGACTTTTGGGTCAATCCAAAACACACATACTCTTCTTTCATCTACTATCTCGTTGGTTATTTGCAGACTTCATGTTATTTTCTCCAGATGAGCCACCTCCAGATGCTGTGATCATTCTTTATATTCATTTATTCATCCACTTAAGATATTTTTATTTGTACCTACTATGCGCAGTTAGCAGATCTGACTTACTTCAGAAAATTTTTTTACAGAGTTAAAGTGGGTTAGCTGGATGTTAAAGTGCTGAGTATTTCTGATAAGAAATAAATGAAGAAAAGTTTTAAAGGAAACATTTAATATGGATAACTAGAACTGGAAGAAGAAGCCCAAGTGCTACTTAGGTAACCACAATATACTGTTTAAAGAAAGCTTGTTTGCTGCTATTCAGCTCTGTTACCATATAACCCTCTGATTTTTCAAGACAAATCAGAAATGTGGATTTTGATGTGAATTTTCTGATTTTTAGATGTGTGCAATTATACCATCAGGGTTACCAACTGCTAACTGAATCTTCTAAGGATGGATTAGCAGAAAAAGGGTTTATGGAAAAGGTTTATTAGGTGGCTCAGAAAATTAACTGCAAGGTGGGGAACTGAACTCAGAAGATGGGCAACACCCACAAGAGATCCAGCAGCTAAGAACTTGGCCAGATCATGTCAAGAGAGCAGGCTGGTAAAAAGCTGACATTGGCGCCACTGCCACAGGACATTGAGAAATGCCCCCCTAATCAACCCCATTGCCTTTGGCATCTTCCAACTGTTGCTATGTTCAGAACACTGGGTGTGAACTTCAACTGGCACAATGTGGTTTGCATGTCCCACCAACCCTGGCTTTCAGGGAACTGAGAGAATATTAGCCCTTTTCTAATACTTGATCAGCCCTGGGATTTCTTTGGAAGGAATGATGCTAAAGCTGAAACTCCAGTACTTTGGCCACCTCATGCGAAGAGTTGACTCATTGGAAAAGACTCGGATGCTGGGAGGGATTAGGGGCAGGAGGAGAAGGGGGCGACAGAGGATGAGATGACTGGATGGCATCACGGACTCAATGGATGTGAGTCTGAGTGAACTCTGGGAGTTGGTGATGGACAGGGAGGCCTGGCATGCTGTGATTCATGGGGTCGCAAAAAGTCGGACACGACTGAGCAACTGAACTGAACTGAATACTTTGAAAAGGGGGTAAGGAGTTATTTAGGGGCTTTCCTGGTAGCTCAGCTGGTAAGGAATCCACCTTCAATGCAGGAGACACTGATTTGATTTCTGGGTCAGGAAATAACACTGGAGAACGGATATGCTACCCATTCAAGTATTCTTGGGCTTCCCTAGAGGCTCAGACGCCAAAGAATCCACCTGCAATGTGGGAGACCTGGGTTCAATCCTTGGGTTGGGAAAATCCCCTGGAGGAGGGCATAGTAACCCACTCCAGTATTCTTGCCTGGAGAATCCCCATGGACAGAGGAACCTGGAGGGGTACAATCCATGGTGTCACAATGAGTTGGACACAACTGAGTGATTAAGCACAGCACAGCACAAGGGCTTATTTTAGGAAGTTTAAATAAAAAGAGTTGAGCACAGCAACTGTATTAGGAATGCTTCTGGCTGCAAGTTGCTATAAATAGCTTAAAACGCAAGCACACAAGAAACCAGAGACTGGAAGTATTTATACTGACCTGACTCAGTATTTCCTCGTATAATCAAGGACCAGGCTCTTTCTCTTTATACACACATCCTTCAGATACTGACTGGTTTTTTTTAGACTTTTTATTTTCTATTGGGGTATAGCTGATTAATGATGTTGTGATAGCTCCCGTGGACAGCCAAGGGACTCAGTCATTCATATACATGTATCCATTCTCCCCCAAATTCTCTTCCCATCCAGGCTGCCACATAACACTGAGCAGAGTCCCATGTGCTATACAGTAAGTCCTTGTTGGTTATCCATTTTAAATGTAGCAGTGTGTACATGTCCATCTCAAACTCTCTAACTACTCCTTCCCCGTTTCCTCCCCCACTCCCCCCTCCCCGGCAACCATAAATTCACTAAGTCTGTTTCTATTTTGTAAGTAAGTTCATTTGTATCATTTCTTTTTAGATTCCACAAATGAAGGATGTCATATGATATTTCTCCTTCTCTGACTTCACTCAGTAGGACAATCTCTAGATGCATCCATATTGCTGCAAATGGCATTATTTTATTCTTTTTCATGGTTGAGGTATATATACACACCACATCTTATTTATCCATTCCTCTGCTGATGGACATTCAGGCTGTTCCATGTCTTGGTTATTGTAAACAGTGCTTCAGTGAACACAGGGGTGCATGTATACTTTTGGATCATGTTTTTTTTTTCCCAGATATATGCCCAGGAGTGGGATTGCAGGGTCATGTGTTAACTCTATTTTTACTTTTTTAAGAAACCTCCATACTGTTCTCCATAGCAGCTGTATCAGTTTACATTCCCACCAACAGGGTAGGAGGGTTCCCTTCTCTCCACACCCTCCCCAGCATTTAGTGTTTGTGGATTTTTGGATGATAGCCATTTTGACTGGTGTGAGGTGATAGCTCACTGTAGTTTTGATTTACATGTCTCTAATAATTAGTGATGTTGAACATCTTTTCATGTGCCTCTTGGCCATCTGTGTGTCTTTTTGGAGAAATGTCTATTTAGGTCTTCTGCCCACTTTTTCATTGGGTTGTTTGTTTTGATGCTGTTAAGCGTCACGAGCTGTTTATAGATTTTGGAGACTAAGCCCTTCTTGGTTACATCATTTGCAAATATTTTCTCTCAGTCTGTGAGTTGTCTTTTTGTTTTGTTTATTGTTTCTTTTGCTTGCAAAAACTTTAAGTAGATCCCATTTGTTTATTTTGGGTTTTGTTTCCATTATTTTGGGAGATAGATCAAAAAAGATGTTGTGATTTATGTCAGAGAGTGTTCTGTCTATTTTCCTCTAGGAGTTTTATAGTGTCTAGTCTCACATTTAGGTCTTTAATCCATTTTGAGCTTATTTTTGTGTATGGTGTTAAGGAATGATCTAATTTCCTGTTTTTTACATGTAGCTGTCCAGTTTTTCCAGCATCGTTGTTGAAGAGACTGTCTTTCCAACATTGTGCAGTCTTGCCTCCTTTGTCATAGATTAATTGACCATAGGTGTATGGGTTTATTTCTGGGTTTTCTATTCTGTTCCGTTGATCTATATTTCTGTTTTTGTGCCAGTACTGTTTTGATGACTGTAGCTTTGTAGAATAGCCTGAATGAAGCCAGGAAGCCTGATTCCTCCAGGTCCATTTTTCTTTCTCAAGATTGCTTTGGCTATTTGGGGTCTTTTGCATTTCTATACAAATTTTGAGAGTTTCTTGGTTTAGTTATGTGAAAAATGCCATTGGTAATTTGACAGGGATTGCACTGAATCTGTAGATTAGCTAGGTAGGATACTCATTTTCACAATGTTGATTCTTCCAATCCAAGATCATGGCCTATCTCACCATCTATTTGTGCCTTCCTCGGTTTCTTTTCTCAGTATCTTATAGAGCACAGATACTTTGTCTCCTTAGGTAGATTTATTTCTAGGTATTTTATATTTTTTGATGTAATAGTTAATGAAATCATTTCTTTAAATGCAACAGATTTCTCTGTGTTAACCTGCAACTTCATCGAATTCTTTGATGAGTTTCTAGTAATTTTCTGGTAGCATTTTTAGGATATTCTATGTATAGTATCATGTCATCTGCAAACAGTGACAGTTTAATTTCTTCTTTTCCAATTTGGATTCCCTTTACTTCTTTTTCTTCTCTGATTGCCATAGGTCGGACTTCCAAAACTATTTGAATAAAAGTGGTGAGAGTGGACATCTTCATCTTGTTCCTAATCTTAGTGGAAATGCTTTCAGCTTTTCAACACTGAGTATAATGTTAGCTGTAGGTTTGTCATCTATGGCTTTTACTATGTTGAAATGTGTTCCCTTTATGTAGATGCTGGCTTTTTTTTACACTTAGTCTTGCTGTCTCATGACCATTAAATGGCTACCACAGCCATGTCTGCATTCCAACTGTAAAGAAGGGGATGGGATAGCACCCTTCAGTGCTCTTCATGAGGGTCAAAAAAGCCCAGTGGGTCTTAACTTATAGTTACTGGGCCAAAGTTTGGTCACATGACCACTTTTAGCTCCAACGTGGCTAGGACAGTGAGTATCTCACTTTTTCCCTTTCTTTTTCTTCAAACTTTTTTCTTATTTTTGATAACTTTAGTTTGAAATAATTTCAAACACAGCAAACTTGCAAGAATAATATAAAGAACATCCATACACCCTTCACCCACATTCTCCAATTAACTTTTTACCACATTTGCTTTATAATTCTCTATTTTTCTGAATTATATAAAAATAAGGTGCAAACAGACTGCTCTTTATCTCTACATATTTTAGAGTATATTTCACAAGTTTATTCTTATATAAAACCACAGTAGAATAACCCAAATCAGGAAATGACAAAAGTACCTGGATTTTTTCAATCTCTATAGTGGATATGGGCAGAGAGAAAGGGACTGGAAATAGCTGTTAGGGTTCCAACCATAGCAACTAATTTTTAAAAAGTTTTCACTGGGACTTCCCTAGTGGTGCAGTGGTTAGGACTTGGTGATTTCACTGCCACGGGCTTGGGTTCAATCCCTGGTCGAGGGAACTAAGATCCCCACAAGTCGTGCAGCACAGTCCAAAAAAGTTTCCTCTCTGCCAAAGAAGGAGATCCAACCAGTCAAGGAGATCCAACCAGTCCATCCTAAAGGAAATCAGTCCTGAATTTTCACTGGAAGGACTGATGCTGAAGCTGAAGCTCCAATACTTTGGCCACCTGATGAGAAAAGCTGACTCATTGGAAAAGACCCTGATGCTGGGAAAGATTGAAGGCGGGAGAAGAAGGAGATGACAGAGGATGAGATGGTTGGATGGCATCACCGACTCGAGGGACATGAGTTTGAGTAAAGACTGGGAGTTGGTGATGGACAGGGAAGCCTGGTGTGCTGCAGTCCACGGGGTCACAAAGAGTCAGACACGGCTGAGTGAACTGAATTGAAATGATACAAAACAAACTGTGTCTATGAACTAAATCTAGCCAGTGTGAAAGTCACTAATTTGCTTTAACCACTTTAAACTTCTTGCTGAACTATCTTTGTTTTAATTAGAATATTGAGAAAATTTGTACAGTATACATTTCTACTTTTCGTGTTGATATCATTTACTCTCTGAATGGTGTTAGAATCAGTTGGAGATAACAGATAAGTCTGGTTAAAGGGTATTTATTCTCTCCAAATTTTACCAAAATAGGTAAAAAATGGACAGTTTCTTTTCCTTCAATTCACTTTTAATGTCAGTTTCCTGAAAATGTCCCTGAATTATATAATTACATTGCTTTAATTCTCACAATATATAATAAAATCAGAGGAAACAAGAGGGATATTGAGAGTTCTTCCTTTTCTGCCAGCAAAATTAAATTCAAGTTGTGCTGGAGAGATAGGAGGCAGGACACAGGGAGTAATATTTTTATATTATCCTTTTTAGTAAAATGGAAGATAGAAAGTGTTATTTAAAAAGTGGATGAAACAAGGGCATGGCCTCTGGTCTGTTTAGGGGTGTGGGAAAAGTTACGTTTGATTTGCTGACGGGAGACACAGGGATGGGTGAGCAGTGAAGGAGTGAGCCAGGCTGGCAGTGAATTTTCAGATGGGGAGAAGGACAAACATTTTGACCATGTGCAGCCCTTTGCTCACCTAAAACTGCTCCCCTTCTTGCCATTGTTTTCATGGATACACCAGAGCTTCTGAGCTCTGGGCTAAATGTTTAAGCATGGTACAGGAAAGAATGGAATGAATACAGATGGTTTCTTCACTCTAACAGGGAGGCAGACCTTATTAGAAGCGGAGTCTCAGAGGTTTGGCGGACCTAAGCAGGCTCTTTGCTCACAGGTGGGTAGGTACCACAGCCAGGTTCCCAGAATACTGGCCAGAAAAAGTACATCAAGAATTGCGTGCGTGACAAAGGCTTAATTCCCAAAATATACAAACAGTTCATATAACTCAACAGCCAAAGAACAAACAACCCAATCCAAAAGTGGGCAGAAGATCTAAATACACATTTTTTTCCAAAGAAGAAATCCAGATGGCCAACAGGCACATGAAAAGATGCTCAACATCACTAATTACTAGAGAAATGCAATCAAAACTGTAATAAGGTACCACCTCACTCACAGTCAGGATGGCCATCATTAAAAAGTCTACAAATAGGAAAAGATAGAGAAGGTATGAAGCGCAAGTTGGGGCAGCCATGACGGAAAGCATATGGTGGTTCCTTAGAAAACGAAAAGCAGAATTACCATATGATCAGCACCCCCACTCCTGGGCATATATTTAGACAAAACTCCACTTTGGAAAGATATATACACCCCTAAATTCATAGCAGCACTTTCCATACTAGCCAAGACATGCAGACAACCTAAATGTGCATCAACAGGTGAATGGATAAAGAAGGTGGTACATCTGGAATGGAATACTACTCAGCCACGAAAAGAACAAAATAACACCATTTGGTGTAATACAGATGGACCCAGAGAATATCGTACTGAGTGAAGTAAGTCAGACAGAGAAAGACAAATACTGTATGATATCACTTATTTGTGAAATCCAGAATATGACAGAAATGAACCTATCTACGAAACGGAAGCAGACTCACAGGCATAGAAAACAGACTTGTGGTTGCCACGGGGGAGACGGGTTGGGGACAGATAGAAAGAGAGGTTGGGGTTAGCAGATGTAAGCCATTATACACAGAATGGATAAACAGCACGGTCCTACTGTACAGCAGAGGGATGTATATTCCATATCCCATGATAAACCGTAATGGAGAAGAATATAAAAAAAGAATGTATAACTGAGTCACTTCTCTGTATAGCAGAAATTAACACGTTGTAAGTCAACCCTCTTTCTTGATGAGGGTCAAGGAGGAGAGTGAAAGAGCCAGCTTAAGACTATTAAAAAAAACTAAGATCATGGCATCCAGCCCCATTATAGCATGGCAAATAGATGGGGAAAAGATGGAAGTAATGACAGATTTCCTCTTCTTGGACTCCAAAATCACTGCAGACGGTGACTGCAGCTATGAACTCAGGAGGAGATTGCTTCTTGGCAGGAAAGCAATGACAAACCTAGATGGCGTGTTGAAAAGCAGAGACATTACCCTGCCAACAAAGGTCTGTATAGTCAAGGCTATGGTCTTCCCAGTGGTCATATACAGTTTTGAGAACTGGACTGTAAAGAAGGCAGAATGCCAAAGAATTGATGCCTTTGAACTGTGATGCTGGAGGTGACTCCTGAGAGTCTCTTGGACAGCAAGGAGATCAAACCAGTCAATCGTAAGGGAGATCAACACTGAATATTCACTAGAAGGACTGATGCTGAAGCTGAAGCTCCAGCATTTTGGTCATCTGATGCCAACAGATAACTCATTGGAAAAGTCCCTGATACTGGGAAAGATTGAGAGCAGAAGGAGAAGAGGGCATCAGAGGATGAGATGGCTGGATGGCATCACCAATGCAATGAACATGAACTTGTGCAAAATCCGAGATGGTGAGAGACAGGGAGGCCTGGTATATTGCAGTCCATGGGGTCGCAAAGAGTTGGACACAACTGGGTAACTGAACAGCAACAACAAATCAACTATACTTCAATAGAAAAAAAAAAAGAATCGGATTCAAGGAGTGACGTGCAGCTGGAAAGAAGAAATATTAGTCTCAGAGCTGGAAGTCAAGAAGGTCCAGAATTTATTCTTTGTGAGTGAAAGGCAAGTTGAAGCAAATAATACAGGACCAAGATCGTATAGGATATGTGGAGGCCTGTGGATGAGTTGCAGGTTGTGAGGATGGTGGGGTAGGGTGAGGGTTGGAGTTTCCGCCTTTCAACACTATTCTAATCTGTGATGACATGGGTAGAAACCTCAAGGGGATTATTGGATGACTTACTCTCTAAAAAAGTCAAGCTGAGCATAGGCATTTGGGACCACATGATTTTAAAAGGAAAAAAAGAAATCTAACTTAGAAATTAAAGAGGATGGGATTAGGGCCTCGGGTAGACCCCTGTCCTGGCTCTGCCATTTACTAGCTGTGTGACTATAGACAAGTTGCTTAACTTTGTGTCTCAGTCCTCCTTTATAAAATGGGAATAGTAATAAAACATACCTCATTGTTTTCCAGTGAAAATTAGATGAACTCGGGCAAACTCCAGGAGATGGTGAGGGACAGGGAGGCTGACAAAGATGAGACAATGCTTGTAAAGTGCTTAGCAGATCCTGGAATCGGAGGTCATCAATATACAGTGTTTTTTGTTTCTGGTGACTTTTTATTGTTGTTCAGCCGCTCAGTCATGTCTGACTCTTTGTGACCACCTGGACTGCAGTGCACCAGGCTCCCCTGTCCTTCACCATTTGCCAGAGTTTGCTCAAATTCGTGTCCATTGAGTCAATGATGCCATCCAACCATCTCATCCTCTGTTGCCCCCTTCTCCTCCTGCCTTCAATCTTTCCCAGCATTAAGGCCTTTTCCAGTGAGTTGGCTCTTTGCATCAGATGGCCAGGGTACTGGAGCTTCAGCTTCAGCATCAGTTCTTCCAATGAATATTCAGGGTTGGTTTCCTTTTGTATTGACTGTTTGATCCCCTTGCTGTCCAAGGGATTCTCAAGAGTCTTCACCAGCACCAGAGTTCGAAAGCATGAGTTCTTCAGCGGTCATCCTTCTTTATGGTCTAACTCTCACATCTGTACATGACTACTGGAAAACCATAGCTTTGACTATGCGGATTATACCTTTGTCTGCAAAGTGATGTTTCAGGACATTATTTAATCTATTGCTGCTTCTTGGGGTTGATTGTGTGGCAAGAATAATATAAAAGATGGGAAATTGCCTTAAAAAGTTAAAAATGTACTTATGAATGGAAGAATTTTTTATCAGTTAGGAATATATAGCTGAAAGATTTTGCTGGTTGAGTTGAAATTCAGAAAGGGTGTGGAGGCCACCCCAAGAAACAGACATCAATGCCCACAAAAGCTAAAATTTCATAAACGACCAGCTTGGAGCTGCCCAACAGTTCCATTCCTGGAAATTGTGTGGGGGTATCATTGTGGTACTGTTGGTTCCTTACCTGATAGCTACTTTTCCTTTTTTATTCATCAGTCAAATTCTGGTTTTGTTGGATATCCTGTGGCCACAACCTTTAAGAAATACAGTCCCTCTCCTCAACCTCACTGAATAGGGAGCGTGAGCCCTGAATATTTCAAGCCATTCATGGTAATTCTGCTTTCATGGCCAGCAACTGGTTCACAAATGAGCATGTGACATCATTCCAGCTAATGAAGGAAAGCATGTGGGCAGCAGGGCTCTGTGAAAGTTTTCTCATCTCATAAATAGACACAAGGAAGAACCATGTTTTTTTCTTGCTCTGGTCTTTGAATGTTGCTTTGGGGGGATGTGATGTTTGGAGCTGTGTCAGTCGTCTTGCAACCATGAAAATCAATGTTATATTTGACAATGTGGAATGCAAAAAAAGAACTTGGGTCTTTGATGATATTGTTGAGCCACTGGGACCCCTCCCCTCTTGAGGCATCTTGTTACATGATTATTTTATGTATCTTGGATTCTGCAGCCTTGATAAACTCACTTATTAGTTCTAGCAGTTGTTTTGTAGATTCTTGAGGCTTTTCTATGTAAATGATCATGTCATCTGCAAATAGAGATAGTTTTCCTTCTTTATAATTTGTATGCTTTTATTTCTTTTTCTTGTTTTGTTGCAATGGCTGGGACTGCCAGTACAATGTTGAATGAAATAGTGAGAATAAGCATTCTTGCCTTGTTTGTGATTTCATATTTTTATGTTAGATTATACACTTAACATGGTTTAGGTCAGTGGAAATGGGTTTTCTGCAAGCTTTAATGCTTCCAGATTAAAAAAAGCATTGTAGCTGACAGTGGTATTAAAGAGAAGTTTAATCCAGGCAGACTTGGTTATATACAGGTTAGAATTATCAGCGATGCAGTTAAAATATTATTAAGTCAAGCTACTTGTAGACATGTTGGGTTCCACATGAGAATATAGCTTCTTTGCTCGTGGGAGGCCCCTGCTGTTCCCAGAAATGCTCAGAACGAGAGTTTGAAGTGAGGTGGCCTGATGAGGCCTAACATTTATATCTCACGGAGAACCAGAAGCCTGGCTACATTCCCCACAGAATCAAGAAAGTATTTTTACTGCTGTGTATTTCTGAGACATCTCTCAGGAAAAGAGGCTGGAATTTATGGAGCTTGCTGATGCCAATTATCCAAAGAGGATGTGATCCAGAAGCATGAGAAGGATCAATACAGCTCAGCTGGGATTTGGCCTTCTCCACGTGGAAGGAATAAATCCTGTGATTAGCTCTGAAAATAAAAACTAAACAAAATCTCAGACAATCACAGATACAGTTCTTTGCTGTCTCTAACCTTTAAAAAATTTAAATGATGCTAAGATTTGCCTGTGTGCACCTCAGAGTCCAGCTTTTACACTGAAAGCTACCATCAGATTCAAAGCAGCTGCAGCCCATATGCGCTCCAGCAGGGCTTTGGGAATGTCAGCAGGGCCGCTGGGGATGTTCAGTCCCCACTTGTTACTGCAGCGGCCTCCAACCTTTTTGGCACCAGGAACAGATGTCGTGGGAGACAGTTTTTCCACAGACCAGAGTTGGGGGTCTGGCTTCAGGCTGATTCAAGCACATTGCATTTTTTGTGCACTGTTTTTCTACTGTTGTTAAATCAGCTCCGCCTCAGACCATCAGGAATGAGATCCCAGAGGCTGGAGATCTCATGAGTGCTCCAGGCTTGTGGGCCACTAGTGCTTCCCTGAGCCGAAACCTTGCCAAAATGTAAGGCCAAGTAAGATGAACAGAGGGCACCTGGCTTTTGCCTGCAGTGGTCAGCTTTCAGACCCCTGAGGTTTAGGGTCCTTGGCTCTAAAAGCCATGGGGCAGTTCTTAACCAGAAGAGAAGGCACATGGGACAAGTTGCGTTCTTCTAAAATTCTCGTTTCAGTCATTTTGCATAACTGGGCTTCAAATAAACTGGATTTCAAACTGGTGCCTGTCATATCTTTTCCAGTCTGATACTTTGGGGGAGGCGTGTTTAACTTTACAAATTTATGGGGCAATGTGAACCACAGAGAAGTCCCTTAAAAATGGACTCAAGTGGCTTCTAAAGGGCTACTCCTATGGCTGCGAAACACGGTTGCAACAATGCTTGGAGGGGGCTGTAAACAGTCATGCCTTTTGTGGCTGGCCCTGGATCTGAACAGAGCCAAGCTCTTCTGGGCTGCCCTTACTTATGACCCCATTGTCAGTCAGTAAGGCATGTTCACAAGACCTCAGGCTGGGACAACTGCTCTCTTAGCAGCAGGAACAGTTCCACTTGTTCAAATATCACTGTGTGGTCAGCAGTATTCTTTGAATAAAATAACTATAATGCAGATATGGTGCTTCCCTTATAGCTCAGTTGGTAAAGAATCTACCTGCAATGCAGAAGACCTGAGTTCGGTTCCTGGGTTGGGAAGATCCCCTGGAGGAGGAAATGGCGACCCATTCCAGTATTCTTGCCTGGAGAAACCCATGGACAGAGGAGCCTGGCAGAGTGTAGTTCACGGGGGTCACAGAGTCAGGCCCCACAGAACGCAGCACATATGCATAACACAAATGTTGCTGTTTTATACTAAATGCCACTGAATCATATATAATATCCACTGTATTACTAATTGTTTTGTAATAAGACTGGTTAAAATGAATCCATTTGGCAGAATCTTAATATCCACCTGCCAAAGTCAAGTTCAAGGTTGAGATGGACATGGAGTCTCTCTGCTACCATGATTTTAAGTGATATTATGAGTATTTAGTTTGGACTGGTGTCCTAAACCTTTCTATATTTTAACTAATATGTGGGTATGATTAGTGTCCCCACTTTACAGATGACGCTTTGGGGATTTACTAAAGAATGTGGAGGACTATACAGCTTGAACCCAGATGGGCTCGCTGGATAACTGCAACAATCACTGCTGTGTCACGCCACTGTCATGGATTGAGGGCTGACAGCGTGCCTTTATCTACACGTTGTCTACTTGTTTTAGTCACTAATTCGTGTCCGACTCTTTGTGACCCCACCGGGCTCCTCTGTCCATGGGATTCTCCAGGCAAGAATACTGGATCTCTGACCCAGGGATCAAACCTGTGACTCCTGCCTTGCAGGAGGATACTTCATCACAGAGCTGCCTGGGAAGCTCAGGTGAGGGGACATTTTTATCTATATTATGTTTATCTATCTATCTATTCTGAATAGTCAAACAGTCAGCAAGGTACTCATCATTACTGTCCTGTTTTCAGGCAAGGAAACTGAAGTTTAGGGAGGTAAGTGCTCAAGGCCAGAGGCAATGGGAAAGCAGGGATTTGAACTTGTTCCTCTGCTCCGCCTCCTCACCCCATACTGCCTCTGTTGGTGGAATTACCTAGTGGAAAGTAGTACCTTGAGCCCTGCAGGGGGAGCAGGAAGATGGCTAGCCCTGCTTTGAAACCCAGCATCACTACCCACTTGGGGACCAGTTCAAAAACAATTCCAGAGAGAGGAAGATGTTGACAGTCACTGACCTTTTTTTTTGGACTGATTTATTCATTTACTTTTCTTAGGGAAAAAGGATCTTTAAATCAGGGATGTCTTTTTTGGGAAACCTTTCCATTTTAACCAGTTTTCTTTCCTAGAGGACTTGCCCCTAAAATCTGTATCCCATTTGTGATGCAGAGAGAGTGAGAGCAAATGAGGAAGAAAAGGAGCTGCCACTAAGGATGTATTCGCTCTTCAGGAGGTTGCTCAGTCCCTCTTGACTCACCAGAGAGATACATTTTAACTGTCATCTCTATTTAGGAAACTGCTGTGATTCTGAAGCCTCTTTAACCCTAGTCACAGTCTGAAATAGAAAGTCTTTTTGTTGGGCAGCTCTTAAAGGCTTTGGGAAATACAAGGGTGGCTTTTTTTCTCAACTTGCTCTCTTTCCTTCTATAGCTGCTATCGTCAGGGTTGGACCCAGACAGGTGGACACCTGCTCAGGCTAATGATATCTATTGAGTCAGGTGGTCAGGATTAAAAATCTGGCTTCATCACCTACCAGGTTTGTTGCTTTGAGCAAGTAACTAGAGCTCCATGCCTCAGTTTCCTCATGTGTAAAATGCTATAATAAATAATGCCTACCTCGTAAAGTTGTAATGAAGATTAAATCATCTGTCAGTATAGTAAGAACCCTGTAAATCAGTGTTAAAAAAATAATGACAATTTTCTCTACCTGGTTAGATTTCTAGGGATATCTTAGCACCATCCCTGTGGTTTGGCACAGAATGTCCCATCCCTTAATCCAGTTCAGGCTAACCCTTTTCAGTCCCAGCCACTTTGCTAATCAGGATTTTATCACATCTCAGTCTGGGCTCTCCCAGACCAGGCAGGGAGCCCCTGGGTCCTGCCAGCCTGCTGTCACCGTCTGCGTGGCTCTTAGCTGGGGAGACAGAAACCAAATCCTCCCAAAGATGCCGGGAAATTAGTTTAGCATCGTCTGCCAGCGTGCAGTGACTCAGAGACTGCCAGCCCGGGGCGGCGGGGGGGGGGCTCATGGGCTCTGGGTTGGAACAAGATTGATGTTGTCATGAATGCAAAACAGAGAGAGAGAGCTGTGGGACTGGGAGGCAGGGAGAGGGAGGGAGAGGCAGGGCCTTCTGCTGCCTCTTGCTCCCCTTCTAGGTGAGCAGAGATCAGTGGAAGGGAGGTAGGGAGCAGGGGAAAGCTAGCAGCTGGTTGGGCTGATGTGAGGTGGGCATCCTGATCTGGTCACTTACGGTGTAGCCCTGGGCAAACAGCGGAAGCTCTCTGAGCCTCCCTTTCCTTGTCAGTCAAATGGATATACTAGCGACTGGGCTTGCTGGGAGGGTGACTGCAAGGATGCACAGAAGGCGCTTAGCTTAGCACAGCACCTGGAACACTGTGCGTGCTCAGTAATCGGGAGCAATTGATAAGATCTGGCTTTCCAAGCTCCCTAGTCCTTTTTCTAGTTAAACATCCTCATCCCTTCACATCCTTCCAAACTACTCTCTGAAAGCAAACATTCACCGAAAGGTGGGGGGAGGAAAGGCCTGAGGAGAAGTGGGGTGTGTGTGTGTGTAAGAGAGAGGGGGAGAGACACACAGAAAGAAAAGGACACACACAGACATGCGCGTGAGCACAGAGAGACACAAACACAGCGACACAGAGAGAAAGAGGAGAGGCGCCTACGGGGGCCTGAGCCCTTGCTCTGCCCCTCACCATCTGTGTGACTCGTCTCGTAACCACTTGGTGCCCCGTCTTGCTCAGGTATACAGTGGGGACAGAAAGAGCCCCTCCTTCACGGGACTGATGTGTGGATTAAATGAGTACGATAAAGCAGTTTGTAGAGGGGCTGGTATATAGTAAAGTGAAAGGTGGAAGTGAAGTCGCTCAGTCGTGTCCGACTCTTTGCGACCCCATGGATCGTAGCGTACGAGGCTCCTCCATCCATGGAATTTTCCAGGCGAGAGTACTGAAGTGGGTTGTCATTTCCTTCGCCAGTGGATCTTCCCCACCCAGGGATCGAACCCGGTCTCCCGCACTTCAAGCAACCGCTTTTACCATCTGAGCCACCAGGGAAGCTCCCGGTATATACTTAAAGGCTCAATAAATTTGGCACTGGCGCCCCCTGGTGTACATTCCCGGTACAACCCCCTCCCCTTGAGTGTGGGTGTACCTGTGAATACTTGGGCCATCACTGATTCAGTTCCATTGTAATAGCAAAGATGAAAGGATTTTGTCGATGTATCAATAATTGAGGTCCCTAAATCTGTTGCCTTTCAGTTAATCAAAAGGGAGATTATCCTGAGTGGGTCTGAATTAATTACAGGAACCCTTAGAATTTGGGTCTAGTGGTCAGAGACAGGTCAAGAAATTCAAGCCTCACTGGTGTTATCCAGTTGACCCTGAAGAGGCCAGCTGCCGTGTGTGGAGAGGGCCATGTGTTAGAGAGCAGTGGGAGCCTCCAGGAGCTGAGGGCCTCAGACCTACAGCTACAAGCTCTGTCAACAACCTATAAAGCTTGGAAGAGGACCCGAGCCTCAGGTGGGACCTTGACTTCAGCCAGGTGAGACTCACCCAGGTCTGGACTTCTGAACCACAGGAGCTGTGAGATAACACGTTTGTTTTGACTTAGGCCATGACATTTGTGGTCATCTGTCATCCAGCATAGGAAATTGGTACTGTTTTTCCAAACTGTGTTTAAAAATACTGTGATAAATATGTAATAATAATATAAATTTTAAGTTACATCAAAAATGGCAGGAAAATATTATCTGTGAACAAAAAGCAAAGACAAATCAACATCTACTTATTATCTCATGTTTCTGCGGGTCAGAGGAGTCAGGCAGGTTTGGCTGGATTCACTGCTTAGAGTCTCACAAGGTTGAAATCAAGGTGCCGGCTGGGCTGGGTTTCTTCTGGAGGCCCTGGTGAAGCGCATTCAGGTGGGTGGGATAATCCAGTACCCTATGTCTGTACCCTGGCTTCCTGCTGGCCATTAGCTGGGGCCATGCTCACCTCTGAGCACCCCTCCTTCTCTGAAGCCAGCAATGGTGCTCCAAATATTTCTTGCACTGGGAGAGGGTCTCTCTGATTTCCTCTTCCGCTACCAGCCAGAGAAAACTCTGCTTTCAAAGGGCTCATGTGATTAGATTAGGCCCACCTGGAAAATCTCCCTTTTTATGAACCCAGAGTACACTGATTAGTAGCCTTAATTACATCTGCAAAAATCAATTTTGCCAAATAACTAATGTCAGCATCTATGTGCTATCTCATCAAATTCACAGATCCCACCCACATTTAAAAGGTCAGTGGGAGATTATACAAGGATGAGGATCCACTGAGGGTTGTCCTTAGAATCCTGTCTACCTCACTGAGCCTGTTTCTATCCTTTTCAAGTCCTGGCTATCCCATTTTTCATTCTTTCCTGTGAGATATTCTGTATACTTTCCGTAAGTTTTTGCTTCTTTCAGGCAGCGATTGTTGGCCCCCAAACCTAAGTAATCCATCTCCATTTGCCAAGATTTGCATGTGCACATAGTAAGTCCGAGGCAAGGTCTTGAGTCTTATAACCTCGGAACCCTCTATGTCCATTCATCTGGACTTAGATGTGTGTTTTGCAGAAAGTTTTCACTTTTGTTTCAGGTTCAAAGGATTTGTTAAGAAAATAAGGCACTCATTCTATACAAATAAATAATACCAATATTTATTAGAGAATTATCTAGCTTATTTTCAATATACTAACATTAAAAGAAAAGAGAAATAGAAACAGTAGAGGATAATACATCACCAAGTTGGGTTTTGACCAACATCCAGACTCAAACAGTGCTGGGAAGTCCCATGACACACCACATCTGGAGCCCCAGGAAAGGTCCCAGGCTGCGCGTCCATAGGTGAGACTTCACAAATTGCAGTTCTGGGGTTCTCACTTATAATCCCAGGATGGAAACTGATATCATCATCAATCTGTCAGCAAAATGAAGCCCTGTTTCATGGTAATGCTGTTTGTTTTGTCTTGTAAAACTTGGAATGCTGTTAAGCCTGGGGCTTGGTTGACCAGGGGCCCTGCAGGGCCTCAACAATTTCAAGATTTGTCCCCTGTCTTCTTGCACTCACAGCAGTCATGTTAGGGGAAGCACACTGATTGAAACTGCCC
The DNA here is from genome assembly GCF_001704415.2 of Capra hircus. Taxonomy (NCBI): domain Eukaryota; kingdom Metazoa; phylum Chordata; class Mammalia; order Artiodactyla; family Bovidae; genus Capra; species Capra hircus. Next base: position 16,501,668 of record NC_030832.1, read on the forward strand.
ACCCTGGCCAGGCACCATAGTAACCATTTGCATGAGTTGTTTTATGGCAGGAGATCCCGATAAGGAATACGGAACTAATAAGCCAACACCAACCGGAAGAGTTCGGGAAAGGTCTAAAGGAGACACCGCGTGTCTGTCCACTTCCCGGAATCCCTCTCGCTAGCATCCATCGTGGCTGAGCGATGTGTGCGCCACCAGGAAAGACTCTGAATTAGAATGATTGGCCAAAGACCACCCGGAAACTAATCCCATCACCATAAAACCCGAGACTGCGAGCCACGCGGCAGAGCAGTTCTCCTGGGTTCCCTTACCCTGCTGTTCTCCACCTGGGCGCCCTTTCCCAATAAAATCTCTTGCTTTGTCAGCACATGTGTCTCCTCGGACAATTCATTTCTGAGTGTTAGACAACAGCCCAGTTTGGGGCCCTGGAAGGGGTCTGCCTTCCTGCAACAGTCACAGTCAGGGCAGTGCCCAGGCAGGTTAGAAGCAAGGTCAGAGTCCTGCTCTGCTTTGTCTCTGAAGCCTAAAGAAGACTGTCCATTTAATTTCCTTAAGAATTGATGCTTTTGAACTGTGGTGCTGGAGAAGACTCTTGAGAGTCCCTTGGGCAGCAAGGAGATCCAACCAGTCAATCTTAAAGTAAATCAGCCCTGAATATTCATCAGAAGGACTGATGCTGAAGCTGAAGCTCCAATACCCTGGCTACCTGATGCGAAGAGCTGACTCATTGGATTAGTCCCTGATGCTGGGAAAGGTTGAGGCTAAGAGAAGGGAGCGACAGAGGATGAGATGGTTGGATGACATTACTGAGTCAATGGACATGAGTTTGAGTAAACTCTGGGAGATAGCAAAAGGCAGAGAAGCCTGGTGTGCTACAGTTCATGGGGTCCCAAAGAGTCGGACACTACTGAGCGGCTGAACAGCAACACCAACAACACGGTGACTGAGAGGACTTGGCTGTTTCACCCTCAGAGGGAGGGGGTCCCTGGAAGGGGTGGAGGAGCTTCTGAACACTTATCTAGGACACCAAACACAGTGTTTGTGCCTCAGATTCAGTCGAGGGCAATTTAGGAATGGCTTGATGAAGAAGCAGGAAGTTACTTCCCCAGGAGCTGGCCCCGAGATGGCTTGTACACAAACTGAGAAGCTATGAGAATCCAGTGGAACAAACTGGGACTGAATCCCACGCAAACTGGCACAGCCTCAGGCTCTGCTTCCCCCAGCAGCAGGCCTCTGCTGAGCACCAGTTTCTTCCTTAGGCGTCCTATGTGCAAGAGTGTAATCTTGAAGCCCCATGGCAGCACTTCAAACAAAGACACTTATACACATTTTTCAGAAGGGGATCCTGAGGCACAAAGTGGCTTATTAAACTAGTTGCCTGTGTGAATTCCATCAAACAGATGGCACTGGAAGTTTGAGCAGCCTTTTCTTGCGGTTTAGAGGGAGTGATGATCATTTCTGGGTTACACTAGAGCAGGCGTCAGCCAGCTTTCTCTGTCAAAGTCCAGGTAAGCCACTATTTTAGATTTTGTGGGGAGGATGGTCTCTGCCACAGTTACTCAACTCTGCTGTCATGCTGAGGACACAGCCATAGACAACATGTAAACAAATGGGTATGGCCATGTACCAATAAAACTTTATTTACAAAACCAAGTGGTGGGCCAGATTTGGCCTGTGGCTCATAGTTTGCTCCTTGCACTAGATCATGAGATGGGATGGAGTCAGTGACATTTTAAAACCTTTTCAGTCCTAACTTTCTCCTCTCTGAAATAATAGCAATCTTAATAGTGTTATAATAAAATAACTTGTATTAACTAATGACTCAGAGCACAAGAAAATTCACTATAATTTGCATCTTGAGAGGAGGAAGAAGTGGAAGCTAGTCTGCAGACTCACAAAGTGTCTACCCTTCCTGGGTTCTTTCTAGATTACCTTTTACTGGTTCTCAACCTGGTTGAGAAATTGGAAAAAAAAAAAAAAAAAAAAAAAAACACTGATGCCCGAACCTCACACCAAGGATTCTAGTTTACTTAGTCCCACAGCACTGGGATTTTATTTCTTTTTTTTCTTGAAACATTGGGATTTCCCCAGTGATTCAAACGCACAAGCAGGGTGGAGAAATACTGGTTATAATGTTGTTTTTCAGTATGCCACAAAGCCAGTGGTTTCTCCTGTTTTGCCAAAAGTTTTTACTTTCGTCTCAGGTTCAAAGGATTTGTTAACAAAATAAGCCACTTGTTCTATACAAATAAATAATACAAATATTTATTACAGAATTATCTGGCTTACTTTCAATATACTAACATTAAAAGAAGAGAGAAAGCAGAGGATACATCATCAAATTGGGTTTTGACCAACATCCAGACTCAAACAACGCTGGGAAGTCCCTCGACACAACACATCTGGAGTTCCAACTGGGAAAAGGTCCCAAGCAGTGTGTCCGCTCTCTGGGTGAGACTTTAAAGACTGCAGTTTGGGGGTTCCCGATTATAATCCCAGGAGGCAAAGTGATTTCATCATGAATCTGTGACCAAATTGCAAGCCTAGTTTCATGTTAATGCTGTTAGTTTTGTCTTGTAAAACAGAGTGTTGCTAAGCCTGGGGCTTGGTTGGCCAGGACCCTGCAGGGTCTCAACAATCTCACGATTTCTCCCCCATTTTATCTTTGGTGCTGCAAGTCTTACATTCACAGCAGGCAGTCACTCCCAGTCAGGGCAGTGTCCCAGAAGGTTAGAAGCAAGGTCAGAGGCCTGCTCTGCTTTGTCTCTGAAGCCTAAACAAGACTATTTATTTAATTTCCCTAACACCTCCAAGTTAAGCATTCAGTTCAGTTCAGTTCAGTCGCTCAGTCGTGTCCAACTCTTTGTGACCCCATGAATTGCAGCACGCCAGGCCATCACCAACTGCCGGAGTTCACTCAGACTCATGTCCATCGAGTCAGTGATGCCATCCAGCCATCTCATCCTCTGTTGCCCTCTTCTCCTCCTGCCCCCAATCCCTCCCAGCATCAGGGTCTTTTCCAATGAGTCCTTTGCATGAGGTGGCCAAAGTACTGGAGTTTCAGCTTTAGCATCATTCCTTCCAAAGAAATCCCAGGGCTGATCTCCATCAGAATGGGCTGGTTGATCTCCTTGCAGCCCAAGGGACTCTCAAGAGTCTTCTCCAACACCACAGTTCAAAAGCATCAATTCTTCGGTGCTCAGCCTTCTTCACAGTCCAACTCTCACATCCATATGAAAAACCATAGCCTTGACTAGATGGACCTTAGTCGGCAAAGTAATGTCTCTGCTTTTGAATATGCTATCTAGGTTGGTCATAACTTTTCTTCCAAGGAGTAAGCGTCTTTTAATTTCATGGCTGCAATCACCATCTGCAGTGATCTTGGAGCCCCAAAATATAAAGTCTGACATTGTTTCCACTGTTTCCCCATCTATTTCCCATGAAGTGATGGGACCGGATGCCATGATCTTCGTTTTCTGAATGTTGAGCTTTAAGCCAACTTTTTCACTCTCCACTTTCACTTTCATCAAGAGGTTTTTTAGTACCTCTTCACTTTCTGCCATAAGGGTGGTGTCATCTGCATATCTGAGGTTATTGATATTTCTCCTGGCAATCTTGATTCCAGCTTGTGTTTCTTCCAGTCCAGGGTTTCTTATGATGTACTCTGCATATAAGTTAAATAAGCAGGGTGACAATATACAGCCTTGACGTACTCCTTTTGCTATTTGGAACCAGTCTGTTGTTCCATGTCCAGTTCTAATTGTTGCTTCCTGACCTGCATACAGATTTCTCAAGAGGCAGGTTAGGTGGTCTGGTATTCCCATCTCTTTCAGAATTTTCCACAGTTTATTGTGATCCACACAGTCAAAGGCTTTAGCATAGTCAATAAAGCAGAAATAGATGTTTTTCTGGAACTCTTTCGCTTTTTCCATGATCCAGCAGATGTTGGCAATTTGATCTCTGGTTCTTCTGCCTTTTCTAAAACCACCTTGAACGTCAGGAAGTTCACAGTTCACGTATTGCTGAAGCCTGGCTTGGAGAATTTTGAGCATTACTTTACTGGCATTTGCGGTAGTTTGAGCATTCTTTGGCATTGCCTTTCTTTGGGATTGGAAAGAAAACTGACCTTTTCCAGTCCTCTGGCCACTGCTGAGTTTCACTTGAAGTCCCTAAAAACTACTTCGTTTTAGTGTTTCTGGTTCCAGGTAGCTATTTACACAAAGGTTTGCTACACAAAGGAAAGCTAACTGATGGTGAATGCATTTCTTGCTAGTATGTAAATAAGCACCTATAGACTATTTTCTAGAGAACACACTTCTTAGAATATTCATAGAGATTATATTTATCATAGGGCTTCCCTGGTGGCTCAGCTAGTAAAGAATCCATCTGCAATGTGGGAGACCTGGGTTCAATCCTTGGGCTGGGAAGATCCCCTAGAGAAGGGAATGGCTACCCACTCCAGTATTCTGGCCTGGAGAATTCCATGGACTTTATAGTCCATGGGGTTCCAAAGAGTAGGACATGACTGAGTGACTTTCATTTTCACTTTTCATATTCATCATAACACACACAAAAGAGGTCCAGGATCAAATAGATTAGGGAAACAGCAGGTTAATGAGAGTTTAACAAGGTTTTTTATTGCAGGACTTCTCAGAGCCTTTAGCACATTAGCGTGCACTCATCTATCCAACCAGCCAGTGTCTACTGTGTGCCAGACACTGTGACCTGGTGGTGAGCAAAATAAAGCATAGACCCTGCCCTTATGGAACTTACACTCTAGTAGGAGAAGTAAGGAACAAACAGATTAAGTACAAACTGTGGCAAATACTGCAAAGAGAAAGAAAAGGGTGTTAGGAGAGTGCGTATGCGTGCGTGCCAAGTGGCTCAGTCTTGTCCAACTCTTTGTGACACTATGGACTATAGCCTGCCAGGCTCCTCTGTCCATGGGATTTTCCAGCCAAGAATACTGGAGTAGGTTGCCATGCCCTCCTCCAGGGGATCTTTCCGACACAGGAATCAAACCGGCATCTCTTACATCTCCTGCATTGGCAGGCAGGTTCTTTGCCACTAGTGTGCAAGGAGAGAGACCCACAGAATGGATGAGCTTTAGATGAGGCAGAGGTGAGGGAAAACTTCTTGAAGAAGTGACATTTAAGTTGACCCTGAAGTTTGCAAAGGAGCCAGCAGTGTGAACAATAGGACAAGCATAAGAGAAGAGGGAAGAGCATATGAGAAGACTCTGGGGACAGGAAAGGCTTGGTGCACTGGGGGAAATGAAAGGCTCTGGGGTGAGGGTATGGGAAGAAGTCGGCAGGGGCTAGATTGACATCTGCATTTGCTCTGGGTGTTGCAGGGTGCATTTCCCCAGGGAAGTAGGGGTGCGTATTTAGGGCTCCCCCTTTCTCCAGGCGCAGGTATGTGCAACTGGCAGGTGTCGAGATGATCAATTAGGGCAATAAGCCAAACAGAAAGTAACAATTAAGGCTTTATTCACTTAGAGCAAAAGTGAAAGCAAGAGGCAAAGAAAAAGAAGAGAGCCGACACCACAAGGTATTACTCTTCCCAGCAGGCAAGTGGTCAGGTGATATGCAATTCTCTCCAGATACTAATGAGCTGATCAGCATCAAATCTGGTGGGCAGAAGGTAACTTCCTCCACTTGCCTGCCAGCTAAAGCCTTGCCTATGGTTGGCCTGAAGGATTATTTACACATAGGATTTTGGCCTGGAGCTGGACTCCTTAATCTGAGACTTCAACGCTCAAAACCCCTTTGAAGAATTCCAACCAACACCTTTTCACCCTTTTTTCCCCTGCAATGTAAATTTCAGTGACCATATAAGTATAACTTATCTGAGAAAGACAGACAAGTTACATGTATGTGACTTGATTTTCACAAACTGAACACCCCGTCTAACTTACACCCGGATTAAGAAGCAGCATTCGACTAACTCCCCAGAAGTCCCTGGTGGCCCTTCCAGTCGCTTCCCACTCCAAGGACACCACTGTCCTGACCCTGGCCACCATAGGTCTTGCTGGGTTTTGAACGTTATGCAAACAGAACCATACAGAATGTTCTTTTCTGTGTCTGACTTTTCTTCATTGATGCTTTCAAGATTCACTCACATTGTTGAGTGCAGTTTCACTTTGTTCATACTTATTGCTGTATAACAGGAGCTAGCAAACTACATACGGCACAAGGGCCAAATTTGGCCCTCTGTCTATTTTTGTAAATAAAGTTTTATTAGAACACAGCCTTTCCCATTCATTTTCACATTGTCTGTGGCTGCTGTTGCTGTAGTGTCAGAGTTGAGTCATTGCAACAGAGACCCACATGGCCCACAAGGCCTCAACTGTTTACTCTGGCTCTTTACAGAAGATGTTTCCGGACCCTTGCTGAAGGGCAGAGCCACTCAAGATGAGATCTAACTAGTGCTGATCCACAAATGCTTTCTCGTCAAGGACAAGGTCAGAAGCCAGGAGTAAGTATTTGAAAACTTCTATTGTGATTTGACTTCCTATGACATTTAGGTGTGTGGTTGGTGGACTCAGTTTACCGAGTGGGGTGCAGGCCTGCCTGTGTGTTCCTGAACTCCCAGCCTTGTCACGAGCCGAGGACGAGTCACACCCAATGGGACTACAACTTGGTGATGCAGCAAGGGGATTCAGAACTGCTTCTGCACCACAGCTAGTTTGAGCAGCTCTACTCTATCATAATTCCATTGTGTGGCTATGAAATTCATTTACCCGCTCAACAGCTGATAGGAATTTGGATTGTTTTCAGTTCCAGTTGACACTTTTAATTTGCTCTGCAAACTTTTTTTAAAAAATGATGAATATAAACCCTTCTGGGAAAAAAAAAAAAATCCCGCTGGCTGAAACAAATTCTGACACACAGCATTCGTCTTATGGCTTGGTTGTATTTGTGTAAGAGCTTCAGCTAGATGTAGAAGGTAGCCCCTAGGAATGTGGAGTTGGAAGGAGAGATTGCCTAGACCAGTCCCATCATTCTACTCTATCCAGAGAGGCAACGCTCCTGAGGTAACAGAGTAATATGTTTACTAAGTTAATGGTTGAGGTGGAACTAGATTCAGGTGTCCTAAAAAGTGGATGACCTTTGGAGTTAGGAGGACAATGGCTCTAGCTGTGTGATCTGGGGAAAATTCCTCAAAATCCTCTAAGCCTCAGTTTGCTCATCTGTAAAATGGGAGCTACAGTAACACCTTTCAGGAAGGATTAATGAGATAATGCCTGTAGGTGCTCAGGGCAGTGCCCTTAGCCAGCACCCAAGGAAGGGGGTTCTGGTCCCCAGCCCCCCCGAGTCTGGGGTGCTCGTCATACACTGTGCTGTCTCTGTAATAACGCGGAAGAGCTTCCATGGTCTTAAAGGCTTTCTGCAGAATGTCATGAGAGCCAGGCTCCTCTCAGCCCCTTCCCAGAGATAACTGTCTATTTATCTGAAAAGACCTATCTTGACTTACCTACAATGAAGAGAATATTATTTTTTGTAAAATAGTGTAGGCTAGAGATGGTTTCTGGCAGGAGGTAGAAGGAATGTTCCAGAGTGAGGAAGATTGGATCTCTCCCCCTCAACCCCTGCCCACTCTCTCCCCCCGCCCCCCTTCTCTGTGGTGAAATGTCTTTGGCCAAATAATAACACTCTTTAGCATCTGAGAATATGCTCAAAATTTCACAGCCCTTCAACACATCAAGTCTTAACTTCAGAGCAATTTAGCACTTAGCATGGGGCTGTCATGTGGTGACAAAAGACAGGATAATATTTATGATACTTAACACAATGATATGATAATAATAATAATGGTTAGTATTTGTTAATTGTTTACAAAACATATAGTACCATTTTAAGTGCTTTTACCATATCTAACCTTCACATATTTAATCTTCACCATATTTTAACCCTGAGAGGTAGACACCAATACTGTTACCAATTTATAGATGAGGAAATGGAGGCACAGACGGATTAAGCAACTGGCCCGGAGCCGCACAGCTGGTGAGCAGAGGAGCTGGGAGGAGAGCCCGGGCAGGCAGGCAGGCAGGCTTGTCTCCATTGTCCCCTGCACCCAGTTGCTGTTCCTCTCCGCTCAGCTCTGTGCTCCCTGAGGTTGACCTCCCCCTGAGGCTTCCTCCCCTCTGGTCTCCATCAGATTCAGCCAGTGGGAGGGCTTGGAGGCAGGAGGAGAGAGATGTGGCTGTATCTCACCTCTCCCACCCCTGCCCTCCGGGCTGCGGTTCTGGCCGCGGCTGTGTCCCTCTGCGGCCACAGATGGCTCTGTCTGGTGGCCTCTCTTTCTCCACCTGGGCTCCCCCAGGGCCCTGGGGATGCAGGCACCACCCCTGCATCCCATTCAGGGTGCTTCTGCTAATCCTGCATGCTCCACCACCCCATCAGCAAATTCTTTTCACATCAACGCTTAAGCGTGTGCCAGATGTCTTCTGCTGGGACCCTGACTAAGACATCAGGTAACCCAACCTCGCTTCCCAAGGGCCTCAGCGTATAAAGAACCCACCTGCGAGTGCAAGACAAGCAGGAGATGAGGGTTTGACCCCTGGGTCAGGAAGACGCCCCTGGAGGAGGAAATGGCAACCCATTCCAGCGTTCTTGCCTGGAGAGTCCCACGGACAGAGGAGCCTGGCGGTCTAGAGTCCATGGGGTCGTGGAAGAGTCAGACATGACTCAGCAACTAAACAACAATCCAATCTCAATGCCTCCAACTCTGCCACCGCCTCATGTTGCCTCAACCCAGATGGAAGCTTCCGGATCTCCCTTGGAGGGGGAGATGAGAGAGTCTCTAGCCTGATGGTCTGGTTTCACAAATGAGACCCCTCTAGGAGGTGCCGAGCAAGGTGATGCTGGGCCTGCCCTGGGCCATATCCCCAGTTTCCACCATTCTGTCCCTTGGACAAAGCATGTGTGATTTTCTGCCTGGGGTGTTCTCTGGCCCTAGGAGCCTGCTCAACTAACACCCAGGCCAGATTGGGAATGCCTGAGAATTTGTGTTGTAGAAGCAGCTTCAACCAGTGACAGGTGAGGGGCAGGTGGATAAATGCCCCAACTCCCTCACCCCTTAGACAAGCTCTCTGTAGTCTCCCAGGTGTACCCAGCTGGACTGGGTCCCAGTTGCCCTCAGCAGGAACATGTTCTTGGATGTACCTGACATGGTCTGCCTTCTCTTCCTTCCCTGTGTTTCGCAAGCCTCTGCTGTCTAGAATCACCTCCCACATGAATTACTTACACCAAGTTCTCACCTCCAGGGTCTGCTTCTAGGGAACCCAAACTGACTAGTGGCCATCCACGTTTTGTTTTTTTTTTTCCACTCTCAGTCCACGTGGTTGGGTGGGATAGATCCCATTCCCAGGTTCCCTGGGTTGGAAGCCTCCTATTTCATCTAATCAAAGTACCCTGTCTTTCTGGTAACAGTGATTGGTTCAAGGATGGGCATGTCACTCAAACCAGGGTGACAGAAATCAAATGTAAACCTTCCTCCCATGGGGGTTACTAAGCTCCAAGAAGACAGGCAGCTGGGCTACAGGCAGACCTCTGCCCCACCCCACCCCACAGGGAAGCCTTGTCTAGGAATGAGACCAGCACCACGGAAAGCAGGGCTTAGAGAGAGAGCCTGCTACCCAATGACACTGTCTGAGTCTATGCTTTAATGGGCTTTATTATTATTTAGGTATGGAAAGGCCCACAGACCAGGAGATGACTGGCATTAAGAAGATAGTTTGTGCCACAACTACTGAGCCCGCATGCTCTAGAGCCCATGCTCTGCAACTGAAGAAAGACCACATGCTGCAATGAAGACCTGCTAAGTCGCTTCAGTCGTGTCCGACTCTGTGCAACCCCAGGCTCCCCCATCCCTGGGATTCTCCAGGCAAGAACACTGGAGTGGGTTGCCATTTCCTTCTCCAATGCATGAAAGTGAAAAGTGAAAGTGAAGTTGCTCAGTTGTGCCTGACTCTTAGCGACCCCATGGACTGCAGCCTACCAGGCTTCTCCGTCCATGGGATTTTCCAGGCAAGAGTATTGGAGTGGGTTGCCATTGCCTTCTCCTGCAATGAAGACCTAGTGCAGCCCCAAAAAAGACAGTTTATTATGCTCACACATCCCAAGAGAAGAAGTACATGTCACACAATGAGGGGACACAGGGGAAGCACCAGGGTCAGTCATTAGGCAGAAGGAACAGGGAGCTGTGGCTGAGGGCCTGTATTGTGGTTTCTGCAGGAAGGGAGAGGCTGGGTAAACAGACTTTTGATTGTCTAGTGTGAATAATTTCAGTGAGCTCTGGAGCATGGGGGTGTCCTCAGTTTCTTGGCACCTGACTCTGGGGTCATTAGGGCAGGTGGCAACCCACTCCAGTGTTCTTGCCTGGAGAATCCCAGGGATGGCGGAGACTGGTGGGCTGCCGTCTATGGGGTCGCACAGAGTCAGGCACGACTGAAGCGACTCAGCAGCAGCAGCATAGTGGCCCACGGTGTGAAAGTTCAATAATGGAGGTGGTTAGACGTGTAGATTCTGGCTTGGTTGGTTTGTATTTGAAAAGTGTGTCCAAGGAGGACGACTCTTCCTCGGGAGGGCGGATGATGAAGGAAGGCAGGAGGTCAAGCCAAGGAGACTTCGGACGTGGGCAGAATATCGAGTCGTCTGGAACAAAGTGTGTCCAGCACAGGAGTGCAGGGCAGATGTTAAAGCATCAAGCTGGAGGAGCTGGAAGCATGGTGAGTACGGTCCCTGGATCCAGCCACGTCTTGATTTTGGACTTTGTCAGTTACATGAGCTAAAAAATCCCCTGCTCTTTTGCTGAAGCTAATTTTCACGTTGTCAGTGACAGACAAAAGAGAATCACACAGCTTAAAGGCTGGTTCAGGGCTAAGAAATCAGATGTCTTAATATTCAGGTGTTTAAAATTCCAGTGTTTCTTCCAGCATGTCTGAGAGTGCTCAACTGTGTCCGAAATACATGCCACGTGTCCTCTGGGCTGCAAGAAACAGTGGATGACACGACTCAGTGGAGATCATAACGGCATCTGGGTGATCAATCACGGCTCCTGCCACCGCCTGATGGAAGAACAGAGGAGTGGCTATGTGCTCAGCCAGCCCGTGGGCAGAGCCTCAGCACCTACAGTCTCCTCCCCTTCTCCCCAGGACGACTGCTAAATTTCAGAAATACGCACCTGTTCTGTATTCAGAAGATTGTTTTTGTGCATGAGGAGACCACTTGAGGCCCTGGAAGCAAAGAGTAGTGCAGCTGAGTCAAAGCCTGGGAATTTGATGAATGAACGTCCTTGGATGGAGAGGGTCTGCGGGTGTGGATTGACGGAGTAAATGCCATGAGGCTGTGATGACGTTGCATTTAAAAGTGCTTTCCTGTCCTTCAGGGTCTTCTACCAAAACAGAGCAGATGCTCGGCCTCTCCAGAGGGTGTTTTCCAGGTCCAGCAGTTCTCTGATTGCAGGAAGGGGAGGGGCATATCACACTGAGCTGGTTGCACAAAGGTCTGACAGCTGTAACCAAGACTCGGAATAACTGTGGCTCTAACTTGATGACAGTTTGTCTTTCTCTCGTAGGCAAAAGTCCCAGCTGGTGTGTTGGCTCATTCTCCGGAGTCACCAGGGGTGCAGAGTTCTCCCATCTTGGTCTGCCACCCCAGGGGCGCCGTCCCCATCTGAAAGTTCCAGGATGGCCATGTCCGAAGTCCAGACATCAGGAGGTGGGAGAAGAGGAAGGGGAGGGCGCACTGCCCCCTTTTTAAGGGCCCGGGACAGAAGTTGTTCACATCCCATTGGCCAGAACTTAGTCCCATGTGGTCATTATCCTGGCAGCCCTGTGCCCAGCTAAAAATCCAGGCTCTATTGCTATAGAATTGGGTGTCTCAATCTCAGCACAACTGACATTTTGAGGCAAATAATTCTGTGTTGTGAGGGCTGTCCTGTGCATTATAGGATGGTCAGCAATGTCTCTGAACTTTACCCACTAGAAGCCAGGACTACACCTCCTCTAAGTCATCATGACCCAAAACCTCAGTCATTGCCTAGTGTCCCCTTGGAGACAAAACGGTCCCTGCTGGAGAGCCACAGCTGTAGAAAAAAGAGAGCAGATGCTGGGGGGAAGTTAGTCATCTCTGCCATATACTAGTCAATGGTTTTCATTTATTTCCTCCTCACAGACAGAAGGTGGTAGTTAAGAGGCAAGTGGACCTGAATTCAAGTTCTACCTGTGAGACGATGGACCTCAGCTTTCTCATGAGGAAAGACTGGCTAGGGGCTGGATGTATCAAAATAAGATGATAAATAGCAAATGCTCAGCATGATGCCTGGAACATAATATATACTCAAAAATACTGATAATGTACAGGCTGATTTTGTTTAGATGATGGTGGACGAGGTCAGATGAACTTTTCTGCTGGCAGAAGATGTGAGGGTTGTAGGAAGTTGTAAAAGATGAAGGGTGCTGGTAGTGATCACGCCTTGATGGGGAATGAAAGGATAGTGAAGAACCTAGGGATGGTCAGAATGGGGACAGCAAGGTCACAAACACTTTCTTATATAAAAGAGAACTAGGAGTAGGTCCCCGAGTTCCACACTAGTGTTTCCTTCTCTGTCTTTTCAATGTGACTCTGGGTAACGATGGTGCAGATACTGGTTCTATACTGGTTCTAGGCTGATTAGTTTCCTGCATGTAGCCTTGACTGACCTTCTGTATCAGGATGAGAGTCAGCTGCATGAAACAGCAAATCCAATTCATGGTGGGTTACAAAGACAACGCTTCCCTGATGGCTCAGCTGGTAAAGAACCTGTCTGCAATGTAGGAGAACTGGGTTGGATCCCTGGGTCAGGAAGATCCCTTGGAAAAGGAAATGGCAACCCACTCCAGTATTCTTGCCTGGGAAATCTCATGGACAGAGAAGCCTGGCAGGCTACAGTCCACGGTGTCCCAAGAGTTGGACACAACTTAGCAACGAAACCACGACCACAAAGATAAAGCACTGGGGACTTCCCTGGTAGTGCAGTGGTTGAGATTCTCCTTTCAATGCAGGGGACATGTGTTCGATCCCTGGCTGGGGATCCCACCTGCTGTGGGGCAACTGAGCTGAGGTGCTGCAACTACTGAGCCCTTGCGCCTCAACTAGAGAGCCCACGTGCTCTAAAGCCCGTGCACCACAACCTGAGAGAAGCCTGTGGGCTGCAACGAAAGATCCTGAGTGCTGCAGCTAGACTCCACACAGCCAAATTAACTAATTTATTTTAAAAAGGATAAAGCATCGTCTCTCACGTGAAAAAATTCCGGAGGCAGGTGTCCAGGGTCGGTATGACACCTTGGCAACGTCAGCAGAGATTCAGGTTCCTTTGGCTTTCTGCCCCACCATCGTTAGCATGGGCCTTTCAATCTCAAGGTTGTCTCACGGTCACAGGGATCCTCTCCTCTCCATGTGCCAATTAGCAGAAAGGAAGAGAGAGACAAGAACAAAAGCATGACCTTCATCTGAGTCAGACTCCCTTACCAGAAATGCTATCTAACAACTTCTCATTGGCCGGCATTCTCTCTAAAAGGGAGTCCAGGAAATGTAATTTAGCCGGGCGTGTCACCTCTCCCAACATAATCAGTTTTTTCTTTAGAAGGAACAGGGGGGTGAAATGATATTGGGTAGGCAATCAGAACTTCCTGCAGCAGCTTCCAAGATGGGAGTCAGTGAGTGACTGGAGGAGAGGGTAATGGAAAGGGAGAATGAGAGAAAGAGAGAAAAAGAAGAGAGAAAATAATCGCTGTGTCCAATTCTGAAGGGAGGGATCTGTTCTAGGGGCTGTTTGAACTGGCTTTTGGAGACTGGGGCGAATTTTGACAAATACCATGTCAATTAGGGTTCTTTGTAGGATTCCAGCTAACATTAGAAAAAAGCAATTTGTTAGAAAGATAGAAGGATGTCCAAAGAATTATTTTTAAAAGGGGAGGGGATGCATGTAGATCCTTAGGTGGAACAACCAAGAGACTTGTCAGTTCAAACCATCTTGCTGTTGGTGGTGGTAAGTTCCTTTTCTGAAATCCTGCCTCAGGAGAGAGCATCGGATTGGCTTATTTGCATCACGTGACTGAGAGGCAGCACCACAAATGGGGGAAAGGACTTCCTGAGAGGAAGTAGGGATGCTGTACCAAATGGTCCCAGGGCTAGCGCCGCCGGTGTCCACTGGCAGAAGTGACGGGAAGAGAGACTATTCCAGATAAGCAAGGCTAGGAATAAAAGCACAAAAGCTGGAGGGCAGGAGTCATTTTTGTTGGTTGAGTCTTCATTGCTGTGCTTGGGCTTTCTCTAGTTGCGGCAAGTCAGGGCTACTCGCTAGTTGCGGTGCCCGGGTTTCTCACTTCAGTGGCTTCTTTTGTGGCGGAGCATGGGCTCTGAGGCGTGCGGGCTTCAGTAGCTGTGATACACGGGCTTCGTTGCTCCAAGGCATGTGTGATCTTCCTGGACCAGGGATCGAACCCATGTCCCCTGAATTGGCAGGTGGATTCTTATCCAGTGTACTACCAAGGAAGTCCAGGAGACATTTTTAAGGAACATCCAGTTGGACAAGCAAGAAGAGGAGGGAAAGTTGGTGGGGTGGGTTAAGGCCAGATTCTAGAGATCTTGGAACATCAGGCTGAGGCATGCATGTTTTTTCAGGTGGCTCATGGGGCGCTACTGAGAGTTTCTATACAATAGAGTAGAGCCCTTAGGTCTGACCCAGGCTGTAAAGACTGGTCTAGATTGTCACATCTGTGTGGGGAAAGGCAAGGGTCTCTCTGGGTCTTGGACATCGGATTTCAGGGACTCGAATGCTCCCAGGCCTCTCTCTTTCCCTCCATCCTCCTTTCCTCCTCACCACTTCTCTCTTGCTGGCTTCATCTTCCCAGATCTTCCTCACATGGATGAACTCCTCAGCGCAGCTCCTGTTACCTCCCTCCACTCATATCTCATCCCCCTGCTCCATGGGGTACTGAGCCTTGATCCTTCCTGTCCTAAGTTGAAATATCCAGAGATGGCCCCGATTGGCTTAGGTGATGCCACCAGCCCATCAACGGGGCCCAAAGGAATGGACGTGAGAGGAGAGGGTAGCTCCCGTTCAATGAGGCAGGGGCCACAGACCATGCCAGGCTGCCACCACCTCAGCTTGGTATTCCAGAGGCAAGACAGAGCTTCTCTCTCCTGGTAGAATCTTGGAGAACCGACTGATTAGCCTTCCCTTGAATGAACCACGGTGGCGGGGAAGATGGGACATACCACGAGCACCTGAAGGTGTATCTGCAGGACGGGCTGCTCCCTGAGTGCAGAAGCCATGTCATCTCCCTGCCTCTTCAGCCTTTTCACAGGGGCACGACACGGAGTAAGCACCTTACCTGGTGAGGACCCAGGTGTTAGCTTCCCCCAGCTCCACTGGGCGTCCTCCACCCAGGCTCTGAGTCAGAACCCGAGCCCTACGCCAGGGTTCCACAGAGATCTGATCACACCAAGAATATGGAGATGATGGCCTTCACTGAGGAGTTGTGGGGTCACAGGGAAGAGGGGTCATGTAAACCAACCACGTTGCATCCCCTTCGATGTCCACAGTGGATGCTACATCCTGAGGTCTTCATCGGGGAAACTTCCAAACACACTTTCCCTCCACTTTCCACACCTCTTGGGTTTCTGTTCAAACTCGCCATCCCTTTAGTATGGAGAGCATTTCATTTTCTCCATCCAATTGCACATCCAAACACATATGATGATGCTAAACAAAACAGAGCCTTCTCCGTGGATAAGATCCTTCACCTTGGAAGGTACCTTAGAGAGACAGGTTTTGTTATTTGAGCCTGTCTCTGGTGGCTCAGATGGTAAACAATCTGCCTGCAATGCAGGAGACCTAGGTTCAGTCCCTGGGTTGGGAAGATCCCCTGGAGAAGAGAATGGCTACCCACTTCAGTATTCTTGCCTGGAGAATTCCATGGACAGAGGAGCCTGGCAGGCTACTGTCTGTGGGGTCGCAAAGAGATGGACACCACTGAGCACCCAACACTTTAACTTTTTCACTTTCTGGGGGAAGGGCATAGTGTGGTCTCATTCCAAAACATCATGGCATTTTATCTAAATAAGTACAGTTTTTTTTCTAAGTAGATATATTTCCTATGTAAATGTAAGAAAATAAAGATGGATTTCCCAACTGGCTACTGAGACTTTAACAAATAGCACTCAACACATGCCAGATACTGTTCACAAATATTAACTCATTGAATTTATCAAAACATCCTATGTGTAGGTGACTGAGGCCTGGAGACATTAAGTAACTGGCCCAAGGTCACCCAGTTGGCAAATGTGAGAGCTGAGATTCAGACCCGGCCAGTGCAGCTCCAGCATCTAATGTCATCTTCTCATCATCCAAAGAGATGACTGGGGACTTCCCTGTGGCCCAGTGGTTAAGAAACCACCTCACAATGCAAGGGATGAGGGTTTGATCCCTGGTTCGAGAAGATGCCACATGCCACAGGGCAACTAATCTCAAAACTACTGAGCCCACAAGCTCTAGAGCTCAAGAGCCACAACTAGAGAGCCCACGTGTCACACTAAAAGATCTCGCGTGATGCAGCAACCATTGCTCATGCTGCAACGAGGACTCGACACAGCCAAACAGATACATAAATATAAAAAACAGAGGACGGACACTTAAACAGTTCCATCGGTGTCTCCTCTACACACAAGCTTGCTCTGTCTTCAGGTGGCTTTGCATTTTGAGGGATGCGCAAATTAAGTCAGGAATCCAATTAGAGGTGCCTATTAAACATATAAAATTGAGGCAGCCCTGTCCCTGGGCAGTGGCTCCTCACAGCCGCTCTCGGGGACTTATCAGAATTTGGGCACCAAGGCTTCCCTGGTGGTCCAGTGGTACAGAGTCCGCCTGCCAATGCAGGGTTCCATCCACACGCCGTGGGGCAAGCAAGCCTGTGTGCCACGACTACTGAGCCCACGCTCTGGAACCCGAGATTTGTGACAAGAGAAGCCACCCAACAAGAAGCCCAAGCACTGCAAGGAAGAGTAGCCCTTGCTTGCCGCAGCTAAATGAAGCTTTTACACAGCAGTGAAGACCCAGCCCAGCCAAAACAAATAAAATAAAAAAAAAAAAAGAATCTGGGCGCCTTAATGAAGTAGCGCATGTTATGATGTGGAAGGCTCTGGTTTTGGAGTCAGCCAGCCTTGAGCGAGAATCTTCACCCTGCCAATTTACTAGTCATGAGACTTTGGGCTAGCTATGTCAGTTGTCCAGGACTCAGTTTTTATATCTGTAAAATGGGGGTGATAACAGCCCACTGAGTACTTGGAAGGCTGCTGAGAGAATGCAAATCAAGTGCCTGGCACTCAGGGGCCTCAATAGGCACCAGCTCCTGGGATGGTCTCCCCTGCAGCCCTCGGTCTATTGTTTGCGTGTTAGCTGGGTTGGAAGCTCCTCGAGAGTGGAGGCTGGCTGTAATGAATCCCATGTTTTCAGAGCCACAGCAGCCTATCAGGCACCAGAGCAGGTTGAAAAAACAGTGAACAACATTTCCCTAGTTCTGCCCCATGCCCTGCTGTAGAATGCTAGGCTACCTTACAGTGCAGTGTGATCTCTGGTTCAGGAATATGCCATATGCTGTGGGGCCACTAATCTCAAAACTATTGAGCCCGTGAGCTCTGGAGCTGACGTGCCACAACTAGAGAGGCTACCAGTTCCTTCACGATGTATAACCCAAGTCCCGGGATATGTGTACTCAGAACCTAGACCTCTCACTTTCTATGTCAGTTCCTCTATTTGCCTCTTTCCTTCATGCTGGGCTCTTGGAAGCAAATGGCTGAGTCAAGGCCATCCAGCACATCACAACTCTTGATTGAACCTGACAAATTGCCTCCACAAAAACTTTACGGATGAACCCACCCAGTAGTATCTGGGGAGGTCCATTTCACACATGGCCAGCACCAAATCCTGTTGTTTGCCTTTTTGCTTGTGTGAAAGATGAAACACTGCATTTTGCTGGTACTTTGCTTCCTTCATGGAATCTGGGCATCGTTTCCTATGGTTACTAGCCATGTGTTTTTCTCTAAGACACACTTTTGAGCAGCGAGGGTCCTTGCAGCTTGGAGGACCGCCTTGGGACATCTTTTTCAGGTTTCAAATCCCTGTGCTCCTGCCAACCACAGGGCATGGGGCAAGGCTGGCATTCATTTGTGTCTGTTGGAGGGCATTGAATCTCTTTGCGGTCAGCACGGGTCTAAGTGTTTCCCTGGGGTTGGAAACCGTCCAGCTCTAGAAATCATACAAAACAAATGGCTAAGTGTGAGTGGAATAAATATTTGAACATCTCAGAGCCACAGTGGCTTGGGTTGTCAAGCAGAGTGTCCCGCTGAGGGGCCAGTATCTAGACTGACAGGCTACAGAGCCCTTTGTGGGCTGGACCCGCTGTGCTGTTTGGCAAGTCTGCCCCTAAGGACTCATTTGCTGTAGAGCGAATAGTCCACTGATACTGGGGGATGTGCTGCCTCTCAGGGTGTGTGTTGGAGGCAGCCTGCTGTGTGAGTCAGAGGCTTCTTAGCTACAAGGAATCCAGAGGGACCAACAGAAACCTACCCTGACCACCAGCCAGTCTGCACCAACCACACCCTCCATGACTGCCAGGCTGCCGTAACATTCCCCAGGAGTCCTTCATCCTGGCCCCTGCCTTCCCTCCCAGCCCCACCTACTGATGTATCCATTCCTGCATCTTGAGCATGACCCACCCCCCACCCTATCCTTCCTCAGCTTTGAGCGTGAGGTTTGGAACCAGAGAGCTCTGCATTCAAGCAGTGACTTCTTTACCACATGCCAAGTGCGGATCATGGTGCCAGGCATGTCAGGAGAACCCAATCAATAGTTTAAAAACAAAGGACTTCTTGCTGCTCAAAGTATGGTCCTGGGACCAGAGGCATAGGCATCCCCAGGGTTCTTGTTAGAAATGCAGAGTCTCAGGCCCTCTCCAGACCTCCTGCAGTGGGATGTGCATTGTAATAAGATCCCCCAGTAATTCAGAGGCACCTTTGAGTCTGAGAGGCACTGGCCTCATTGACAGACTTGTTCTGAAAATCAGTGACATCAGGTGTATACGTGCCTGGCAAAGAGCTTAGTTCATTACAGACGCTGAAATAATATGAGTCATTTCCTACATGTCCCTTCTGTCCTAGAATGTAAACTCTGTCAAGCTTGGAGCCTATCTCATTTCTCTTAAGATCTCCAGGTAAATTTAGCACTTGTTTTTTTATTTTTATTTTATGGCTCGTGAGATCTTAGTTCCCTGATCAGGGATTGAACCCATGACCCCTGCATTGGAAGCACAGAGTCTTAACCACTGGACTATCAGGGAAGTCCCTCAGTAAGTTGTTAAATGCTGAAGATGTACCATAGCTTAGTAAAGTGACTTTTCAAACTGCAGTTTGCCACTTACTAGTGGGTGGGAGTGAAAAATAATTTAGTGGGTTATAACCTTTCACCTTTCCAGGTGGCTCAACAGTATATAATCTGCTTGCCATTGCAGGAGATGTGGGTCGGGAAGATTCCCTGGAGAAGGAAATGGCAACTGACTCCAGTATTCTTGTGTGGGAAATCCCAAAGACGGAGGAGCCTGGTATGCTAAAGACCACGGGGTCACAAAGAGTCGGACACGACTGAGTGACTAAATAACAACAGTGAAGATGGATAAGATGTAGGTGGGTGGATGGGATTGTGCAGGATCTTTCTGAAAGCCCTTGGGGCTGTGAGCAAAGGCCTGCAGTGTGGGGCTCAAAGAGCTTCCTAGGTGGTGCTAGTGGTGAAGAAGCCGCCTGCCAATGCTGGAGACTCAAGAGACACGGGTTTGATACCTGGATCGGGAAGATCCCCTGCAGAAGGAAATGGCAACCCGCCTCAGTATTCTTACCTGGAGAATCCCAGGGACAGAGGAGCCTGGCAGGCTACAGTCCATGGGGTTGCAAAGAGTCGGGCAAGACTGAGCATGCACACGGGGCTCAGAGGGTGATGCCTCCTCGGCTCCCTGGAATCAATGGTAGTGAGTATCACAACCAGCAGGGATATCCCTTTCTGTGGGGCTGGAATTAACCTGCCCAGTTGACAGGAGGCTCTCTGGGCAGGGATATTTTTATTTGGTGAGAAGGTCTGTTGGGACCAGGGTAAAAATGGCCCTCCATCTGCCCAGCTGGATCATTAGCATCCGCGTGTAGGAGGTAGGGTTGGGAAACCCAGCCTGGATGCCTAGCAACTAGTTCTTTTTTCTTTGTGCAAATCCTCTGGATTCGGGCTCCAGTTCAAGTCAGACACCATGGGAGGGGAAGGTACTTTCCCAAGAACAAGCAGGTACCAATCATGTACTTCTAAAATTATGGCAAAATATATATAACATACTATGTAATGTTAACGGTGTTTAAGGGTGCAGTTCAGTGGTTAGCAATTAGCAATGCTGTCCCACGGTCACCACTATCCATTTCCAGATCTTTGTCATCATCCCAAACAGAAATCCTGCACCCATTAAACACAAACTCCCCATCCCCACCCCACCCCACCCCGCAGTGTGTGATGCTCTCTAATCCACTTTCTGCCCCTATGAATTTGCCTGTTCTAGGTACCTCATAGAAGAATCATCTAATACTTGTCCTTCTATGTCATGACTTCACTTAGCATAATGTTCTTCAAAAATTTTAAAGTCTATACTTTTTTTAACAAAATTAATTTTATTCTACAACCTTAAACACTAATAAAATGAATTCCACATCTCAGTCAAGCTCAGGAATATTTATTGATTCTCTGGTTAACTATTCTCTATTGTTCTTTTTTTCCAAAGACTTCTTTTTTTTGGAGAACTTTTAGGTGAAGAGGAACTAAAGAGCCTCTTGATGAAAGTGAAAGAGGAGAGTGAAAAAGTTGGCTTAAAACTCAACATTCAAAAAACAAAGATCATCAGTTCAGTTCAGTTCAGTCACTCAGTCGTGTCCGACTCTTTGCGACCCCGTGAATTGCAGCATGCCAGGCCTCACTATCCATCAGCAACACCCAGAGTTTACTCAAACTCATGTCCATTGAGTCAGTGATGCTATCCAGCCATCTCATCCTCTGTTGTCCCCTTCTCCTCCTGCCCCCAGTCCCTCCCAGCATCAGAGTCTTTTCCAATGAGTCAACTCTTCACATGAGGTGGCCAAAGTATTGGAGTATCAGCTTTAGCATCAGTCCTTCCAATGAACACCCAGGACTGATCTCCTTCAGAATGGACTGGTTGGATCTCCTTGCAGTCCAAGGGACTCTCAAGAGTCTTCTCCAACATCACAGTTCAAGAGCATCAATTCTTCGGCGCTCAGCCTTCTTCACAGTCCAACTCTCACATCCATACATGACCACTGGAAAAACCATAACCTTGACTAGATGGACCTTTGTTGGCAAAGTAATGTCTCTGCTTTTTAATATGCTATCTAGGTTGGTCATAACTTTCCTTCCAAGGCGTAAGCATCTTAATTTCATGGCTGCAATAACCATCTGCAGTGATTTTGGACCCCCCCAAAAATAAAGTCTGACACTGTTTCCACTGTTTCCCTGCCTATTTCCCATGAAGTGATGGGATCAGATGCCATGATCTTTGTTTTCTGAATGTTGAGCTTTAAGCCAACTTTTTCACTCTCCATTTTCACTTTCATCAAGAGGCTTTTTAGTTCCTCTTCACTCCATGGCAAATAGATGGGGAAACAATGGAAACAGTGACAGACTTTATTTTCTTGGCTCCAAAATCACTGCAGATGGTGACTGCAGCCATGAAATTAAAAGATGCTTGCTCCTTGGAAGGAAAGCTATGACCAACCTAGACAGCGTATTAAAAGCAGAGACAGTACTTTGCTGAAAAAGGTCCATCTAGTCAAAGCTATGGTTTTTCCAGTAGTCATGTATGGATGTGAGAGTTGGACCATAAGGAAACCTGAGCGCCGAAGAATTGATGCTTTTGAATTGTGTTATTGGAGAAGACTCTTGAGAGTCCCTTGGACTGCAAGGAGATCCAACCAGTCCATCCTACAGGAAATCAGTCCTGAATATTCATTGGAAGGACTGATGCTAAAACTAAAACTCCAATACTTTGGTCATCTGATGTGAAGAGCTGAGTCATTGGAAAAGACCCTGATGTTGGGAAAGATTGAAGGAGGAGGAGAAGGGGACAACAGAGAGGATGATATGGTTTGATGGCATCAGTGACTCAATGGACATGAGTTTGAGCACGCTTCCAGAGTTGGTGATGGACAGGGAAGCCTGATGTGCTGCAGTCCATGGGGTTGCAAAGAGTCAGACACGACTGGGTGACTGAAATGGACTGAACTGAGCTGTGGGCTATTTATTTGTGGCATGTGGGCTCCAGAGCTCTCAGGCTCAGTAGTTTTGAGATTAGTTGCCTCATGGCATGTGGCATTTTCCCAAATCAGGGATGTAACCTTCATGCCCTGCACTATAAGGTGGATTCTTAATCACTGGACCACCAAGGAAGTTCTGGCTCGTTTATTTTCAATGCTGAACTATATTCCGTTGTCTTGAAGGACCACGGTTGATTTTTCCATTCACCTGTCGAAGGTCATCTTGGTTGTCTCCAAATTTGGACAATTATAAATAAACTTGCTATAAACATACATGTGCAGGTTTTTGTGTGGACATAAGTTTTCAGCTCTGTTGGGCAAATACCAAGGAGCGCAATTGCTGAACTACCTGGAAAGAGTAAGTTTAGTTTTGTAAGAACTTGACAAAGCACTTTCCAAAGTGTCTGCAGCGTTTTGCATTCCCACCAGCAGGGAATGAGAGTTCCTGTTGCTCCACACCCTCACCAGCAGTTAGTGTTCTCAGGACTCTGGATTTTGGCCATTCTATTAAGTATGGCAAGAGTGAACATCGATGTTTTAGGATTACAGTGAACTAAAAAGGACCTGAATGGGCGAATTTAATTCAGATGACCATTATATCTACTACTGTGGGCAAGAATCCCTTAGAAAAAATGAAATAGTCCTCATAGTCAACAAAAGAATCTGAAATGCAGTACTTGGATGCAATCTCAAAAATGACAGAATGATCTGTGTTCGTTTCCAAGGCAACTCACCCTGTATCACGGTAATCCAACTCTATGCCCCAACCACTAATGCTGAAGAAGCTGAAGTTCTATGGTTCTATAAACACCCACAAGATCTTCTAGAACTAACATTAACAAAAGATGTCCTTTTCCTCATAGGGGATTGGAATGCAAAAGTAGGAAGTCAAGAGATACCTGGAGTGATAGGCAAGTTTAGCCTTGGAGTACAAAATAAAGTAGGGCAAAGGCTAACAGAGTTTTGCCAAGAGAATGCACTGGTCATAGCAAACACCCTCTTCCAACAACACAAGAGACACTTCTACACATGGACATCACCAGATGGTCAATACTGAAATCAGATTGATTATATTCTTTATAGTCGAAGACGGAGAAGCTCTGGACAGTCAGCAAAAATAAGGCCAGGAGCTGACAGCGGCTCAGATCATGAACTCCTTATTGCAAAATTCACACTTAAATTGAAGAAAATAGGGAAAAACGCTAGGCCATTCAGGTATTTCCTAAATCAAATCCCATATGATTATACAATGGAAGTAACAAATAGATTCAAGGGATTAGATGTGATAGAGTGCCTGAAGAACTATGAATGGAGGTTTGTGACATCATACAGGAGGCAGTGATCAAAACCACCCTCAAGGAAAAGAAATGCAAAAAAGCAAAATGGCTTTCTGAGGAGGCTTTACAAATATCTGAGAAAAGAAGACAGGCAAAAAGCAAAGGAGAAAAGGAAAGATATACTCATCTGAATGCAGAGTGCCAAAAAATAGCAAGGAGAGATAAGAAAGCCTTCCTAAGAACAATGCAAAGAAATAGAGGAAAATAACAGAATGGGAAAGACTAGAGGTCTCTTAAAAAAATTAGAGACACCAAGGGAACATTTCATGCAAAGATGGGCTCAATAAAGGACAGAAATGGTAGAGACCTAACAGAAGCATAAAATATTAAGAACAGGTGGCAAGAATACACAGAATAATTAGACAAAAAAGATCTTCATTATCCAGATAACCACGATGGTGTGATCACTCACCTAGAGCCAGCCAGACATCCTGGAATGCAAAGTCAAGTGGGCCTTAGGAAGCATTACTATGAACAAAGCTAGTGGAGGTGATGGAATTCCAGCTGAGCTATTTCAAATCCTAAAAGATGATGCTGTGAAAGTGCTGCGCTCTATATGCCAGCCAGTTTGGAAAACTCATGGCATCTGGTCCCATCACTTCAAGGCAAGTAGATGGGAAAACAATGGAAACAGTGACAGACTTTATTTTCTGGGGCTCCAAAATCACTGAAGATGGTGACTGTAGCCACAAAATTAAAAGAAAAACTATGACAAACCTAGACAGCGTATTAAAAAGCAGAGATATTACTTTGCCGACAAAGGTCTGTCTAGTCAAAGCTATGGTTTTTCCAGTAGTCATGTATGGATGTGAGAGTTGGGCCATAAAGAAGGCTGAGCACCAAAGAATTGATACTTTTGAGCTGTGTTGTTGGAGAAGACTCTTGAGAGTCCCTTGGACTGCAAGGAGATCAAATCAGTCAATCCCAAAGGAAATCAGTCCTGAATATTCATTGGAAGGACTGATGCTAAAGCTGAAACTTCAATACTTTGGCCACCTGATGTGAAGAGCCAACTCATTGAAAAAGACCCTGATGCTGGGAACGATTGAAGGCAGGAGGAGAAGGGGATGACAGAGGATGAGATGGTTGGATGGCATCACAAACTTGATGGACGTGAGTTTGAGCAAGCTCCGGGAGATGGTGAACAACAGGAAAACCTGGCTTGCTGCAGTCCTTGGGGCCACAAAGACTTGGACATGACTGAGTGATTGAACAACAACTAATTAAGTAGGTAGTGATATCTCATTATTGTTTAAATTTGTATTTCCCTCATGACACATGATGGGGATTAAGCGTAATGTTTTCCAGGTTCATTTATGTTGTAACATGTATCACTACTTCATTCCTCTTTGTGGGTGAATAAAATTCTCAATTATTTTTAGTAGAAGTGAAGGAAGTAGGACCTGAGTTTTTCAAAGGGATTCAGCAATTGCACAGAGAAAAGTAAATGTCAGTCAGTTCAGTTGCTCAGTCGTGTCCGACTCTTTGTAACTCCATGGACTGCAGCACACCAGGCTTCTCTGTCCATCACCAACTCCCACTCAAACTCATGTCCACTGAGTCAGTGATGCCACCCAACCATCTCATCCTCTGTCATCCCCCTTCTCCTTCTGCCTTCAATCTTTCCCAGCATCAGAGTCTTTTCCAATCAGTAGGCTCTTCACATCAGGTGGGCAAAGTATCGATATTTCAGCTTCAACATCAGTCCTTTCAATGAATATTTAGGACTGATTTCCTTTAGGATTGAACTGTTTGATCTCCTTGCAGTCCAAGAGACCCTCAAGAGTTTTCTCCAACACCACGGCTCAAAAGCATCATTCTTTGGCACCCAGCTTTCTTTATGGCCCAACTCTCACATCCATACATGACTACTGGAAAAACCATAGCTTTGACTAGATGGACCTTTGTTGGCAAAGTAATATTTGCTTTTTAATATGCTATCTAGGTTGGTCATAGCTTTTCTTCCAAGGAGCATGCGTCTTTTAATTTCATGGCTGCAGTCACCATCTGCAGTGATTTTTGGAGCCCCAGAGAATAAAGTCTGTCACTGTTTCCATTGTTTCCCCAACTATTTGCCACGGAGTGATGGGACCAGATGCCATGATCTTCGTTTTTTGAATGTTGAGTTTTAAGCCAGCTTTTTCACTCTCCTCTTTCACCTTCATCAAGAGGCTCTTTAGTTTCTCTTTGCTTTCTGCCATAAGGGTGGTGTCATCTGCTTATCTGAGGTTACTGCTATTTCTCCTAGCAATCTTGATTCCAGACTGTGCTTCATTCAGCCCGGCATTTTGCATGATGTACTCTGCACATAAGTTAAATAAGCAGGGTGACAATATACAGCCTTGACAAACTTCTTTCCAAAGTTGGAGCCAGTTGATTGTTCCATGTCTGGTTCTAACTATTGCTTCTTGAGCTGCATACAGATTTCTCAGGAGGCAGCTAAGATGGTCTGGTATTCCCATTCTTTATGGATTTTCCACAGTTTGTTGTGATCCACACAGTCAAAGGCTTTAGCGTAGTCAATGAAGCAGAAGTAGATGTTTTTTCTGGAATTCTCTTGCTTTTTCAATGATTCAACGGAGGTTGATAATTTGATCTCTGGTTCCTCTGCCTTTTCTAAATCCATCTTGAACATCTATAAGTTCTTGGTTCAGGTACTGTTGAAGCTTAGCTTGGAGAATAAGTAAAAGTCACATGTGTCTAATTTTCAGGATGGTGCCACCGCCTCCACAGTACAAAGCTGTTTGGTGGCTCTAATATGCTTCTGGCTAAATTAGCTTTGCTGGGAAGAAGTGATTTGGTTTTTTCTGCCTTCACTGGGCCAGTAATTTGGAGCTGACAAACTGTGGTGGATTTGTACTGTGTCAAGTTATCTGCAATGAGATGGCCTTTCTCAGAACTCCCTTTCTGGCTGAGACCCTGGTTGGCTGAGCGTGGAGACACTTGTGGAAGATGCGACGGGATGTGGGGTGTCTTCTCCCTATGCAGAGGGGACGGGGGTGGGGGGTAGGGGTGTGGGTTGGAGTCTGCACAGCTATCACTCATTTGCTGTTCCCTTTTTCAAATCTCCTCCTCCTAGCTCATGTGTGTTAAACTGTGTGATGAAGAGTGCTGGCCGCTCCTGCAGGACTGCCAAACCCCACAAACGCCGAGGCCAAGAGAGACCTCTGTGATCCCACCTGTCCTTGGGGCTCCAGCCTCGCAGGTTCCTATCGGTCCTTGCCCTCCTCCCCTTCACATACACGGTCCTTTCCTGCCTGCTCGCCCTGTGGAAACAGGTTCCAGCACAAGACACACAAACAGCAGCCTCCAGTAGCTGGACTGTGTGCCCAGCTCTCAGATCCCTGTGTTAATCCCTTACGATACACACCTCTGGTGGCTTTACCTCTCTAAAGCCCTGACTGGTGTGCAGATTCCCAGATCTCTGTTAACTCACTTAGTATTTACACTCAGGTCCGGATGTAGGCAGGATGTAGGCGGGGGAAGTATCATTATCTCCTTATTATTGGAGAATAGATAGAAGCTTGAGCAATAGGCAAAATATGCAGAGCTAGTTAAGCGGTGGAACCCGGTGAGAACAGGTTCTTTCTGACTCCCAGCCCAGGCTCCTTCTGCTGTGCTCTGGGGCTTTCTCTCACCTTGACAGGCCCACAGTCCCAAAGGCGAGGCTGTGGAAACCCAGTCTCTCTGCCTCTTTCTGTGCCTCTGTGTCGTGCTGTGCAATGTCCAGATGGGCTCCTGTATGGGAGAACAAGAGGGGCCCACACGCAGCGATGGTGAGCAGCCCTGCTGGCCAATGGGAGCTCTGGAGGACCTCCGAAGGGCCTGACATGACTCCTTGTGGCCCTCTCCTTTGAAGCGGGTGGACATTTAACCCCTTTGCCTGACTCTTTGCTGACTCCCTTCCTGTTTCTACTTCTCAAAGATGAACTGCTTCACTGACACAGATAACAAGGCGTCCATTTCTAGTGGCCACAGTCACTGCATCGAAAGGTGTGATCAGGGTTCTTTCTGCAGAGCAATAGAACCACAGGGTGTGAGTGAAATGAATGAGTGAATGAGGGTGTTTATTTGTTTGTTTGTTTGTTTTTAAGGAACTGGCTTATCTGATTGTGGAGGCTGGCAAGTCCAAAACCTGCAGTAAAGGCTGGCAGACTGGAGACCCTGAGAAAAGCAGTTGATGTTGCAGTTCAAGTTCAAAGGCAGCCCATTCTCTCTTCTTTGGAGGGAATTGCCAACTGATTGAATGAGGCCCACCCACATAGTAGAGGTATGTTACTCAGGCTTCTCTAGAGAAAGAGAACCAATTTGTATGTATGTGTGTAGGTATGTAGGTACCTATCTCTCTCTCTCTACCTATCTATTTATTATAGGGAATTGGCTCACATGATCACAGAGACCCCAAGATTTAGAGGGTGAGTTGCAAGCTGCAGATCCAGGAAGAGCTGATATTTCAGTCTGAGTCCAAAGGCAGATAAAAAACCAATGTTCCAGCTCAAAGACAGTCAGATAGGAAGAATTCTCTCTTACTTGGGGGAGGACCAGTCTTTTTGTTCTGTTCAGGCCCTCAAGGAGTTGGCTGAGGCCCTTCCACATGAGGGAGGGCCACCTGCTTTAGTCAGTCTATTGATTCAAACATTAATCTCATCCAGAGACACCAGACTAATGTTTGACCAAATGTCTGGGTATCAAATTGACACATAAAGTTAGCCATCACGGACAGTGATGTGAATATGCCTTCTTTCTAGTCCATGTGGTAAACAGAGCCAGGCTTCCCTTAGGGCCCAGCCATCACCCCTTCTTGGTGGCTCCGATAGTAAAGAGTCTGCCTGCAATGCAGGAGACCTGGGTTTGAGCCCTGGGTAGGGAATATGCCCTGAAGAAGGGAATCGCTACCCACTCCAGTATTCTTGCTTGGAAAATTCCATAGACAGAGGAGCCTGGCAGGCTACAGTCTGTGGGGTCGCAAAGAGTCGGGCACAACTGAGCGACTAACACTAACACACATCACTCCTTATGCATGCTCACCTCACGTGGCCATTTAAAGTATGGTCCCAAGATTGTCTGGCACTTCTCTCATCAGGAGATGGGATGTATGTCATCTTCCCGTGACTTTAAGTTTTGTGACTACCTAATGCAAAGAATATGACAGAAACAGTGTCAGTTTCCAGGTCTAAGCCTCAAGAAACCTGAAGCTTTTATTTCCTGTCTTTTAGGAGGTTTGTTCTTGGAATCCAGCCATCATGCTATGAGAAAGTCCAAATGGTCAGTGGAGACCCTCCGACTGAGTGGAACTGACATACAGTCTTAGTACTGGCTGTGAGCGCAGCTGAAAGCCAGTACCAGCTTTCCAGCCATGTGAGTGAGCCACCTTAAAGATCCTCCAGCCCCCAGTCAAGCCACTCCTGCTGATGCCTCATGGGGCAGAAACAAACTGTGCCCACTTAGAAAATAAATGATCGTTGTTTTTTAAATATTAAGTTTCAGAGTGTTTTGTTATGCAGTAGTAGTAACAGGAATGCCTAGGAAGGCTGGCTTTGGAGCTCAGGAGAGAAGGAAGGCTCCTAGCCCAGTTCCAGTAGAGCTCTGCCAGGGGTTATTGGTCCAGCTCATAATCAAGGGGTACTTTGACTTCCGTTCTGCTCTTGTTTGTTCCATATTCAGCTTCCTTAGGAGCTGCGTGTGTACAGGATAACTAGAAAACTGGCGGAGCAGATGCAAGGCATAGATGCTCCTTGGGCCCCACCGCATCCCCTAGAAGCTTTTCCACCTGTTCAGCAGACCTATTATTCAGCCTCTGCAGGTGTTGCTGCTAATGTAGTTCAATCACTCAGTCGTGTCTGACTCTGCAACCCCATGGACTGCAGCACTCCAGGCTTCCCTGTCCTTCACTGTCTCCTGGAGTTTGCTCAAACTCATGTCCATCCAGTCGGTGATGCCATCCAACCATCTCATCCTCTGTCGTCCCCTTCTCCTCCTGCCTTCAATTTTCCCCAGCATCAGGGTCATTTCCAATAAGTTGGCTCTTTGCATCAGGTGGCCAAAGTATTAGGGTTTCAGCTTCAGTGTTAGTCCTTCCAGTGACTATTCATGGATGATTTCCTTTAGGATTGACTGGTTTGATCTCCTTGCAGTCCAAGGGACTTTAGCTGTTAATGGCTTTTGCTAATATATTTTTGCTGCTAATGGCTCACGTGGAAAACCTTCTCCAAAAATTGCCATGGGTAACTGGAGCTGCCTTAGCTCTCTGGAGGTGCCTGGGAGTTAGGCTCTCACTCACTAAGGGGCTATAGCTGATGGTGTGGGTTTATGGAGGCCCAGTTCCTTACCTCAAAGAAGCTTCTGTCTGGAGCTATCCATGGAGTCAGGCTGGGGCCATGCTTCAACCTCTTGGTTAATTTCTCCCCAACCCTATCCTGCTTCTCTTCCTCCCATACAAATCTTCCTACAAGCAATCCGTCCATAAATCACTCTCACAAACATCCTTGTCTTGGGCCCTGCTTTTAGGAACATGACCTAAGCAAGCACGAATTCTTGGATGCTCAGAAATCGTACCTCCTTGGTGCTGGCCTGGGGTCTTGAGTAGGTGGTAGATGATGACGACTCTTACCCCTCCCTCTGTGAACAGGTGTTGATGTTTCTCAAGTGCCAAGTTCTGAGATATTTATGTCAGCAGGTCTATGTCTATGTCATAAATCCCGCAAACCTTCATGCCCCTTAGATGTTTCTATACTAATAGGATACAGGGGGGAAAAGTGAGAAAAGTGGGGAGAGTGATGGCACCATACGGTGACTTCATCCTCCTGCCACTCATCTCAGAAAGGTAGCTAGGAGCAAGACAGGGGGTGGTTGGGGGAGTGGAAGCTGGAAGCGGGAGAAATATCCGGGGTTTGCATGAACATTCCAGTGGGATAAAATTTCAATGTTGGAAGCAAATTGTGAGATCTGTGCGTGGGCAGTGTCTCTGTGATATTTTGACGTTTAAGCCTCTGACTCACGTACAATTAAAAAAACAACCCACCTGGCTTAGAGCTGGGGTGCTGGAGGGTGATGGCTAAGAGGTTTCATTTTGAGGGTAGAGTATTCTAAAAGTGATTATGGCGATAGCTGCACAAATCTGTGAATGCTCTAAAAGCCATTGAATTATACACTTTAAACAAATGGTCTGATGTGTTCTATCTACTGACTGTTGCTGTTGTTTAGCGGCTAAGTTGTGTCCAACTCTTTCATGACCCCATGGACTGTAGCCCACCAGGCTCCTCTGTCCATGGGATTTCCCGGGCAAGAATACTGGGGGTGGGGGGGGAGGGTTGCTAATTCTTTTTCCAGGGAATCTTCCCCACCCAAGGATTTAACACACGTCCTCTGCATTGGCAGGCAGATTCATTATTACTGAGCCACGAGGGAAGCCCAAATGTTTATGTGCCCTCCTCAGATTCATATGTTGAAACCTAATCCACCAGTATCTCAATGTAATGGTATTTGGAGATAGAGTCTTCAGCAGGTGATTAGGTCATGAGAATGAAGCCCTCGTGAATGGGATTAGCATCCTTATAAAAGAGACCACAGAGAGCTTCCTTGTCTTCTCTATCACTTGAAGACACATCAAGAAAAGTCAGTCGTCCAATTAGGATGTGGGCCCTCGCGACACTGAATCTGCCAGTGGCTCGATCTTTACAGCCTCCAGAACATTGGGAAATAAATTTCTTTTGTTTATAAGCCACCCAGTCTATGGTGTTCTATCACAGTAGCCTGAATTAAGACAGTGTATCAATTATATCTCAAATACACATACATCTTTCTAAAACAGAAACCCACCCAGATTGATTTCTGGCACACTCCAGTGGTGCTGGCAGCGCTGGTGTGGAGGGTGGGCCACTAAATGCGTGCAGTCTGTGGCTGGGAATAAATAGTGGGGAGTGTGAACTGTCCCTGAGCTACCAGAGAGTAGCTACTAAGTCTAGGATGGTCTCTATAATACATATACCTAACCAACAATAATGAAATGCTACCCAATCCCTGGGCTTTCCAGGTAGCCCAGAGGTCAAGAACCTGCCTGCCAATGCAGGAGCTGCAGGAGACATGGGTTCGATCCCTGGATTGGAAAGATGCCCTGTAGAAGCAAATGGCAACCTACTCCAGTATTCTTGCCTGGAGACTCCCATGAACAGAGGAACCTGGCGGGCCACAGTCCATAGGGTCGCAGAGTCGAATATGACTGAATGACCGAGCACATACCCAACCCCCAACATACTCCAAAGCCATCTTGCTATCATTTGGGGATTTTCCCCTCTCTGTCCCCTCCCCTGCAACCCTCCCCTACTCCCTGTGCTTCTAGGCTGACATATATCAACCTTCAAAGTAGCTCAGCATGCCAGCCTTTCCCCCAGTCTGTCCTATTTCCAGCAGTTCCGATTGTCCTCTGTCTGCTCAGAGTGAGAAGTCACCTCGTTTCATGAGTATCTTTCAGATCTTCACTTCTGACAACTCTCTAGAAGGAAGCATTGTTGATCATTTCAGATCACTGAGTTTGTATAACATAATGATCTTTGTTTTTTAAGTATTAAGAACAAATACCCCACAGCTTGAAATAAAGTATAAAGATGACTATATAACATTTCAGAATCAAATTAAAACAGTCTGATTAAATGGGATTCTCCAGGCAAGAGTACTGGAGTGGGTTGCCATTTCCTTCTCCAGGGGATCTTTCCGACCCAGGGATCGTACCCGGGTCTCCCACATTCCAGGCAGATGCTTTAACCTCTGAGCCACCAGGGAAGCCTGACTATATAACATTTCAGAATCAAAGCAGTCTGGTTAAAGGTTATCTGACTCTCCAGGAAGTTTCCCAGGTGGCTCAACCCAGATAACTCAGTTGGTAGAGAATGAGACTCTTAATCTCAGGGTCGTGGGTTTGAGCCCCACATTGGGCACATGTGTTAGGGATTCCCAGGTGGCGCAGTGGTAAAGTTGCAGGAGAACCAGGTGCGACCCCTGGGTGGGAAGATCCCCTGAAATAGGAGACGGCAACCCACTCCAATAGTCTTGCCTGGAGAACTTCATGGACAGAGGAGCCTGGTGGGCTCCAGTCCACGGGGTTGCAGAGAGTTGGACATGACCAACGTGCCTAAGCATGATGATTGCACGTGACTCTCCAGGGGATGTCGCTTTGTTTGACTTTGCTATTGATTAGGTTCAGATTTGATAAAGTTAGATGTTAACATGTAGAAAATTGATCAAGGTGCAAATAATTTTTGTCTTGTGAAGGTGAAAATGGCTTTTGTCCCGCAGAGAACATAATCCCCAAGGATTGACATGTTATTATCCTGTCAGTAAGCTTTTCTTGTAAAGGCTCAGAGGATAAACATTCTAGGCTTTGCGGGCTATATAGTCTCTGCCCCAACTACTGAACTCTGCCAAGAACAAGCTTGCCTGAGTCTCAGTAAAACTATATTTACAGACATTGAAATTTAAATTTCATGTCATTTTCACATGTTGTGAAATATTTTTCTTTATTTTTCTAACTGTTGGAAATGTGAAAAAAAAAAGTTCTTAGATTGTGGGCATACAAAAACAGGTGGTTGGTGTGATTTGATCAACAGTTTATAGTTTGTTGATTCTTGGCCTAAAGATTTTATTGCCCTGTAGGTCATTAACTACTTTTATATTTAACTTGGACCCTGATTCAGCATTCTCTTTTTGCATTAAATGTGTGTGTGGATGTCGGTGTATATATGGTGGGGGGTGTGTGTGTGTGTTAGTTTCTTTTATCCTCTTGGAACCCATTTTGCCATCCTGCTGATCCCTTCATTAATGAGTTAAACAGATTTGACAAATGCTCGCCATACATTTCCAATTCACTCGGAATGTGGAGGAGTTCGAGCATCTCTTTTGTTGCCTTGGATCCCATCCCAAATGATTTATCAAGATGTTGTCCTACATAAAGA
This sequence comes from Capra hircus, assembly GCF_001704415.2. Classification (NCBI taxonomy): domain Eukaryota; kingdom Metazoa; phylum Chordata; class Mammalia; order Artiodactyla; family Bovidae; genus Capra; species Capra hircus. The sequence continues at coordinate 16,535,349 of NC_030832.1, forward strand.
CAGGTCTGTTCCTAAGAGAAATTCTCATGCCTACAGTTTTCCCCACTGTATCATTATGAGGCTCTTTTTGCAACAACATCCTCCTTCACGAGGCCCATGGCTGGGGCTGGCAGTGGGCGGGCCTGCATGGATGAAAGATAATGAGTTAATGACACTGGTGGTGTTGATGCACAGCGGGGCTTGGGTACCAGCAAATGTCAAGTTGCCAGGGCCCACGTGGAGGAGAACAGCGCACCCGGAGCCTCCGAGGCCTCCTGCAGGGTTTCTCACCATCTCTCTCCTGCATCCATGATTTCAGTGCAGCTGGGGACTCGCCCCTGCGGATATATGGTATCATTAATATGGACCAGTGCTCCCTAGAAGACTTGGCTCTGACAGGGCAATGTTACTGTTGGAGTCTTTCTATTGTAAGAGAAGTAGCAATGACTCCAGTGGGTGTGGGGAGAAGTATAGGTTCCTGCGGAGGGAAAGTTCACTGAGTGCCTGGTTCTTGTTTGGTTTCCTGGGGGCAGGTGTTAATTAAACAGTCCCTGGGCTGTGGGAGCTGGGCATTTCCAAGGGAGGAAGAGATGGAAAAAAAGGCACCCTTTCCCTTAGTTTAAGATGCCCAAGAGCACGGTGAAAAAATGCTCACCCTCAGTGGTTGTCTAAGAACTATTGATTGAAACCAGTAACAGCAATGAATATTATTATTTTTGTCATCTTTCCACTGATTGGGGTGGAAATTGGTTTTACCTTCTTGAAAGCATCTTGGCAATAAGTATATTGAACATACCCGTGTTTGTCCCAATCACTGTCGCCAAGTCCAATCTAGTCCTAAAGGTTTCAGAGAGAATGGGCTAAAATTTATTTCATATTAAAAGTCCCTACATATTTTAACCTCATAATACACATATAAGTGATCACTGTAAAAAAGAAAACATTATGGATAAAACTAAACTCTCCCTTAGGACCATCACTCCTATCTCTGAAGTCCCCAGTTTTGTCAGGTTTGTGTCTTTCCAGACTTTTAGTTATGTATTTGCTGATATATGTGTCTGCAGAAATATGAAGTATGATTCTGTGGGGGATAATCTGGGTATATAAATGATATAATATTTTATTCTTTTTCTTGCAACTTTTACTACTCAATAATATGCCTAAAACATATTTCATATCTGTACGTAAAGGCTGCATAGCATTCCACTGAGCACATATCATAGCTTATTTAACTGATCCTTATTTTATTTAGGGCAATGGTTTTCAACCTTGTTTATCCACCATACTACTATGCCATCAATGATGGAAGATGTTCACATTTCATTACACATTCTCTAGACATGCAGAATCACATATAATACCCAGGACCCTCTGCCCTACTGGGCTTCCCTGGTGGCTCAGCTGGTATGAATCCACCTGCAGAGTGGGAGACCTGGGTTCGATCCCTGGGTTGGGAAGATCCCCTGGAGAAGGGAAAGGCTACCCACTCCAGGGTTCTGGCCTGGAGAATCCCATGGACTGTATAGACCATGGGGTTGCAAAGAGTTGGACCCAACTGAGCAGCTTGCACTCACTCTATGCTCACTCTGGCCCTTCCTTTTCCTCTTGGGAAGGCACATCGGAAGGTGAGCAAAGAGTGATTGTTGCTATCATCGGGGTAAATTTGAACTCAGTCTTAAAAAGAAAAAGTAAGTTACTGACAGACCTTCCAGTTTAATTATTATTATTGTTAAGTACTTGGAACTTAGCTTGTAACTGGTCTCTATATGCTTGTTTTATCCCATCCAATAGGAGAAAGAGAAAAACCTCCTCTTCCACTATGAAACTGAATGTTTCCTTACATGCTAGGCTATCTGGCCATTCTGATTTAGGACTTCAGGCTCTCTCTCTAAAGAAAAAAGTTTCCCAAGTTGCCCATCCCAGCTTATGGAGGTCTATGAGGGTGAGTCTTAGGAATGAGAATGAGAAGGCAGTTCAGCTCGTGGAGCCTGCAAACTGAGGGAGAGGAGGTGTACCCCGGCACAGGGGGTGGTCAATGCTGAGGATCGAGCCGCCACTGCAGGGGTCCCTCGCTGAAATGTGGAGCTGAGTCCATGCCACTTGTGGCTTAGTCCCCCGGACTAAGTGGGACCCACGGGGGCTGAGTGCTCACAGTCTCACTCACTGTGAAAAGTGCCTGCCCAGAGGGTTCTGTCGAGACGAGCAGGCAGCTGCCTTGACACCAGGTGACAGCAGAGTCTTGTGCCCAGGCCCCTACAGGTGGCAGAGGGGAAGCTGGACAGCTCAGGACCCCTGTGTTACAGCAGTGATATCGACAAGTGTCAAGAGGACCAGGATTCTGGGGCTGCTCACGGGAGTGGACAGATTTCTTTCTTTGAAGTGAAGTGAAGTTGCTCAGTCGTGTCCAACTCTTTGTGACCCCATGGACTGTAGCCTACCAGGCTCCTCCATCCATGGGATTTTCCAGGCAGTAGTACTGGAAGGGATTGCCATTTCCTTCTCCAGGGGATCTTCCTGACCCAGGGATCGAACCCGGGTCTCCCACGTTGCAGACAGACGCTTTACCATCTGAGCCACCAGGGAAGTCCAAGAGATAATAAACTCGATGAACATCCCTTAGAGATCACAGAGTATTACAGACGGAAGGGGCTGTGGCAACACAGACATTCTCAAGATGTTGGGGCAAAGTCATCCAGCTTGAAAGCTAAATGCTCTTTCCTTGTCCTCACTGATGAAGCAGGACACCTCAACTACCGTAATAATGAGAGTGAACACTTTCTGAGCGTCTACCACGCGCAAACACGGGATCTCTCACTCCACTCTCACAACCTTATGGGGAGCATCAGGATTCCTAACTGGCAGTGTGGAAGGCTGGAGGAGCCTGTTCAAGGTTACAACTTGCAAGTGGCCCCACTGGGATTTGAGCCGTAAGTCTGACTCTGAGCTCACCCTCTCACTTTCCACGACAGGCAGAGAGCCCCTGTGGTGAAGTTGTTGAAAGAAAGAAATGAGTTTCCATGGCCAAGGTACCTGACACTCAGGAGATGCTAGGAGGAAGTGCTGTTTGGCTAAACCTGGGTTGGAAGGGAAAGCCCTGGAATCTTCTGTTAACATGGTGTATTTGTGAGGATTGGGGAGGGAAGATATGGCTTCCTCAAGAAAATCCCCAGCTGGTTGGAGCCTTCTTAAATAGATGGATGGTGGGCTGTTGGCTCTGAAATTTTCTTCCAAATAACAGAAGGCTGACTTCCCTGGTTTTAAATTTTATTATTATTATTATTATCTTTCAAATTGGGCAAACCACTTAACTATGCCCCCGTGTGTTTATTTTGACTGTTGATACATCTCCTGATTCTTTTGTAGCTATACAGATAAACAACTTATAACTGAGAACGGGAGAAAATACTCCCTCCAAGGACTCCTGATGGCAGCAAGAGGCTGGTCCTGCCCTTCTCTGAGAAGACTGCCCTGAGGTTGCGGTTAGCCCTCCATGTTTTCAGCATTCCCTCCAGTGTGAAATTTAGAGCTGGTTCCTCGCTGCCTTTTTGTAATAGTTTTTTTACTTTCAAAATGACTTTCAATATTAACTCTCTTTTGAGAAAACAGCACCTCCAGTTCCTTTTGGGAAGTCATCTTCCTTCAGCTTGATTGCATAGACCTGACTGGCTAAAGCAATCAGACTCTTTTCCTGGCCAGTTGTTTGTTGTTGTTCAGCTGCTAAATCATCTCCAACTCATTCTGACCCAATGGACTGCAGCAAGCACGCTAGGCTTCCCTGTTCTTCACTGTCTCCCGGAGTCTGCTCAAATTCATGTCCATTGAGTCAGTGATGCTATCCAACCATCTCATCCATTGCCTTCAACCTTTCCCAGCATCAGGGCCTTTTCCAATGAGCCAATCTCCTGGCAAGAGTGATTGGTTAAAAGTTGGCCAAGTAACATGGTCCAGCCAATGAGACAAGAAGAGGTGACTGCTAGGGCCTCTGTAGAATAAACACCCCTCCTTCTCTTGAAGGGTGTACGATCTAGACTTACACTGGCCATTTTTGTTTCCCCAGGGGGAGAGAGTGCAGCTTCAGGATCAAGCCAGCAGAATGGAGGCAGAGCAGGGAGACATTGCCTGTGGTGATACCATTTAAACTCCTGGATCAAGCTGAGCCTGAAGGCAGATAACGCTGGACTTTTCAAGCATATGAGTAAATGAAAGTTATTTTGTGTTTAAGACAGTTTGGGTTGAGTTTTCTGTCACCAGCCATTAAAACAGTCTCAGTGATGCCCTTGCCAATAGCGTGCCCCTGAGGGCTGTCGAGGGAGTTGATGGAGTGTCCACCTGCTCACTGGTGGTTCAATTTGAAGATAGGACCAATGTGCTCGCAAAAGTGCAGGGGAAGAGGGGCTCTTGTGCACCGTGGGTGGAGTATAACTTAGTGCAGACTTTTGGGAGGGCCGTCTGACTAAACTATATGTATTATTCTGGGTCCTTTGAGAAGCAGGTGCCAAGATAAATTAAGTGTACAAGGATTTTCTTAGAGGAAATGCCTGTGTGGAAAAAAAAAAAAAAATAAGCAGGAAGGAAGCCAAGGCTGGTAAAGTCATCAGACTTGGATGCAAGTCTGACCCCCCAGTGAAGGAGAGAAGGTGGAGGCGTCCTAGACAGTCTTGCAGTCTAAGGGAAGTTCTCTCTCTCCTCCTTCAAATTATTCTCAGGCTTGGTTGCCTGGCTTCCCAGCCCACAGCATCTCAGTGGCAACAACCTAGAAAAGATGAGGGACTCTGTGGGCTGTCAGAGACTAGCATGGTGACACCCAGATAGAACGAAAGCAGACAAAGATATCTGAAGTTGATGCAGCCCACATGACCCAGAGTCATCAAGAAAAGACTAATCTTGAGTATCTTCTGCTTAAAGGAAACAGGAAAATGTATAACACGGTTTAGAAAGATTTCTACCCAAAGTGGAATAAGTAGATACAGTTGTTTTAAGAATGAGTTTTAGTTTGCTGGAAAAGTCCTCTTTGGAGAACTCTTCATTTCCCAAAGCTGCCTGATGAATTAGTCAAAGCTGGAAGGGTCTGCATCTCCATATCACAAAGCAGAAAACCGAAACAGAGAGGTTAAGCCCCTTCCAAGAGGTCACAAAGTAAGTGGCACTGGTGAGATTTGAACCAATGTCTTTTTTTTTTTTTTTCCTAGAAAACACCCTGTTATTTTTAAATTTATTTTAATTAATTTGCTTATTTGGGTGTGCCAGGCCTTAGCTGTGGTATGCGGGATCTAGTTCCCTGACCAGGGCCCCTTGCATTGGGCGCACAGAGTCTTGGCCACCGGACCACCAGGGAAATCCTTGAACCAATCTCTTTTTGAAAATTTGTTTTTATTGAATTGTAGTTGATTTACAATGTTGCGTCAGTTTCTGGTGTACAGCAAACTGATTCAGTTACATATATATATAAGAATATATATTCTTTTTCATATTCTTTTTCATTAGAGTTTCTTATAGGATATTGAATAAAGTTCCTTGTGCTATATGGTAGGACCTTGTTGTTTATTTATTTTATGTATAGTAGCCTGTATCTGCTAATCCCAAACTCCTAATTTATCCTTCCTTCCACCTTTCCTCTTTGGTAGCCATAAATTTGTTTTCTATGTCTATGAGTCTACTTCTGTGTTGTAAATGTTTATTTATATCACATTTTAGATCCCACATATAAGTAATATCATATGATACTTATTTTTCTCTGTCTAAATTACTTTACTTATTATAATAATCTCTAGGTCCATCCATGTTGCTGCAAATGACATTACTTCATTCTCTTTTATGCCTGAGTAGTATTCCATTATATATATATATATATATATATATATATATATATATATATATATATATAAAACACATCTTCTTTATCCATTCATCTATCAATGGCCATTTTGATTATTTCTGTGTTGACTATTGTAAATAGTGCCACTATGAACATTAGGATGCATGTATCTTTTTGAATTATAGTTTTGTTTGGATATATGCTCAGGAGTGGGATTGCTGAATCATATGCAACTCTTATTTTTAGTTTTTTTGAGGAAACTCCATAGTGTTTTCCATACTGGCTACACCAATTTACATTCCCACCTACAGTGTAGGAGGGTTCCCTTGTCTCCATCCTCTATCTGGCACTTATTATTTGTAGACTTTTTAATGATGACCATTCTGACCAGCATGAGGTGATACCCATTGTGATTTTGGTTACATTGCTCTGATAATTAGCAGTATTGAGCATCTTTTCATGTGCCTATTGGCCATCTATATGACTTCTTTGGAGAAATTATCTATTTAGGTCTTCTCCCATTTTTTGATTGTGAACCCATGTCTTTTTTATTCCAGATCTGGTAACACAGAGATGTATCACCCAGCTCCGCTGCTTCAAGGAAGTGAGTGGAGGGGCCTCCAGCTGTCAGCTCCCACAGGGTCAGCCTCAGCTGCAGAGACCTGCCTTAATCGAAGTCACATCCTTTTCAGGGAACCCACATCAGTGATTCTTGCCTCGGAAATCTCATGGACAGAGGAGCCTGGCAGGCTACAGCCTATAGGGTTGCAAAGAGTTGGACACGACTTAGTGACTGAACCACCACCAGCACCACCATAGCAGTGACTGAGTGGAATATGGGGCTAAAGGTCTGGCCATTTCAGCTCTATGTGGTCCACTTTGATGGCCACTATTTGCCCCATGGCTTACCCCCAGGCTCAGTGGAGGTGGGCAGAATGACACTCCCTGGTGTGAGGTGGTGTCCAACTGTTCAGACTTCCATGGAGTGAACTGGGAGTGGTATGTGGGGAAGGGACACACTAGCAGGAGCAAAGTATCAGGTAGTGATGGACACAGAAGAGTAGTTATAAGCATTACTACATTGTGGCTACTGCTAAAAGACTGATTTTCTACAGAAAGTAAACAGCTAGGACAAGCATCAGGCACTTGGTCAGGAATGAAAGCCAAGAGCCCCTCTGGCTGCAGACAAAGAAGTTCTCATGTGGCAGGAGGCAGATGAAGCCTGAGGCTCAAAGTGTCAGAACTTCAAAGGTGGGGGCTTCCCTGGTGGCTCAGCTGGTAAAGGCTCAGCCTGCAATGCAGGAGACCCCGGGTTGATTCCTGGGTTGGGACGTTCCCCTGGAGAAGGGAAAGGGTACCCACTCCAGTATTCTTGGGCTTTCCTGGTGGCTCAGACAGTAAAGAATCCACTTGCAATGCAGGAGACGTGGGTTTGATTCCTGGGTTGGGAAGATCCTGAGCTCCCAACCAAGGGAGCATGTTATGCTACAGTCAACAGCTACCAGCTGTTGTGCTACAGCTGATTGGGACCTTGACAGTGGGGATGGGGTCATCTGGGTGCTCTCCTCAATGATGTTTCCACTTTTGGGGCTATTGTGAGTAGTGTGTGTATTACTGTGAGTAATACTATGGCCATTCATATTTGAAAACCTACTTTCAATTTTGTTAAGTACATGCTGAGAACTGGAATTGCTGGGCCCACGTGGTAATTCTGTGTTTAATTTTTTAAGGAAGTGCCAAACTGTTTTCCAGAATGGTTTCTCCATTTTACATTCCCAGCAGCAATGTATGAGTCTGGTGATATTTTCATTTTCTTTGGGGAACCACCTTCCTGTTTGGGCTCATGTGGATTAGACAATATTGACCCCTCTGCGTCAGCCATGTGCATCCAAGCAGAGTCTAGCCAACCAGCATGTGCCAAAGAGACTGCTTCAAGAATGGGCGTGTGCCCCAAGTCAGGGCAGTGAGATTCAACTCTGAATCTAGAACAACCCCTGGGCTTTCATTACTTGTACCAATAAATTGACCATCCTTCATGTATCAGGCCAGTCTGAGTTGGGTTTCCCGTCACTCGTGACCAACTGATTACACTGTATCTTAAGATTTGCTTGTAGAAAATCTGTCTGAGATATTTGTCTCCACTGTGTGTTGGACATTTATTGAGCGTCGACTTTACATCAGGTACAGCTACAAGTTGATGCTGGAGTTGGGCTCGCGCCGTGAGGGTGAGAATGGATCAGTGAAAAGTTAGAGCTGCGATCTTGCAGACAAAAGGGAACTTCCGGCTGCAGGTGTTATCATTCCATGACCTCAGAGCTGTGGGGGGTGGGGGTGGGGGGAAGCAGAGACTGTGTGAAGGTACACCTACCACAGTAAAAGTATCCCCACCATCCCACCAAAGTAAAAGTCCTCTCCCATACGCCTGGTGTCTACACTGGCATCCCTTTCTTGCTGATGCTTGATGGGGCTGCTGTCCAGCCTTACTCTCTCCTAAGGCTAGTGTTGACTTGCTACTGTGGAGAGGCAGGACAAGCCTCACTCAGAGGCTTGACCCAGCTCCGACTCCTAGGCTCCCAGACAGCTCCCAGAATAGCAATTTGATGTTCCATGCCTCCCTCCCCTAATCAGAAGAAGAAAAAGGAGCAGTTCAGTGTTTGGATCTGGAGTAGATATCGAAATCCAGCTCCATAAGTTGCTTGCTGTGAAAGCTCAAACAAATCACTTAACTTCTCTGAGCCTCAGTTTCTTAATCTGTAAAGTGGAAATATTAATAATTTTTATTTCTCAAGATTGGTATGAGCAGTGATGATGTTCATAATGATGGTGATGACTGCTGATAGCACATGCAAACCACTGTAGTCACTTTATGCCCCTTACCTTCTTTTTCCTTCCCATCAACCCCGTGAGTTAATGGCAACCCACTCCAGTACTCCTGCCTGGAAAATCCCATGGACGGAGGACCCTGGTAGGCTGCAGTCCATGGGGTCGCTAAGAGTCGGACACGGCTGAGCGACTTTACTTTCACTTTTCACTTTCATGCATTGGAGAAGGAAATGGCAACCCACTCCAGTATTCTTGCCTGGAGAATCCCAGGGACAGAGGAGCCTGGTGGGCTGCCGTATATGGGGTCGCACAGAGTCGGATACGACTGAACCGACTTAGCAGCAGCAGCAGCAGCCCCATTTTATGGATGAAGAATCTGAGGCACCAAGAAGTTGGCTACCCAATTTATAAGCGGTGGAGCTGGAATTCAGACAAGGACATTCAACTCCAGAGTCCATGCTCTTGCCACTAGACATATCAGCTGTATTTCCTTCAGTGCTCAGAAGAGCCCTGTGGGTAGGACCGATTATTAAATCCATTCTATAGACAAGGAAAGCGAATCTCAGAGAGAATAAGCTATTGCCTCAAGGACGCAGAGTTAGACCGCAACAGGGCCAGGACTTCCGCCCGACTGGACACGCTTTTCACTACTGCGCCTGCGCACTCTTCCTGGCTTCCGTTTGTTCTGATGTCCATGAGCGCGAGCCACATTTAGTGCGTTGGTGAGCTGACATAATAGCACCATCCTTTGGTCTCTATGCAAGTTTCTTGCTTTCTTTTCATGCTTCTGTCTCTAATGTCTTTCCATCCAAATCACAGTTTGCATGTCAACAACACACCATTAATTATTATTTAAAATGCATCCACCACAGAGAATGGCCACGTCCGTAACACCCGCAAGGGACCTCTGGCCACTCTCCAAGGTGTTGAATAACTCACAGTGCCTCTACCATCCCTGGTGCCTCCCAGCACCCCTGCAAGAGCCCTGTCTCAGGGGCACCCACCGCTGGTGGGCCGGTACCATATCTGCACGCAGTCCTCCTCTTCTGGGTCTGCATGGACACCGTCGTCCGGCTGGCTCCCATCCCAGTAGCTGTAGTCATAGGGTGAGCCGTCTGTCCATTCAAACTTCCCTTCCTGGGGGGTCGCAACCAGGAGCAAGGAAGCAAGCCAAGGAGAGAAAGATCAGGCATTCAGGCCATCTCCAGCTTGGAGTAACATCTAATGCCTTCATATCTAACAGTGCAGAAGCCCTCGCTTTCATCTGATATACTATTATTACCACCATAACTGGTAATGGTGAAACCCTGTGGGCACAAAAGCCCCTTCATGTCCCCTGCCTCTTGCTTGTAGAAAAGCTGTAGTCTCCCAGGCCTCTCGTGAGTCACAGAAGAGCAGGTTCAAACAGTTAATGATTAGGACACTGGAATCACAGAATCTTTAGTTCCTCCCTGAAGATAGAGATGGCAGTGTCCAATGCACACACCTGAGCTGTTTGGCAACCTACTGTAACTGGCACAAGAGGGGAAAAGCTGACGGCATGAGGACCAGACTGCAGCTCTGACAAGCTTCTCCATCTTGGGCAGTACTGGGTCTATGGCTGGCACAGTACCCAGAACTGGCTTCAAGGAAATGAGGGCAAACTGATCCTGGAGTTGAAAGATCAAGATGATGCTGATCTGACCACTGTGTGACAAGTTTCATGATGACTGTGGGAGCTGATTGTGCTGTTCTGCATGCAGCCCCCTGCCTGTGCACTCCTGAAACTCCCCTTGAAAACCTTTGCCTCCTAATCAGCAACTGGGAGACAGTTTGGGGGACCCATCCGCCATCTCCCCAGGTTTTCAGAATACAGCATCTTTCTTATCCCACCAACCCTGTCTCTCAAACACTGTCTTTTGAGCAATGAGCAGCCAAGCCTGAGTTTGGTTCCAGCTCTGGCTGGTAATATTACTAGCTGTTGTTTGTTGAGGGTTTATTATATATCATGCCACTGGGCATTTTGTCCTCACCATCCTGCAAATCAGAAATTGTCATCTCCATTTTATAGATGAAAAAACTGGAACTTAGATTAGTCTACCCAAATTCACATAGTTAATAAAGCATTAGTGCCAGGATTTAAGCCCAGGTCTATCTGACTCCAGTACTCAAGACCCTAACTATTACATTAAAAAATTTTTTTTTTCTACCAGTGAGTGAAAATCATCCTTCATCTTTTTTCTATCTGTCCAAATAGTGTGTATTTTTCTTGTCTGCTGTGGAACCACTCTGACCAATTACAAGAAAAGTCCTGTTGGGAATCTAATTGGTGTTGCAATAAATGTGCAAATTAACTGTGGAAAGAATGACTTCCTTGCAATGCCCTGGAACAAAAGTCATTTCTCCATTTATTCAAGTTTTTAGAAGGGTCTCTACTGAAACATCAATGATTATGGAAGCCACGTTGTATAATGGAAATTGCATGCACCTTCTGGGAGAGAGACTAGAGCCTGGGATTCCAGCTCCTCTCACTTCCTAGCTCTGCAATCTAGACAACTTACTTAACTTCTCTGAGCCTCAGTTTCCACACCTGTAAAATGGACTGAATATGTCCCTCAGAGAATTATTGTGAGAACTGAATGAGGTTAAAAGCACTAAGAGATTTAACTAGTGCCTTGCATGTGGTGCCTAGGACTGAAAAGAAAAATATAAAAGCAAGTCCTTTTACTGTATCATTTGTTATTCTTATTTTTATTCTTAAGTCTTGTAATACAAGTTTCTTAACTCTAAGTGTATTCATAAGCCAATTTTAAAATTACTATTATAATGGGACATTTTGGTTCTTTTTTTAAGTTACAACTTCTATACAAGTTCTTGCCAGGTGAATTCTACTGATTGTTAAACTATCTTTACTGAGCCTGGCCACTACTGTTACTTCTGCTTCACTGATAAGCGAGTTCAACCACGCTAAATGAGCTCTTGTGTCAAGAGAGCTTGTGCGAAGCACAGGCTAACTCCTTTACATATATTGGTCCATTTACTTTGTACAACCAGGCACTGTTATTATCACTCCATTTTATAGCTGAGAAAACTGAACCCCAGAGATATTAAAAAAAAAAAATTGTCTCAAAGTCACCTGTGTGTGTGTGCTAAGCTGCTTCAGTCATGTGTGACTCTGTGACACTGTGGACTGTAACTTGCCAGGCTCCTCTGTCCATGGGATTCTCCAGGCAATAATAATGGAGTGGGTGGCCATGCCCTCCTCCAGGGGATCTTCCCAATCCAGAGAATGAGCCTGTGTCCCTTACATCTCCTGCATTGGCAGGTGGGTTCTTTACCACTAGCGCCACCTGGGAAGGCCCGAGTCAGCTACCATAAACTAAATGGTAGAACAGGCGCTGGAAATGGAATCCTATTCCCTGCGGTGCTCTGAGGCAGGGTTGGAGGTGTACATATGGGAGAGAGGCTCAGGATGCAGCCTGCCTGGGGTAAGTCAGCAGACAACATCTCCAGGTGGAGTCTGCTGTGATATTGCCAGGTATGCGATCTGGCCCAAGCCAGCCCTCTTTGGCCTTGTTCTCCCACCATCATTCCACCTGCTCCTGCCCCATTGCCTCCCAGACACACTGGTCTTCAGTGTCCTTGAGTGTGCTGTGACTCTCCCACCTCAAGACCTTTGCCCATGCCTAGCTGCCTGGAATGCTCTTCCTCTGACTGACTCCTATTTGTCCACTGGACATTAGCTTAAATGTTTCTTCCTCAGGGAGGCTGCAGCAGCTGTAGACGTGCCCTGCTCAGAGCTCCTTCAGGAAGATCTGTTGAGGGAGCATGGCTGAGGGTGACAGCTCCTTGGACCTAGCCCTGCATTCACAGGGAGAACATGCTTCCTTCCTGATCACAGGTATTAGTGCTGGCCCACTCCTGCCCAAGTGGGAGTCCTGGAACGGGCATCCTCTGCCAGGGGACATCCCATTGGCTTAGCCAAGACTTTCCAGAGTGTTCTGCAATCCATCTGAGGCTCTCCCCATCCCACACTCCCCCATCTCCTTTCACAGGGCTCGTCATGGGCTGAAAGTCTTTCCTCCTGCCACATACCTGTCTTCTTTTTCTCCTTTGCAGATATTTTCCCTCAAAAGCCTCTTATCCATCTAATCAAGTTTTTGTGTCTGTTTTTTTGAGAATCCAAACCTGAACGGAGCCCATCACTGCCCATCTGATATGTTTCCATTCTCCTCTCTTTCACAACGTTTATCGTATTCTAACTGGGGTGTCTTGGTGTCTGATTTCTCTGTATGCAGGGCATGTGGCAGGGACCCGGCACATTTCATGTAGGTTCCACGTGAAAAGCTGGTTAAATCAAAGTGGAATCTTGGCTGGAGCTTCCAAGAGGGCCTGATGGCCAGCACTTCCTCACCTGCCTGTGATCGTGAAGCCCTGTCCAGATGTCAGCTGGGATCCCAGGAACACAGCTGTTCACAAGGTCATACACAAAGACATTCTCCTCCCAGCTGCAAAGGTAAGAAACCCAGGTACATGTTACTCATTGCCTCTTGGCGCAGGATTGAGTTACAAATCGACAGCAGCCTTTGTTAACCCTCCTGCTGCTGCTGCTGCTGCTGCTAAGCGCTTCAGTCGTGTCTAACTCTGTGCGACCCCATAGACGGTAGCCCACCAGGCTCCCCAGTCCCTGGGATTCTCCAGGCAAGAACACTGGAGTGGGTTGCCATTTCCTTCTCCAATGCATGAAAGTGAAAAGGGAAAGTGAAGTCGCTCAGTCGTGTCCGACTGGATCAAAGTAAATAGAGGATGTGATGCAATCTGGCTTTCTCCTTTTTTCTTTTTTAACTAGGGCACCCACATGGGCTGTCCTGTCAGGGGCATTTCTGCATTTTTTCCATGCCAGTGCAAAGCAGGACTCAGCACTGTTATTCATCCTATAAATTTAAGTCTATCTCAAAAACACTAGCAAATAAGGTGGATTATATTGAAGAGACAAAAAGAGGCATTGACATTGTATTGCACATACCAAATAACAAAAATCTCCACTGGATGTTCTGCTCTTTCTCAAAAGCCCCCGCCCCTACAGTGCCAGTCCTTACATAGCCTCCTCTCTCCTAAATTTTTTTCTCGTCTTCAAAATCTTTGAGTTTGCTGGAAAATTCAGCTAGAGGCTTGAACTTGCATAATCGACTCACTAAAACCAAATCCTGTAATTAACCATCCACCCTCTTCAACAGGTGTCTTAGGCCATTCAGGCTGCTACAACAAAATACCACAGTCTCGGTGGTTTATGAACTATAGGAATTTATTTCTCGCAGTTCTGGAGGCTGGGAAATGCAAGAACAGGGTGCCAGCATGGCCAGGTGAGTGCACCTCTGGGTGCATACTTCTTGCTGTGCCCCCTCATGGCAGCCGGGGAGCTCTGTGGAGCTTCTTTTATAAAGGCACTAATCCTATTCATGAGGGCATCATCCTCAGAGCTTAAGCATCTCCCAAAGGCCCCACTTCCTAACACCATCACATGGGGCATTAGAATTTCAACATATGAATCTTGTGGGGACCAAAACATTTAAAACACAGCAGAAAGCATTGGTGCGATTCTCACCTCCTATTTCAAAGAGCTTATAAAGTAATTTACCTAACAAAAGAAATTGGTGGAGGACCCTGGAAGTAGTCTGCTGCCTAAAAGAACACTTAATCTATAACTCCTTTCAAAACAGGATTATGCTGAGGTATCCTTTACGCTGCAACAGATTACATCTGCTCCTGATGGCTTCTTCTAAGTGGCCACTCTCTATAGGCTGCCACCTTGTCTAGAACACCTGCCCATCAATTTCATTTTGCTTAAGGTGTTGGTAGCAAGTCCAAGCACACAGAATGCTGTGCTGTGCTGTGTGTGCTTAGTCATGTCTAACTCTTGCAACCCCATAGACTGCAGCCCGCCAGGCTCCTCTGTCCATGGGATTCTCCAGGCAAGAATACTGGAGTAGGTTGCCATTTCCTACTCCAGGGGATCTTCCTGACCCAGGAATTGAACCCAGGTCTCCTGCATTGCAGGCAGACTCTTTACTGCTGAGCTATAAAGGAAGCCCTAAGCACACATAATAACTCTCCTTAATTATGTGTTTGTGGAAGACATTACTAATCCATCCCAGAAGCACTCAGAATTCTGGTTCTCAGAATCTTTCTTACACAGTGTTCTAGGCAGTCTCATACTAGGAGTTGCTAATCAAAATTGTTATAAATTGAATGTGCCCCTCCCCCAAATTCATATATTGAGATGCTAACTCCTGATGTCACTGTATTAAGAGGTGGGGCCCCTGGGAGGTGAGTAGTTCATGAGGGTGAAGCCCTCATGAGTGGGATTAGTGCCCTTATAAAAGAGGCCCTAGAGAGCGTCCTTGCTCCTTCTGCCTTGTGAGGATGCAGCGTGACGATGACCAGCTGCAAACTGGGGAGTGAGCCCTCACCAGAACCTGACAGCACAAGGCGCTCTGATCTTGGGCTCCAGAACTGTGAGAAACACATTTCTGTTGTTTATCAGTGACCCAGTCTGTGATATTTTTGTAACAGCAGCCTAAACGGGCCAAGATAGATATCAGAAGCAGTGGAGAGGAAAGATGGCGGGTGGGGCAAGGCTTACTTGCCCTCAGAAAGAAGATCTGATGTGGGCACACTAAGTAAGTGCTGACCTCTTGAGACATCCATGATTAAGTGAAAGTGAAGTCACTCAGTCATGTCAGACTCTCTGCGACCCCATGGACCATATATATATCCCACCAGGCTCCTCCGTCTATGGGATTCTCCAGGCAGGAATACTGGAGTGGGGTTGCCATGTCCTTCTCCAGGGGATCTTCCTGACCCAGGGATCAAACCCGGGTCTCCCGCATTGTGGGTAGAAGCTTTACCTTCTGAGCCACCAGGGTAGCCCATGATTACAATTAATAAAAATAATTAACAACTCTCACTATGAAGCATTGTGTTACCTGAGTGCTTGTGTAAGAACTTCAGATCCATTATCTCCTCTAAAATCCTCAATCTTAAAAGCTCAGTGTAACTATTGATGTTTCCCAGCTAAGGATTCTGACTCAGAGAATTTATGTGACTTGGGTAAGATCACCAGGCAGGAAGTGGTGGAGCGGGGACTAGCCTGTGGCTGCCTAACTCTAAAGCCCTCTTAATTTTTTCCTTTATAACACCTGCTGTTCCCATCTCCTAAGCTTCCCAAACCTTCAAGATCCTGATTCAGGACTAGTTCTTCCAGGAAACATTCTGTGAGCACCCTCTATATAATCCTTGAACACCTGTAGCAGAAAGTTTCCATGCTCCCCAGGGTGGGCTGCTTGGCTTAGTTTTCTGCTTCTCGAGGTTGTGTGTGCATGCTAAGTCACTTCAGTCCTGTCTGACTCTTTGTGACATTGTGGACTACAGCCTGCCAGGCTCTTCAGTCCATAGGATTCTCCAGGCAAGAATACTGGAGTGGGTTGCCATGCCTTCCTCCAGGGGATCTTCCCAAAGCAGGGATCGAACCCGTGCCTCTTATGTCTCTTGCATTGGCAGGCAGGTTCTTTACCACTAGTGCCACCTGGGAAGCCATTTCTCAAGGTCTCTTCTCTACAAATGGGCTGCAAGGACCACATGGACCAATCTCATACCTTATTTCTATATGGCATCTTATCTCACACCACCACCAGTCTCTGCTCAGTGTTGATGTTCTGAGACCATGTGTTTTGTCTAACATTAGAGTGGTATGATTTGGGGGGGAGGACAAAGTATTCTTCAGTCCAGTGTGTCTTTGCTGTTGGTCCTATCCAGCGAAGCACAGGCATTCTCATGTGCCCCTCTCATGCACAATTCATAGTGTCCTAGATTAACTGCTGAACATGTGTGGTGAGTGGTCATCTAGGGGAGTGGCTGCCCTGCCATTAAAATGGCACTAGATCCACCTGGGCTGGATGGATGGATCCAACGCTGGGCTTGAGGAAGCACAAGCTGGAGTCAAGATTGCCAGGAGAAATATCAATAACCTCAGATATGCAGATGACACCACCCTTATGGCAGAAAGTGAAGAAGAACTAAAGAGCCCCTTGATGAAAGTGAAAGAGGAGAGTGAAAAAGTTGGCTTAGAGCTCAACATTCAGAAAACTAAGATCACAGCATCCAGTCCCATCACTTCATGGCAAATAGATGGGGAAACAGTGGAAACAGTGGCTGACTTTATTTTTGGGGGCTCCAAAATCACTGCAGATGGTGATTGCAGCCATCAAATTAAAAGATGCTTACTCCTTGGAAGCAAAGTTATGACCAACCTAGACAGCATATTAAAAAGCAGAGACATTACTTTGTCAACAAAGGTCCATCTAGTCAAGGCTATGGTTTTCCAGTAGTCATGTATGGATGTAAGCGTTGGATTATAAGGAAAGCTGAGCACCAAAGAATTGATGCTTTTGAACTGTGGTGTTGGAGAAGACTCTTGAGAGTCCCTTGGACTGCAAGGAGATCCAACCAGTCCATCCTAAAAGAAATCAGTCCTGGGTGTTCACTGGAAGGACTGATGTTGAACTTGAAACTCCAATATTTTGGCCAATATTTTTTCCAATATTTTGCGAAGTACTGACTCATTTGAAAAGACCCTGATGTTGGGAAAGATTGAAGGCAGGAGGAGAAGGGGACGACAGAGGATGAGATGGTTGGATGGCATCACTGACTCAATGGACATGAGTTTGGGTAAACTCCAGGAGTTGGTGATGGACAGGAGGCCTGGCGTGCCGTGGTTCATGGGGTCACAAAGAGTTGGACACGACTGAGCGACTGAACTGAGAGCCACTTTTGTTCAATGGCACCTGCTTGGAAAACTATTTCAATATTTTATTGTGTTTTCCCCATATGTGGTCAAAATAACTGGGAGCTAGAAATGCCCGAGGTGCTACTGTAAGTAATAAGGAGCGAAAATCAAATGAACTTAATTCAATTCAACTGTCACTTGAAGCAAAGATGGAAATTATTCGGTAAGCTGAAAGGATGAGAAACTTAAACTTTAATTAGATGCTCCATGAACATAAGTTGATTGTGCGTTTAATTATGAAGGAAAAGAACAAAATTACAAAGCATGAAAAAAAATGCCAGAATTAGAGTATTGGATTGTGTCTCAGAGACAAGATGTAATTAGAGATTTTATAATATTGTCTAGCTTTATGGGAACTGAACTTGGTTTATAACAGATGAATGTGTTGTGCAAATTCAACTTTTCTACATGTTTTCAGCAAAGTATCATATGCCAGAGTGGAAAACTACCTGTATAAGATAGGAAATGCTAGCATAAAATTTGAGGAACATTTATATAAGAGAAAAAAAAAGAGGGATGTCAGGAATTCAGAAGAGAGAAAGGAGGCAAGTTGAGGCAGAAAAGAACAGAATTTGAGTCAGGGGCTGTTGGAAAACCCCCAAATCTACCTGGAATCCTTCCTAGTACCTATTAAGCCAAGGGCTCCATGGGGCAGGCTGGGCTGTCCTTCCTGTGGACCACCAAAGGGAAATCATGTGGAATCACCTTTAAATTTCCTCTTTATTACATATATTTAATTTTCCTCTATAGGCAGGGAATTTTGGGGAACTTATTTTATCCATCCTTATACGTGCCAGTCATATGCTGCACTGAGCTCTGTATCACAGGGGATTTGACTCTGAAGACTGCCTTGCTCAGGCTTCCACGTCAGCTGCCCTCCATGCAAGGGGAGGCACTGATGGAGGCTGGGAGGGAGAGAGAAGCCAGGGTGATTCGTTCTCTCTCTGCCTGGGGAGGTGCTGGCAGGGGCTGCCTGGTTTCTGCGGCTCCAGCTCTCATAGGACTGAACTGCCCTCCAGTTACAGGTAGAGCTGGCTTCCTGCTGGTGTGAATCTCTAGAAAAACTACTGCGTCTTTAAATACTCAAGAGTCCATCACTTGCGAATGTATGAGACTCCATGTTAAACATTTGTAGCGGTTCCTGTTTTCCTGGTCAGATGTTGATTGCCTCACTATATTCTTCAGCACCACCAAGGATACAGTGGATACACTGGTAGATGAATCAATGTGAGGATTCAAGAGTTTGTTTGTTTGTTTTTAGCTAAGATTGAGGACCCCTTCCCCGTTTGTAACCAACCTTGGCAACTCTGAAGCATAAACAACCAACCAGGGTTCTAACTTCAAGGCTCGGAGATTCTTGGAAAATCAGGCAAGACTGTAAATTTGTAGCTTAGTGGCAATGGAATGCATCACATCTGGCTCCAAAGAACCCACAAATCAGCAAGGAAATCATACGTGCAAAGAGGTCACTAAAGTGATGGAGAATGTGCTCCTGGGGAGGTGGATGTGTGCGGTCAGTTGCTACCAAGTCTGGAGTGACTTCAGTGCAGAGATGGCAGAGCTGAGCCTGGAAGGTTAAGGAAGAGTCTACCTGGAGAAGACAGGACGGGAGTTCCCAGTGGGGGGAACAGAATGTGCAGATATGCAGGAGTAGATGGGCTAGACCACACTGGAGAATGTCAAGATGGTCAGTGTGGCTGGGGCTTGGGAGGCTTGGAGGAATGTTGAAGGAGGCTTGGTGGGTGGGCTATGGAACCCAGCTGCTCAGGTTCAAATCCTGGCTCCACCACTTCATAGCAAGATACCTTCTTGGAGCCTTAGGTTCCTATCTGTGACATGAGGGTACCAACCTAATATGGTTTGCAAGAACTTGATGCTTAGCATGCATGCTAAGTCACTTCAGTTGCATCTGACTCTTTGCAACCCCATGGACTGTAGCCTGCCAGGCTCCTCTGTCCATGGGATTCTCCAGGCAAGAATGCTGGAGTCTGGTGCCAGGGGATCTTCTCAACCCAGGGATCAAACCTGCATCTCTTGTGTCTCCTGCTTTGGCAGGCAGATGCTTTACCACTAGTGCCACCTGGAAAGCCCAACTCTTAGGAAATAATTGTCAGTTATTACGCTTTATGTTATGCTATTTACATGTATATTATATGGATTGTTTCATTGGTTCAACCCCCCTGTGATACTGGAAAAGGCATGGCATAAGTTTGGCACTTATAAAAACAGACCTTCCAGCCTGCTGTTTGCAACCCTTGCTAAATGCTTTGTCCTCTACTGCCAAGGCCAGTTTCAGTGACAATAACAGCTAAAATTACCAAAGAGAAATACCAATGGAAGACACCATTCTCTACATCCCTTTCCAAGGGGGTGCTTGACTGGGCTGCAAAGGACAGAGGAGTCCACTCACCTGTGGATGGAGGCCAGCTTGGCAGACTTCCTGCCAATGGAGAACTCTGAGCAGTAGAAGTCAGCCTCAGCCCAGGTCTTATTGAGAGGGAAAAATCTGTAGCAGTGGCCTTTGAACTCCATCCAGAACAGTGGGCACAGGGAAGCCTGGGGCAGCTCTGGCATGGCTGGGGACAGAGAGAAAATGGACTGGGAAGAAGGCTGGCCATGTGAACATTGATGCTATGGCTTATGACATCTTTTAAAGTATAAAAGTAAAAAGTGATCCCAGTATGATTAACACATGCCTAAAATTTACAAAATAGTAAAGGTAATATGTATTCGTTATAGAATCCTTGGAAAACGTTACTGCCTTGGAGTGTTTTTCTTCTTGTCATGTTGAAGGCAGTGATTTTTCAAAATGCAATTGTGATTATATTGTCCATAAACCCCCATCGGTATTCTGATTTCTAAAAATTAGAGTATAAGCATTTCCCCTCATATCATTATAAATTTTTGTAAACATTGTTTCAAACAGCTCTTGAATACTCCCCTGAGTGTCCACCCCACCCCCCCCAAGTTTATTTAATCATTCCCTATTTTGGTCTAATTATATTGTTTCCTCTTTTTAAAAGAAATAATTCGAAAAAGTGCTGAGATGAACAGCCTTGTCTACAAAGCTTTTGCAGCATTTCTGATTTTCTGGGGAGAGATTTTTAAGGCTTTGATATAATTTGCTAAATTGCCTCCTGAAAGCAATTTCTACTCCCACTGTGATGTCTGAGAATGCCCATCTCATCGTGCCCTTGCCAGCACTGTTACCACTTTAATGGCAATCTTTGCAAATTTTATAGGCAAAAAAATGATATCTTATTTCAATCTGCAATTCTGGACTCTCTGGCAAAAGCAGATATTTCCCTATATGTTTAATGACAAAGGACAGCCAAGACTATTTATATCTTTAGCCCATGACTACTGGGGTTCAGGACGTGTTCTTAATTCTGAAAGGGGACAGTAAAGTTCTCCAAACTCTCAGCCCCTCTGGGGGCCTCTTGGTGTGGTTTGGAAAACCACGATTGAAGACGACCAAGCCGGGGAGACAGGCATGCTGAGAATCTGCCTGGAACTTGGATGTGTGGTTCATCTGTAAAAGCAGGTACCAGGCAGTGGTGAAATTGTTAGACTGGAGCCCAGAAGCCTGGGTCCCAGCCCCAGCTGTGCGTCTCAATGCCATATAATGCTGGCACCTTCCTTTCCTTCTCAGAGGTCAGGCTGGCACCTCTTGTGGTGCCCGGGGTGTGGATCTTTGCCTTCAAAACCACTCTGTTAGCTGGCTGGGCTCATGAATAAGGAAGCAGTGGACCCCATTTACTGAGCATTTATGATGTGCCAAAGACTGGCTGGGGCTTCCCTGGTGGCTCAGGGGTAAAGAACCCGCCTGCCAATGTAGGAGATGCAGGTTCGATCCCTGGGTGGGGAAGATCCCCCCAAGAAGGAAATGGCAAGCCAATCCAGTAGTCTTGCCTGGGAAATCCCAGGGACAGAGGAGCCTGGTGGGCTACAGTCCGTGGGGTCACAGAGAGTTGGACACGACTGAAGCTAATGAGTACAGGCACAGTGAATGTACACATACAACTCTATGAATTTTTCAGGGAAGGAAAGGGACAGTTGCTTTAATCAACAGAGCTGAGTTTCCCTGGTGGCTCAGACAGTAAAGAGTATGCCTGCAATTCGGGAGACCCAGGTTCAATCCCTGGGTCAGGAAGATCCCCTTGAGAAGGAAATGGCAACCCACTCCAGTATTCTTGCCTGGAAAATCCCATGGATGGAGGAGCCTGGTGGGCTATAATCCATGGGGTCGCAAAGAGGTGGACACGACTGAGCGACTAGCACACACACGTAGGCAGGCAGCTTCCAGCTGGGGGCTATCTGTCCCCGATGAAAGCCACTGGGCTTTTCTGTTTGACCAGAACCAGCCCTCCCCTCATCCCAGACTGCTGTACTGGTCAATCCTGGCTTGTCCCACCCCTCCCCACCAGTCCTGGCCAATCGTCTTTCAGAGTGCCAGTATCCAAATTGGGGTCAGCTGATCCAAAATCTGCTCTCTTAACCCTCCCTTATATGCAAAGGGCGTTATGGACTTAGTGGGCTCAGTACCCCTGGCCCTTCCCTGCTCCTCTCTGGACCTCAGTCTCCTTTCTCAGTCGAGAGCACTGGTCTAGGGGGACATTGCCTCGATGCTGAGAGGGCTGAAGGACCCCTTGTGAGGCTGGGTGTTGCTGAGCTCCCTGTGGGGACTTTGCCAGTGCCTTCCTCACAGAGAGAGGCAGCTGAATCACTCCCAAGGGTCTCCTTTTGGAGCATTTCCCCCTTTGCATGAATGAGAAGCAGCAAGTCATTTCCATCTACTATTCACCCATCACTTACAACCATGGACACACATTGGTGAGCACTTGGCCATGTCTGTGCAGGAGTTGGCTGGAACAACTGGCCCAAGACGATATTTGTTGATGCTAAATGACTTTCCCCACTCTCACCCATCCTACAATCACTTTACATACTAAGTATTCATACTAGAGATGGAAGTAAAGGATATAACCATCCCAGTTTGCCCAGGACTGTCCCCGGTCTAAATCTGAAAGTGGCACATCCCAGCCCCCAACCCCCAACCCTTATTTGATCTCCTGGAGCACTGGTTCTCAACCAGGGGTGATTTTGATTCCCAGGGGACAGGAAGCAATGCCTAGAGACATTCTTGGTGGTGGGCCTATTGGCATCCAATGGGTAGAGGCCAGAAATGCTGCTAAACAATCTACAATGCCCAGGACAGCCCCCACAACAAAGCATTTTCACACGTGAAATGTCAATAGGGGGACTTCCTGGTGGTCCCCCTAAGGGGCTAAGACTCCACACTCCCAATACAGGGAGCCTGGGTTCAATCCCCACTTGCCACAACTAAATATCCTGCATGACGCAAGCAAGAGCAAAGACCTTGCATGCTGCAACTAAGAGCTGGGGCAGTCAAATAAATAAACAAACATTTAAAAAACCCAAACCCAACAACAAAATGTCAACAGAATTCCTGCCCTAGATGGAAAGCTGAATTCCAAAATGTAAAATAACCTCACGGAGCCACAACATAAAACATCACAGCAAATGTCCACACTCCTCAGCCCATCTGTAGTTTCTCCAACAAAAACGCATCTGAAAACTGATTAGAAGTAGAGTTCGGGTTCTTTCTCTTATTTTACAGTTAAAATGTAAAACTGTCACAAACCCGTGGCTTAAAAGCCCCGGGGCTGGAACACTGTGGTTAAATTTAACTGTACAGACTTCACGGAAGGATGGGGCAGAGGGCAAGCCTTGCTTTTCATCCCGAGTCTGAAAGAGGTGACAAACTCTTTGTCATCTCTCCCACGGAGGGAGGATTCCCCGCTCCTCGAATCCGGTGTAATCTTCCCCTGAAGGTGAAACTTTTTACCTTCTCTCTGCTCTATGAGGGGATCCCGCTCTCAATGTTCTGCTTCAAATGGCTCAGCCGTCATCCCCCGCGCCCCAGATGGATGTAAAACCCTAGCCTCGGTATTAGGGAGGCCGACTCCGCACCCAGAGCGCTGCTGCTCATGTGCCCACTGCTTTGGTTTCTTTTTCTTTGTTTCCTGCCCCTGGGCGCCCCAAACACTTTCCTGGAAGCCCAGCTTACTTTTCAGTGGATGTTTGTCAAGTTTATCTGCATTTCTAGATGTCTATAGGGGAGCCATTTTCTGCTCTCCAATTTACCATAAAGTCTGATCTGGAAGTTTCCACCCTCGTTGTCCTCTCTTTTCTTTTCATAAAAAACAAACAAACAAACAAACAAACAAAAAAACCAAAACAAACAAACAAAAAAACAAAAAACACCGCAACTTTTAATTTGGAATAAATTTACCTTTACAGATAAGTTGCAAAAATGGTATACAGAGTCCTTGAATGTACTTCATTCAGTTTCTCCTAATGTTACCATCTTAACATTTCCATGGTACGTTTGTCACAACTAAGAAATTAGTGTAGGTACATACTCTTCGGGGCTTCCCAGGTGGTGCTAGTGGTAAAGAACCTGGCTGCCAATGCAGGAGACGTGAGACTAGGGTTCGATCCCTGGGTGGAGCGGGTCCCCTGGAGGAGGGCACTGGCAACCCGCTCCAGTACTCTTGCCCCGAGAATTCCATGGACAGAGGAACCTGGCAGGCTACAGTCCGTGGGGTGACAAAGAGTCAGATGCGACTGAAGCAACTTAGCACGCATGCACTCTTCACTAAACTAAGCGTTTTATTCAGATTTCACCAGTTTTTTCTTTACCTGTTCCCAGATCCACCCTAGGAAACCCCATATATTCACTCTACCTTTGTGTTTTATTTGATATGAACTATTTTTGATATCAAATACTATCACTGTCTTGATTAAAGCAACTGTTCCTTTCTTTCTCTAGAAACTTGCCCAGTGATGTGTACACACACACACACACACACACACACACACACACAGTCTCCCCCCATTATTTTTGGCCTCACTGTGTGGCATGTGGGATCTTAGTTCCTGACCAGGCAATGAACCCTTGCCTCCTCAGTGGAAGCAAGGAGTCTTAACCACTGGACTCCCAGGCAAGTCCTATATATACACACACACTTTTGATTAGACAAAACTGACAAGAATTGGCTGGAACTGGCCAGAACTGTCTGGCATTGTTGGATATTTCCCCCAAATCATCTTTACCTCTTCTCTTTCTCTCTCCTCGTATCCAATCAGTTTTTAAGTCTTTTTGTCCCACCTCCCAGTGCCTCTCCAATTCCTTTCTCTCTCTCCTTCTTTTTCTTTCTTCCTTCCTTCTTTCCTGTCTTCCTCCCTCCTCCTTCTCCTTCCCTCCTTCTCTCTGTCTGTGTCTCTCCCTTCCACATTCTTCCTTCCCCCATAGTCTCTCACAGAAACCTCCTTAATTGTCTCTTGGCCGTTCTTTCTGCCTCATCTCACCTTGCAGATCCAGAGAGATCCTTCCAAAACCCTGAGCTGGTCTTCACAGACGCCCTCCAGGAGTGCCCGTCGCCTTTGGGAACAGCGCTCCCTCCTGCCCCTGCAGCTTATGCCATCTCTCACAACATGCTCCAGATTTGCTTCAGCTCTTGTGTGTTCAGCTCTGCAGATACTTGTCTTGGCCTGTCTTCAGCCGATCTGAGCTTCTTCCTTGAGTCTTGTCTGTGCAGTGGCTTCTTTAGGGAAGACGAGGTAGGAGTCTCTCTGAGAGCCCCTAGAGCCCCTGCACCCGCCATTCACATGTCCCCAGGAATTCTTGTTCAGTCTGACCTCCCCCTGCTCAAGGTCTTCTGTGATTATCCCTCTCCCCAGTGGCTGGCACATAGGAGGTAACTAGTTTTGAATGACTAAATGCATGCCAGGGAATCAAACACTGCTCCTTTGGGTCAACTGTCCCTTTGAGGGGTGGGGGGACAGTGGTGAGAAGGGTGTGGGCACCACCCATGTGTCCTGATGCCTCCAAACTGGTCTATCTTGACTCTAGGATGGCGTGCCTGGACTTTTCCAGCTGAGCACTGAGGGCATTGACTGACCCTGGTTTTCCATACTGTTTAGCACAATGGCTGCTGTGAGAAGCGGTACCAGCTTCATCAGGGAGCTCGTTAGCAATGGAGAGCCTCAGCCCCCACCTTCCCACCCTCCTCCCCACTCCTGGTCCCTTTGATTTTCTCCACTGAGCAAGTGGTGGTTATGAATGCCTGGGGTGAAACCTACCAGAAAATGGGGCTGTGACAGGTCACTGCTCAATTAATCCCCTTTCCACCTGGGCAGGCAAAGGCCTTTAATTGGGAGGTCCTGGGAGGCAAAGGAGCCGCTTGCCTGCACTGGGATGGTAATGAACTCCACCCTGCCTGGCGTCCCCCACCCCCCACCTCTTTTACCTCTGGGATTTTAGAAACAAGCATTAGAAGTGTTTCAGAGGACTTTCATCAACCTGGAGCTCAAAGTAGCCTTGGCTAAGCTGTGTCTCTTTTGTGAAGAGATGTCTATAGTTTTACAGCTTGACAGGGAGTAATGGCAACATAATGGCCAGGGCCCACCCTACTGAGCTTCCACCCGAGCCATGCAATGTGCCAGGTGTTCTGTACATGGCAATTCATTTAACCTTCACACATCTTGTAAGGTAGGTATTCCCCGCCTCTGGCCTCATGGATCTTACATTCTATGGAGACTGACATTAAGAAAAATAAGCACAGAAATAAAATGTCATTAATACACAGGTAATATGGCTTTGTGTCATGCAGGCAAAAACTTGAGGGAGCAGCTCCAAATTATTTCAGAAATTTGTCATTTGTTTGTCCCTTTTCTCTCCCGAGTTGAACTGAGGGCCATCCCCACCCTGCCTGCAGGGTGCCCACTGGTGATTACGATGACACCAGAGTGAGTCCCCTTCCCGGACGGGGAAAATGCAGGGTGTATAACACCTGTTATACAGGATACAGGATCACCTGAAAGTGGTACATAACCCAGATTCAGAAACCCAGAGAGCTTCCTGGAGGGGGTTATGTGAGACCCCTACTGGGACCTGAAGGACGAGGAAGAGTCAGCAGAAGAGTGTTCCAAGTGGAGGGCAGAGCATGTGCAAAGGCCCAGAGGTATGAGAGAGAAGGGAGCATTTGGAGAATTGCGAATGGTTCAGCCTGGCTGGGAATTTGAGAGAGGGATGAAGCTGGAGGTGATGCAGAGGAGGGGTGGGATATGGGGGCGGGATGCACAAAGAAGCTTGTTGCCCTGGAAACCAAGAGGCCAAACTACATGGTATTTTACCTCAATTAGCAGCACCGAAGGCCCCCAAGGTCTCCCAGCTGGGGTGGGAGTCAAAGCTTTTGGAAGCTTTGAGCTTGTTAAGGAAAGAGGACACGCCAGCAGAGTTTGGGGCTCATTTTTTTAATCTCTCTTTTTTAAAAGAATAAATTGTCACCTTCCCACACGATCTTGCTGTTCACTCCCCTGGCCCCAATCCAGCCTCCCACAAACACACTACCCTGCTGCCTGCTACCCAGATCAGCCTTGGGAGCCAGCCGGGAGAGAAGGGGGCTCTGGGGGCTACATTTGCCCCCCCTCCACATCACTACTGGGCCCCAGGTGTCCCAGGGGTTCAGAAGTGTCTCCCAGTGTCTGGGAAGGTGGCCCTTGGGAGAGCTCAGTCACCTTCAGTGCCTCCCTGGTCCATATACCCCACCCTCAGGGGGCCTTCCCACTGAGTCCTGGCTGTGGTGTGCAGAACTACTGGCCCCAGGCCTCTCATGCCTGAGCATTGCTTTCCCTTCTCCAGGGCTGCTCTTGTGGCCATATGATACAGAGGAGACAGCACTGGGTGGTTTTTTATTTTGCTTATAATGGTGGCCATTCATTGCATGCTAAGTATACCTGTTGAGACCAAACTGGGGGTGGGTGTCTGTATCATCCCCCCTTTACAGTTGCAGAAACTGAGGCTCAAACTGGGGGTGGGTATCTGCATCATCCCCCCTTTACAGATGCAGAAACTGAGGCTCAAACTGGGGGTGCATATCTGTATCATCCTCTCTTTACAGATGCAGAAACTGAGGCTCAAAGAGGTTAAGTTCCCACTGCTAAAAAGTGGCAGTGTCAGGATGAAACTCAGGACTGAAGCACTCCAGTGCCTCCAGAAAATATCTTTTTTTGGTCTTGTTTTCTCATTTGTAAAACAAACATATTAAACACCAAATTTAACAGTGTAATGAACTGAATGTTTGTGCCCCACCCTCAGGTTCATATGTTGAAATCCTACCCCCTAATGTGATGGTATTTGGAGATGGGGGCCTCCAGGAAGAAATTAGGGTCATAAGATGTCATAAGGGTGGACCCCCGTGATGCGGTTGGTGCCCTTATGAGAAGAGAAGAGACAGAGCTCTCCTCTCTGTGGCCATTTGCAAGACAGGGAAAGAGCTCTCACCAGGAACTGAATTGGTCAACACCTAAGTTTTGGAGTTCCCAGGCTTTAGAACTGTGAGAAAGAAATTCCAGGGCGTTAAGCCTCCCAGTATATGGTACTAGGTTCCTTTGGGATTTTCCAAAATGTCTTATGGAAAAACATGAATGAACTTTTTGGCCAGCCCAGTATTTTGTGATAGCAGCCTGAGATAACTAGGAGCATCATGATCAAGCAAATAATTCACCATTTCCTGGGTGCTTATTTGGCTTGAGGTCTGTGCCCTCAAGTCACAGTCTGGAGGGAGGAACATGTGGCACAGCTGGCCATGAGTCCTTACAGGCTAAGGGACATTCTAGAAGTGTGCAGAGGGCTCTGGGACCATATAGCGGGGGCAGGGAATAGGCTAGAGTGTCCAGGTCGGGGCGAGGGGGGCACTCTAGGATCCAACTCTGTGATCCAGACTAGAGGGTGCAGAGGGATGTACTCTGGGAAGCAGGGACTCTCTGTTGCCCAAGCCTCTGTGTGCCAGCCTCAGAGCTTAGACTCTGGAGTTAGATTACTCTAGTTAGAAACTCAACTCTTTGTGCCTCAGTTTTCTTCTCTGTAAAATGGGCATGATGATAGTGCCTACTTCACAGGTAAGCCAGTGCCTGACTCATAGTAGGCATTCTAGTAAACATGACATATTATTACAGCAGAAACAGCCTCGGCCCTGGAATATTCCTGGAGCTGGAAATATTCCTGGTGCAGGAGAAGAAGATGAACCAGGCCCACTGTCAATAAGGATGGGTTTTGGCTGTGTGCCCACCTTTGTGGTCTGCACGGGCTCACCAAGACCCCAGCTGAGCGCTCTCTCGTCCCACATCAACACACACACACTCACACATCCAAACACCATTCCACAGTGCCAGCTTTTTGGAGGGGAGAGGAAAAGGCTACGGAACGTAACTGATTCTCCCTCCCCAACCCTGAAGCCCTGTAGAAGCAGGCTCTGAGCATCGAAACACTTTGTTAGAATTTCCTTTGCTGTGAAAAGTTCTTGGCTCATGAGCCAAGGAAAGGAAGCTTTTTGATGGTTATGCTTGAAGAATCATAATAGCAAATGTTTTGGTAGACTTTACCAGGTGCCAGGCCCTCTTTTAAGCACTTAATATTTGTGAATCCACATAAACAAGGTGATCAAAGCCAGGTTCTGAGAAAGGTTTTAGGAAAAGGATCTAGTCTGGCTAAATCCTCCCAAGTCTCTCAGAATTGTCTAAAGCAGGAAGCATGGGTCCCCAACCCCTAGGGCATGGACCAGAACCAGCCTGTGGCTTGTTAGGAACCAGGCTGCACTACAGTAGGTGAGCGGTGGGTGAGTGAGCAAAGCTTCATCTGTATTTACAGCCGCTCCCCATCACTCGCACCACTTGAGCTCCACCTCCAGTCAGATCAGCGGCAACGTTAGATCCTTATAGAAGCTCAAACCCTAGTGGGAACTCTGTCTGTGAAGGATCTAGGTTTGCACACCCCTTATGAGAACCATCCTACCCCTCCCCAACACTGCCTCACCCCTAGTCCATGGGAAAACTGTCTTCCAGAAAACCGGTCCCTGGTGCCAAAAAGATTGGGGACCGCTGGTCTAAAGGTTTGTTTCCAAAGCAGATCTAGGGGTATGGCTGAGTTGTACAATTTGAATATATTTGCATGTTCATGAAAGATCCAGAGCAGTGGGATTGAGGGGGAATTTTACACCTAAAGGCTAGGGGTGCAGGAGAAGAAGACGAACCAGGCCCACTCTCAATAAGGACAGGTTTTGGCTGTGCGCCCACCCTCATGGTCTGCACAGGCTCACCAAGACCCCAGCTAAGCACTCTCTAGTCCCACATCAACACACACACACTCACACTTACAAACGCAAACACTTAGCTCACACATTCCTTCCGAAATCACTTTGCTCTAGTGGGTTTGTCCACTCAGGCTTGAACTGGGCTTTCCGTTGGGCTGGATGTATGATGACCTTGGCCAGATTATTTGGCTTCCATAGGCCTCAGTGTGTACAACTGTAATGTGGAAGGATCAGGCTGAGTGGACTTCTGGGACCTGTCCTTCCAACTCTGACTCTGAGGTCTCCAAAGTTGCTGGGTTGGCAGGGATCTCAGTCTCCCTATCAGTACAGTGGGACTGAGGCATGGGGCTAGAGGTCAGAAGTGCCTTTTTGAAGGCATTTCTGTCACAGCAGAAAACTGTGTCTTCTGGCCAATTCTATCATAACATCAACAACCACAGTGGCAGAAGTAGTAAGGTAAAAGCTGTTTTTCAAATGCTTACTATGTGCTAAGCTCTTCACTTGCGTGATCTCCTTGAAGATTCTCTAAAACCATTATTATCCCCACTTTCCAGAGGAGAAAACTTTAAGCTCTGAGAAAGGTCCCACGGGCACAAACTAGTGAGAGAGGAGGAGGACTTCCCTAGTTGCTCCCACTCTCAAACTCAGCCTAAGGCCTTTGCACTTACTGCTGGGCAGAAAGGCAAGATCTTGGAACACACAAATATCCTTTGAAGATATTCTGTCCAGTTTCTCTCCTGTTCACCCATTGCTCAGATGAGAAAACTGAGGCACAAGAACAAGGATGCAAAGACACCATTATGGACTGAATGTCTGTGTGCCCTCCCAAATTCCCATGTCAAAGCCCCAACCCCCAGTGTGATGGTGTTTGCAGGTTGAGCCTTTGGAAGATGATGAAGGTTAGATGGAGTCATGGGGTCCCCATGATGGGATTAGTGGCCTTATAAGAAGAGGAAGAGAGACCAGAGCACTCTCTCTCTCTCTACCATGTGGCCACTTGCAAACCAGGAAGAAGGCCCTCTCGAGGTAACAGATCAGGTGGCACCTTGATCTTGGACATGAAGCTTCCAGAATGCTTCTTGTAGTTGAAGCCACCCAGTCTGTGGTGTTTTGTTATGGCAGCCTGAGCTGACTAATACAAACACTCAGAAAGTTTATGGCAGACCAGAGCCCCCAATGCTTGCCCAAATGAACTGACCACCCTTTACATCCCCCATCACTAGGGTTGCTAGATTAAAAAATGTCCAGAAAAATTTGAATTTCAAATAAACAAATAATTTTTAGCATAACGTGTGTCCCATGCAATATTTGAGACACATTAAAAAATGATTTATTGTTTACCTAAAATTCAAGTTTACCTGGACATCTGTTAATCCTATCACCCTTCTATTTAGATTCACACCAATACTGTAACAGCTCAATAATACGGTCTTATGGGGATCTTACGGATGTTTTATTACAGTATTAGTTCCATTTTAATAGAGACAGAAATAGTATCTAAGCCATAGAGTTACTGTGAGGATTAAATAATTCCATATATAAAAAGTGCTTAAAACAGTGCCTGGCATATAGTGAGGGCTCACAAGCATCAGTTGTTGTTATTGGTATTATTAATAGTTTTAAAACAATGTTTGGAAAGCACCCTCCTGGTAGAGGTGACAGGCAAGATCCTCTGCCTTGAAGAGATTAAAGGCCTCAGGACTCTTCCTACCCCAGAGTCAGCACCCCGACCTCCCTATTGAGTTGAAGCCCAGTGTCCTTCAAGTGGGACACTGGGAGGCCACATGCCTGTGTCTGATGGGTCCCAATCCCAGGAGATCCAAAAAATTTGCAGAGCTGAGTGTCATTAAGCCAGGCACCAGGGAGGTCACTAGAGGGACCCCCATGTCCTCCTGTGTGCCCAAAGCTATGGCACAGCAGCAAGTCTGAAAGCTCCCTGGGAACAGCTATCACAGCCAAGGCGAGGGTGGGTAGCTCAGATGCCAAATCCCTAACAAAAACATCATTTTCAGATCTTCTTATAGTGCCAGGCACTTTCCTCACATTATCTCATCTCCCTTGCATAGTAGCCCCAGAGGGGGCCATTGTGACCACTGTTTTCTAAAGGCAACCAAGGCTCAGAGAGGTCAAGAAACTTGTGCTAGGTCACACAGCTTTCAAGATGCAATGCTGGGCTTTATCACCAGGTCTCTTTGGGTCTGGCCCTAGGACAGTGTCCATCAGCTGGAGGGAGAGGAGCTGGATGGGGGTTGTCAGGAAGCTCGGCTTGGCTCCCCAATATTCCTTGGGTCAGGCAGGCCTGCAGCCTAGTCAGTGAGGCCTCAGTGACAACTCAAGTATTTGCAGATGTCCTCCTGTCCACCTGCTCCCGGCCCTGGCCCCAGTACTCACCTGGGCTGATGTTGATGTCCGTCTGTGGAAAGGCCTGTGCGGAGAGAAGGGTCAGGACGGACACGGTCCACAGCCCCCACTTCTGCATCCTGGGCCCCGAGAAAGCCACCTCCCAGCTTGAGCAGGGGAAAGAGGCCCTGCCAGGTCCGATGGCTCTCCTGCTCGGAACTCAGGAGGACTGGGTAGAGAGACCCCAGTCTCCGCCCTCTCCCCTCCCCTCCTTCTCCCACCTCCCTCCTTCCTGCACACCGAGGTCAGCTCAGAGTGACAGCCCGAAGGCTGCCCCTGGCCGGCCCGCTTCGGAGAACTAAGAGGAAGCACAGTCCTGCTTCCAAGCCACGAGTGACCTTGGGCCTGGGTTTGCATCCCCTGGGACTGTAAGATGGGACAATAGCAACATGCACATCCCAGCCTGGCACAGGAGACAAAGCATCTTGGTGCTCTCGGACAAAGTGAAAATATAAGCTAGCATCTAGAGCTGAGGTCTCCTGGGGCAACTCAGCCCTGGATGTGATTTGTTGGGTCCGTGCTGCGTGGGCAGCGCCAGTGGTAAAGAACCTGCCTGCCAATGCAGGAGACATAAGAGACGAGGTTTGATCCCTGGGTCGGGAAGGAAGATCCCCTGGAGGAGGGCATGGCAACCTTCTCCAGTATTCTTGTCTGGAGAACCCCATGGACAGAGGAGCCTGGCAGGCTGTAGTCCATGGGGCCGCAAAGGGCGGGACACGACGGAATCAACTTAGCACACACACACGTGCGGTGTTTTAAAATTTCTAAAAATTTGTTATCGGGGTATACAATCAGGAGATTTTAAGTGTAAGTCCAAATTTATGCACTTTGTTGAGAATCTGAAGATCTGACAATACTTAAGCCTCATTTGCTCACGGGAACAATTTCGCGGAAGTCGCTTTAGTCGTGTCTGACTCTGTGCAACCCCATAGACGGCAGCCCACCAGGCTCCTCTGTCCCTGGGATTCTCCAGGCAAGAATACTGGAGGAGGTTGCCATTTCCTTCTCCAATGTATGAAAGTGAAAAGTGAAAGTGAAGTTGCTCAGTCGTGTCTGACTCTTTGTGACCCCATGGGCTGCAGCCCACCAGGCTCCTCTGTCCATGGGATTTTCCAGGCAAGAGTACTGGAGAGGGTTGCCATTGCCTTCCCCGCAATGGACACGAGTTTGAGTAAACTCCGGGAGTTGGCGCTGGACAGGGAGGCCTGGCGTGCTGCAGTCCATGGGTCACAAAGAGTGGGACACGACTGAGCGACTGAACTGAACTGAACTGAGAGAGGGCGCCCCTTTCAGGCAGGGCCTCAGCACTTGGGCTCAGCCGGTCCCCACCTTGTCTGTGCCTGAGCCCTGGATTCCCCACAGCAAGGAGGCAGGCCAGGTGTGGCAACTCCTCCCCCGTCTTTCAGAGGTTAAAGAAGGCATTGGTAGAAGGTTCTTGATGTAGAGGAAGTGTTCAACAAAGAGAAGCAAATGTTATTGTTAGTGTACGGTTTTAGTGTGTTCAAACTTAAATGATGGTGTTTCATTGGAATCTTGTATTTATGGATGAAAGTGAAAGTGAAGTCGCTCAGTCGTGTCGGACTCTTTGCGACCTCATAGACTGTAGCCTACCAGGCTCCTCTGTCCATGGGATTTTCCAGGCAATAGTACTGGAGTGGAATGCCATTTCCTTCTCCAGGGGATCTTCCCAATCCAGGGCTTGAACCCAGGTCTCCTGCATTGTAGACAGACGCTTTACCGTCTGAGCCACCAGGGAAGTCACACATTTATGAATTGATACCTCTAAAAATCGGAGTCTTCCTGTATCCTCAGGCAAGTCACTCTGCCTCTCTGAGCCTCTCTTTCCTCCTTTATAAAATAGAAGATAATAACAGTACCTGAAAGTGTTAGTTGCTCAGTCGTGTCTGACTCTTTGCCACCCTATGGACTGTAGCCCCCAGGCTCCCTTGTCCATGGGATTATCCAGGCAAAAATACTGGAGTGGGTTGCCATTTTCTTCTCCAGGGGATCTTCCCAACCCAGAGATCGAACCCAGGCCTCCTGCACTGCAGGCAGATAATCTTGACTGTCTGAGCCACCAGGGAAGCCCCCAATAACAGTGCCTAGCTCACCAAGTTTAAATGTAATCATTTGTCTGAAATATTCAGCATAGAAGCTGGCAAATAGCAGGTGTTGAACACATGACAGCAAATTTTGCTGTGATTGTCATTGATCCTGTGCAGGTCTTTACCTGGCCTTCTTTGAACACTCCCCCCTTTCTCTCCTGAAATGCTCAGCCAGATGCCCTGACACTTTGTGTGGCTGGCATTCACGGGGCACAAACGTGTCCCAATCACTCACTTTCTCTCTGCAACACCCGGCTATGCCTGCGAGGAATAACTCAACTCGTGCCCACATAGCGTGCTTTGCCAGCCCACACAGGGCTGAAAGCCTGCCAAGGCCTGACTCACGCTAGGAGCACAGCCCAGGCCCGTTTTCAGCCACAGCAGAACTCTTGTCTACCCCTGTCTCCAAGCTTTGTGGGGGTGTGCCCCGGAGCTTGCACATTTATTCATTTAGAAATGACATGTTTATTATATGTGATATGTACATACAACTTACTGTACTAATATACCCTGTTATAAAACAGCCCTCCCTGAAATTGACTTATTTTAAAAGTTGATACAAAAACATAAACATGGAAGACAGTTGGGATGCTTTCTCCCCACTCTCCATCATCTGGTGCACTGACTGTCCTTCGGGGCCCCTGCTGTCATGTCAAACACCCTCTGTGTGAATGGACCAGGTGGACAAGGAGGGTCATCAGACACAGGCCACTGGGAATGCTTTTGAAAAGTGGAGGGTCCTTTCATTTGGCAAGTAAACCTCCTAAATGATCCGTGTTGATAGTATGTGGTGGCTGGAGATTTTGGTAAATGGGATCATGACCCTGCTCATGGAAGAAAACACGACAAGTATTTGTGACATGCTCAGCCCAGCGTGTGGTTCATGGACGTGCAGTGGTGGCATCTCCTGGGAGCTCATTAAAAGTGCATAATCTCAGGCCCCAGCCCTGACCTGCTGAATTGGAACCTGCGTTTTGACTAGATCCCCGGGGAGTCATACGTACATTCACGTTACTTTGCTCTAGACAGGGGCAAACAAACTTTCTTAAAAATTCTATTTCTTAAGAAGAATGAAGAATTCTTTTAAGAAGAATATATTTAAGGAGTACAACATGATGATGTGATATATATATATATATATATATATATATATTGAAATGATACGGCAAACTAATTAACATATCATCTCCTTTTGTGTGTGCTGAGTGCACCTGAAATCTACTCTTTGCAAATTTCCAGCATTCAGTACTGTGTTGTTAAATATAACCATCATGCTGCACCTTTGATTTCTAGACTTATTCATCCTACATAACTGCAACTTAATTTTTTTTTGTAAAGAGCCAGATAGTAGTGGCTTTGCAGGCCACAACTCTGAATCTTAGGAATGAGCCTGACTGGGTTCCAGTAAAACTTTATTTACAAAAAAGAACAGTGGGCTAGATTTGGCCTGTAGGCCATAGTTTGCACCCCCCACTCCAGACTTCAAGTTTACTGTCTAGAACATAGACAATTTATTCACTTAATATACAGGACCTTTGCTGCCATTTGGAGGTGGCAATGGCACCCCACTCCAGTACTCTTGCCTGGAAAATCCTATGGACAGAGGAGCCTGGTAGGCTGCAGTCCCATGGGGTCGCTGAGAGTCGAATACGACTGAGTGACTTCTCTTTCACTTTTCACTTTCACGCATTGGAGAAGGAAATGGCAACCCACTCCAGTGTTCTTGCCTGGAGAATCCCAGGGATGGGGGAGCCTGGTGGGCTGCCATCTATGGGGTTGCACAGAATTGGACACGACTGAAGTGACTCAGCAGCAGCAGCAGCAGCAGAGATCTCTTTGTAACACAAAATATATTTTCTGGTTTCTTAAAGACATTACTCTCCCCTCGACCCTATACATGCACACATACACCCACTGTGCTCACGGTGGCCTGCGGGTTCAGCAAAGATCTATTTCTTTCTTCCTATCATCTATCTATCATCTCCTTTAATTTCTTGCCTTTTAAAAATTGTTATTTATTTACTAGTAAGTAAAATAAAGTTCCCTGCCCCTCACCACCATTATAAAAGGGACAGTAGAGGCTAGTTTATTTCATACGTTCCAATTCAGGCATATTTGTATCTGTGTTCAAATTTCAGACCTCCTTCTGTGTGACCACACACTGATTATTTAATCCCTCTTAACTTCGGTTTCCTCATCTGAAAAATGGGAACAAATCAATACCTTCCCTCATACAAGTGCCTAGAACAATGCCTGACACGTAAGTGCTCGATACATGTTAAACTACCATGAGATCACTGTAGGACCCTCAAAAACAATGAATTGGAAGGTATAAAATTGTAGCAAAATGACTTCCCAAAAGATAACCCCCGCGACCTTCAGGGCAACGTCTTCCAGTCTTTTTTCTAGGCATAAGTTTAAAATTTTTGCTTAGTGGTGCTCATTCCTAATTATTTTAAATGGTATTTTTGACCCTGAAAAAAGGAAAGCGATCCCATTGGCAGTGGAAGACAGGCCACCCAGAAAGGAAAGGAATCAGGAGGCGTGGATGGCTGTGACACCTGTGCTTCACTGTTCTGTCTATAATCAGCAAACACTGCCCGATGCATGTCCCGTAGGAACAGCCAGCAAGCGCGGCGCGTTAAGACCTTGCCGGCATTATCCTGGCTCATCCTCATACCACCTGCAGGCTTGCGGGGTAGAAACTGTCATCCTGTTTTCAGGTGAGTCAGTCCAGCACAGTGATCAGCCACACCGACTCTGAGTTAAGTGTGTTAGGGCTGCTGCAACTAAGTTCCAGAGATGGGGTGGCTCAAATAGCCCAGCTTCACTGCCTCACAGTTCTGGAAGCCGGAAGTCCCAAGTCCAGGTGTTGGCAGAAGCGGTTCCTGGGAAGACGCTGTCCTCGGCCTGGGTCTCCAGACCTCTCTCCTTGACTTGTACATGCCGCTTTCTCCCCATGTCTCCGCACATCGTCTTCCCTCAGTGCGTGTCTGTCTCTGTGTCCTCACCTCCCCTTAATGTAAGGACACCAGTTGTATTGGATCAGGGCCCACCCTGATGACTTCATTTAACCTGAATCACCTTTAAGGAGCCCCATCTCTCAACATAGTCACACGCTGAGGTCGTAGGGGGGGTTAAGGTTTCAGTACACGAGCTTGGGGGAGATACAGTTTAGCTCACACCAGGCTCTAGAGTCAGCCAGGCCTTGCCTGGCATTCTAGCTCCACTGCTTACTCACCACTTAATCTCATGAAGCCTCAGCTTCCTCATTTATAAGAGGGAACTAACAACATCTCCCACGTGGGTTGCTGCAGGATGAAATGAGACCCTTAGCACTTGGCCTGGTGCTTGGTCAGCCCTCTGGTTATCAGGAACGAGGGTAGCAGGTGCTGGGGATGCCCCACTTGCAACCCTCAGTTACCCAAGGGCCCACGAGGCTGCCGTGGGCTGGACCACCCATGGGGACAGCTCCCCTGCTCGAGCACACCCTCCTTCTCTGCCCGGGGAGTTCTCTATGCTACCCAAGTTGGCTCAGCCGAACAGGACAGTGCTAAAGTGTCCAACACTGAACGCCAACGGGGACACCCCTCAGGCCCTGAGCAATAAGATGCAGTGGTTAAAAAGTCCAGTTTCCCTGTAGCAGTCACTCTCAAGTGTATTCTATTAATATCTGGGTCCCCAGCATGACTGAGCCCTAGCTGCCCACAATGCCAGTTAAAGCAGGCTTTGATGGTCTTCCTCCTTCCCCTGACTTATCCTTCCGTTTATGATTTCTGGGGTCATCTCCCAAATAAGCCATTACACCCAAGTCAATCCTAAAGCAAATCAGTCCTGAATATTCACTGGAAGGACTGATGTTAAAGCTGAAACTCCAATACTTAGGTCACTTGATGGGAAGAGCTGCCTCATTTGAAAAGACCCTGATGCTGGGGAAGATAGAAGGTGAGAGAAGGGCATGACAGAGGACAAGATGGTTGGATGGCATCACCGACTCGATGGACGTGAGTCTGAGTAAGCTCCAGGAACTGGTGATGGACAGGGAAGCCTGGTGTGCTGCAGTCCATGGGGTGGCAAACAGTCGGATACGACTGAGCGACTGAACTGCACTGAACTGAACCCAAGTCCTTCCCTCAACATCAGCTTTGAAAGTGCCCCATGTAAGATAATGAGGAACCTGGGGCCCAGAGTAGCTCTAAGACTTGATGAGGGTGCAGGCAGGGAGTGCTGGGCCTGAGGTCTGAACTGTGGCTTCTCTGGCTCCAAAGCCAATCACCATGTAACCTCATCTCTAGTCCTGTCTTCCCTCATTCTGTTTATTCTCATATTTCTCTCCTCTTCTGTGCAACCATGGGCAGGAAGCCGTTTTATAAAGAAGGAAAGGCTTCTCCTTTTCTCTCCTTAGGAACATAACCTAAGGCAACCTCCCTGTCTTTCCCCCTTGACCTCCACTCCAGAGCGGAAGGCACCAGAGGACCCACGAGGGGACCCTGGAAAGCCCAATGCGGCCAGGAGTGGACCCATCTCAGCCCATGAGGTTTATCTAGATCAAGCCCCTTTTACTGGGCACGGCCAATAGAAAGCTAAGTAGCCATGGCTCTTGTCCTGAACAAGTGAACAGTTTTATAGGAAAAAACTCTTCCTTTCCTCACCTGGAAAATGGGGATAACAATAGCTCCTTTGTCAAGAGGTTGTTGTGAGAATTAAATAAGGCTGTGCTGGCATTGGGCTTAGCACGCAGTAAGGCCTCAATTAGAGGTAGTTGTTGTTACAAAAGTTAAACAGAAATAAAAGCTTCTTGTGGGGAGGACAGGAAGGAGCTGTCATTTCTGTCTTGGCAATTGAAGCTGGGTCTTAATGATGAGTATGAGTTGAAATCATTAAGCTGCTGGTAACCATGATGCTCCCTGAACGGGGAAAGCCTGTCCAGGAGTGATAAACAAAGCCCTGATTACTTCATTTGAGCCCCTGGATCCAGCTATGCCTAAAGCAAGGACTCCCTCTGTGGCTTAAACAATTGGGTGTTGAGTCCCCATTGCTTGCAACAGGAGGGACCTAACATAACTCCTTATCTTCTTTTACACAAGTTCTCCTGTCAGTTGTCAGATGAATAGACCTTAATGTTTTAACTGTTCTTTCTGCCTAGACCACACACAAGTCTTACCAACAATGTCCAGCATGATTGGCCGTCTGGTTGTACCCACTGTGGCCCTCAAGTGTTCCAGCTGAGACCCTAGGTATCATGGGGCAGGGACAAGCCATCTCTGTGCCTGGTCTGAATTCTGGACCCATGAGATCTGTGAGCATGATAAACACCAGTGTTTTGAGTTTTTACACAGAGACAGTAACTGAAATACCCTCCTACCCTCCATGCCCGTGTTTATGAAGAAAAAGATAACTCAAATGCATGGCACAAATAAATAATCTTTAATTTCAATAAACAACTCTCCATTATACCAGACAATACGCTGTGAGAAAAGATACAGAAGCATCCAACAGAGAGAGAGAGAGAGATCTATTCTAACTACACTAATTTCTTAGCACGAGAGAAATGACTTTGGTTCACACACAGAACACAGTGAGACCCTCAGAGTGTGACAAGGAGGGAGACTCGGGTGGGGGGGTGGTGGGAGTGGTGGCCTTTTTATTCCATGTCCTCTGCAGGTCTTCTGGGAGTTTCAATCACCATGATTCACTCAAAAAATGTTTCGTCTGCTCTATCATATTCTATTAACTTGCTATTCACACACGCTACTGTTACTGAAGGTGGGGTCTTGACACACAAGAGGGCGGTGGGTGAAACTTCACTGACCGGCAAGGCAGACAGAAGGAGTGCTCAGGCCTGAGGTCCCGGCCAGCGCCTTGCTCACCAAGGGGACACACAGGCGCACACACACACACACGCTTACCTGAGGGCACACACGCCAGAACATCCACACACATACCCACGGGGAGTCCCCACGGAGAAGCTAACACAAGGACGGCTTCAGTGAAGCCAGGAGAGGCTTCTGACACGGGACTATTTTTTGTTGCCGTTTGGTTTCTTCAAATAGTCTAATCTATGTATCACACCCACAAAGAGGAGACAAAGTACTTACACGATGGGGCAAAGGTAGCAGGTTCGAGGAACCTCTGGGAACAGCAGACTGTTCAGGAGCCACCCAGTGGGTGCGCATTTTGGGTTTGGGGGGTCAGGCCTCCCAACACTGGCCAAAGTGAAAGCGAAGTGAAAGTGTCAGTCACTCAGTCGTGTCTGACTCTGAGACACTGGCCAGACTCTTGGAAAACTTCATCTCAGTGGAGGCTGGCACCCTCGGGGAGGTCTTTTCTCTGGCCTGAGGGTTGAAAGAGCATTTGGGGGGCAGAAGGATCCTCAAGAGCAAGCACTGCCCATAAGTCTCGGGCAGAGCCCACTCAGCTCGTGGCTGATGGATGGATGGGGCTTCTGGAAAGTTCTCAGGCCTCGCTCCTCAAGGGCGGCCAGTGTGTGATCAATAGTCAGCGTCCTCCTGGTTCTGAGAGGAGCTGGGTGTGCATGGGTGTGTGTGTGTGTGTGGTGTGTGTGTGTGTGTGGATGGAACGGTATACACATATGGCATTTTTTTGGTCCTAAGTTTTCTTCCTTGTTTCCGCAGACGACAGCTGCTGTCCCCGCGGCCCTCAGGTCACCTCCAGCGAGGCAGGGGACACGCGGTCGCACTCGGCCCGGGACCGCAGGCTGTGCCACTGCTCCACGGCCGTGCGGTGGGCGCTGAGCATCCGCCGCCAGTGGTTCGATTCCGAGGGGCCGGAGGAGTACTGGCCGATGACGATCCTCCCGATGAAGTCGTTGCTGCTCTTCATGTTGTGGCCGAACACTAACCAGAGGGGCGGGGGGGGGGGGGGGGCAGAGTGTTAGTCTCCATATGCCTCGACGGCGGGCGCGAAGTCCTTGTTTTCAGGACACTGTCTCTTTTAACCCCTGAGAATCCCCGATTCCCTCCTCATCCTCCCATAAGTCCCTTGGCTGCAGCTTTTGACCTCTGACCCGGCAGCCTCACCGCGCTGCCCTCAGGGCACAACAGCCGGGTAGTCCCGGTGGAACCGCGCAGCCATCACTGGAGTGCTTGAACCGGGTTCTGAAGGCCGCACTGCTGACGCCAGGGCCTCGATAGTTCTCTGTGGGGGCAGCCTGTGCGCTGTAGGCTGTCCAGCAGCACTTCAGGCCTCTACCACCAGCTGCCATTTGCACTCCCAGCCCAGCGGTCACAATCCCCAAATCTCCACACAGGGCCCAGTATCTCCAGGGGGTCAATTCACCCCAGATAAGAACCACCTGGTTAAGCTGTAGGGCATGAGAACAGACATCCTAGGTGAATCCTAGGGCTTCCTTCATAGCTCAGTTGGTAAAGAGTCTGCCTGCAATGCAGGAGACCCTGGTTCGATTCCTGGGTCGGGAAGAGCCTTTGGAGAAGGGATAGGCTACCCACTCCAGTATTCTCGGGCTTCCCTTGTGGCTCAGCTGGTAAAGAATCCTCCTGCAATGTGAGAGACCTGGGTTTGATCCCTGGGTTGGGAAGATCCCCTGGAGAAGTTTGGAAAGGCTACCCCCTCCAGTACTCTGGCCTGGAGAATTCCATGGACTGTAGTCCATGGGGTCGCAAAGAGTGAATCCTGGCTCTGTCATTCGACAGCTCTGGGACCCCTGAGATAAGCAAAGGAGCCCCTCTGACACTAAGTTTCCTCCTCGGTTTCACGGGAATCTTAACTGCCTTAGGAGCTTGCAGTGAGATTCTGGCACTTACTGTTGTTCAGTTGCTAAGTTGTGTCCGACTCTTTGCAACCCCATGGACTGTAGCACGCCCGACTTCCCTGCCTTTCACTGTCTCCCAGAGTTTGCTCAAATTCATGTTCATTGAGTAGGTGATGCTTTCTAACCATCTCATCCTCTGCCACCCTCTTCTTAGTAAGTGCAGCCTTGACACTTAATAAGTGCTCAACAAACACTACACTGCTCTTTCAATCCTCAGTTTCTACCTGTTGACCTTCATGAAAGAGACAGGCTGCAGAGGCAAGGTTCCTGAGAGAAAGGGCTCTGGCAATTTCTTCTCCCTTTGTTGTGCTGTATGTCCCTTCAGAAGGCTGTTAATTCCCATGCAAGCTTAATTCGTGTCTTTCAAGCCTAATGAGATAGCTTGATTTATCTTCCCAGCCGAGTTCTGCCTAATTCCTTATCTGCATGTGGGGAGTCGGGGCATGCCATCTCGCTGACGGGGAAGCAGGCTGTGTTTGTCTGTGTTATAAATGAAGGACTACAGAATGGGGACTATCAAAGATTCACCCAGCGTGAGCAGAGCACAGGCGAGCAAGATCCCAGAAGGGGTGCCCGTTATCACACAAACCAGCTAAAATATGCAACCCAAAACAGACGCTGAATGCTAACAAATCTCTGTTCTCCTCTGTGGGATTCACATCAAGAATTCCAAATGGCAAAAATAAGGGGAAAAGAAGAAAAGTGGAAAAACAAAAACTCTATCCATTGTTTTAAGCCCCAAAAGGCCAAGAGTGAACTGGGCTAAGTGACATCTCCATCAACAGTGTCCCATACCTATCAGGTGCATGAACAAAAATTGGACCATGTTCATTTTTCCAACATCCGATAAAGTGGTCACTATGCATAGGTAGACCTTATTTATAGGGAAACCCTTTACAGAAGAGAAGAATTAGGACTAGAATCTTTGCTTAATAGAGGAAATTGCTGAGAAGCTCTCTGATGCATCTGAAAAAACAAACAAGTGCAACTGTTTTGAATAGGCAACATGCACGACTCTTGAATCACACCTTGTAAGGAATGGAAGGTTAAACTTTCACCAAATGAAAACAAGTTACCAGAGTCTCTTTCCCTGTAGGCCTCACATCTAAAGCAAGATATCAGGAGACCATTTCAGGCCCCATTTGGACTTTTTCCCTGGGGATAAAATGTTCTATCTTCCTCTGCCTCTCCAAAACTCAAGAATGAAAATGGAGAAACAGCCTAGCGGTTTTGCTTCTTTGGGAAGTGGTTTTAAGAAAAGAAATCTCAAATGTTCTCAGGTACTGTTGGTGAAAGAGGAAGCAGTTTCATCTTTTGGGCAGAGTATCTGCTCAAAATAAGAATGTCATTGCTTAAGACCCAGCAATTCTACCTCCAGAGATCTATCCCGTAGAATTACCTGCACAAAGGGACAAAGATACACATAAAAGAATTATCCACTGTAGCAGGGACTGACAAACTGGAGCCCTCAAGCCAAACTTGGTCTGTACCTGTTTTTTGTAAATAAAGTTTTACTAGAACCCAGTCAAATCCGTTTTTGTTCACACAATGCCTGCAGCTGCTTTTGCGCTATAGCAGCAGAGTTGAGTAGCTGCAAGAGGCCTTTAAAGCTGAAAATATTTACTACCTGGTCCTTTACAAAGACGTTTGCCAACCCCTCCTCTAGAACATCATTTATGAGCACGAAAAATGGAAACAACAGAAACACTTCATCAGCAAGTGTGACTGAGGCTGTTGATATCCTGCCCACCCTGGAGGCTACCCCTAGCCTTTGTTGCTAGCATCCTACCATGAGCGCCTGCTGCTCTCTGCCTGGGACATGCCCGTGTATGCTGACCACGTGACTTTCATAGGGGCCTGGGGCCACACAAGAGCAACTTGACCTCAGAAAAGGCTGGGGACTAGGGTCAGCCACCCGGACTGTCAGCCATGCTTGCAGGACTGACCCCTAAGCCAAATTCTAGACACAAAGCCTTCAGTGAGCTTCCCTGGTTGGTGATCCTCCGAGCATGTTGCCACACGTCGTTATTGGGAGAATGAAATGCTGTCCACATGATATTTGTAGCTCATGCCTGGTCTCTCCTGGACTCTGCCTTTTGCTGGTTTGAGTCTGTATCTTTTCACTGCTATGAACTGTAACCATGAGTATAACAGCTTTTCCAGGTTCTGTGAGTCCTGGAGGATCAGTGAGCCTGACAGTGCTCCTGCCTCCCAAGCTCCAGTTACCCACTCATGGATCATCCTTCACTGGCCTGCCTCTTTCTGGTCTCACTTGCCCAATCTCTTATCAGTATTTCCTGGGATCACCTTCCTAGTAGCCTGCTTGTACCCAAGTCTTGTCTTAGGATCAGCTTTGGGAGCACCCAGACAAAGACTGGAGAGGACTAATTAAATAATTTCTGATGTGACAATACCATGGAAACCAGCACCATGGTTAAAAATGAGACAGACCTATATATACAAGATGGAAACGTCTCCAAGACATATTGCTAGGAGACAAAATCTAGTTGCAAAATAGTATATGTAAACACAATCTCTTTTTGCTTTGGGAAAAAAAAAAAAAAGTGATATTGGGTTGGCCAAAAAGTT
Organism: Capra hircus; assembly: GCF_001704415.2. Classification (NCBI taxonomy): domain Eukaryota; kingdom Metazoa; phylum Chordata; class Mammalia; order Artiodactyla; family Bovidae; genus Capra; species Capra hircus. The sequence goes on from NC_030832.1 coordinate 16,579,855, forward strand.
CATTCAGCTTCTTCCATAAGATCATATGGAAAAACCCAAATGAATATTTTGGTCAACCCAATATATAGATTAGAAAACAATATCTGGAAGACTATTCACAAAATTGTTAAGAGCAGCTCTCTCTAGGGAGGGGAAACGGAACTTTCTACTTTCTGTACTTATTATATAAGTATGTACAGTTTGAGCTTCTAACAAGAATATATAATTTTGGGGAAAAAAAAACCAAAGGAAAAAAATAAGCCTCTATTAGAGAATCTACATCGATATCAGCAGAAGGGGCAGAAGTATGAACGGAAATCTGATAGCCTACGCTTCTTATCCCAATGTGCAGAGTAACTTGGCTTGGTGACTCATTCAGCTCTTGAAGGGTGGTCGCTCTTCAGCGATTCAGCCTTTCTGAAGGGAAGCAGTCGTTGCTACGGCCATCTGAGCTAATTGGCAGGCTTCGGGACTTGCAAATCACTTGGAAAAGTTATGGCAATCTTAACAGTCTTTTAAAAGCCAAACATTTAAAATGCAAATTGCAATACCCTGAATAAAACTAATGACTTCTATCATAAACGTTGCCTGGGAGAACATCAAGTTTGCCATCTCTATCAATTGCAGGGATTGTGCTGGTGGAGAGCATAGGGAATGACACTGGATACTGACTGAATCCAGAGAGCGGCTCAGAGACAGGAGGCTAGATATCCCTGCCCCCCTCCACCCTGTACATAAGGAAGCCAAGGCACTGAGCGAGCTGGTGGTAACATGCAGTATTTGCGGCAAAAAAAACCCCTGTATACGAAGTGAATTCCTCATAACTAGATCCCTATATTTCTCCTTTTCAAAAACAATAATATCTAGCAATTTTACTGTGAGGCACCCCAAATATCCCCACTGACTGTCATGGGGACTCATTTTACTGCCA